>NW_024062677.1:1200000-1667290 GCF_006381635.1 Hibiscus syriacus | reverse complement strand
AGGCTGGTGGGGAGTATGATATGATGTCAATTGACATGCATTTGTATGAGTACTGGCTCATTGTTACCAAATCAAGGAAGTAAATGACGCTAAGCCCTGGTACCACGATATTCTGCAATACATAAAAAATTGAAGTTATCTAGAGGAAGCCACCGAAACTGATAAAATAACTATTAGAAGGATGGCAGCTGGATATGTTCTTGAGGGAGAGGTCTTATACAAGAAAATCCCTGATCCGATCCTATTGAAATGTGTAGATGCAGAAGAGGTAAAGATGATAGTAGAAGAAATACATGATGGAGTTTTCGGAACACATGTGAATGGACATATGATGTCAAGGCAAATAATGAAATGATGATATTTCTGGTCCATATAGGAAAGTGACTGCATCAATTATGCTAGAAGATGTCACAAAAGTCAAATCTATGAGGAAATAAATGTTTCACCTCAACTCTTCAAATAATGACGGCACCATGACCTTTCTCTATGTGGGGCATGGATGTTATCGGCCAAATCCATCCGAAAGCTTCAAATGGTACCGATTCATTCTTGTGGCAATCGACTATTTCACAAAATGGTAGAGGCTGCATCATATGTCAGTGTCACTCAATCTACAATTTGTATGTTCTTGAAGAAAGAGATCATATGTCGGTATGTTTACCTGAAAGAATCATTACCGATAATGCTACAAACTTGAACAATAAGATGATGGACTGCTTGTGAACAATTCAACATAAAACATCACAACTTTACTACTTATAGACTGAAGATGAAAGGAGTAGTAGAAGCAGCTCAGAAAAACATCAAGAAGATGGTAGAGAAAACAACTGAGACATACATGGATTGGCACGAGAAGTTACCTTTTGCTTTTTTCGCTTACCGAACCTCGGTACGAACTTCAACTGGGGAGAAACCATGTTCTCATTAGCATATGTCATGAAGGTAGTACTACCTATTAAGGTAGAGATTTCATCACTCCGGGTCTTGCCAGAAGTCAAACTAGATGATGCAGAATGGATGCAATTCCGATATGATTAGTTGAACTTAATAGAGGAAAAGAGATTGAAAGTCATTCATCATGGTCAACTCTACCAGAAACGGATGATTCAGGAACATAATAAGAAGGTGCGCCCAAGAGTATTCCGTGAAGGAGATCTTGTGCTAAAGAGGATTTGGCCAATTCAAAAAGACTTCAGAGGAAAATGGATGCCAAATTGGGAGGAACCTTATGTCATGAAAAAAATCTTCTCCAGAGGAGCATTTGTCTTGACTGAAATAGATGGACCGGAACTACCTAATCTCGTTAATTCAGATATAGTCAAAAAATACTTCACTTAGGATGAAAACTCGAGAGGGTGTCATAAGTCAAAAAAGAAGAAGAAAAAAATGTTTAGGGTGAAAACCCAAAAGGGCACCCTAAATTAGAAAAAATCAAAAAAATAAGGTGGGTTCAAGATGAAAACCCGCAAAGGGTGTCTTGAAACCAATGATGGGTCCAAGTTGAAAACCCGTAAGGGCGATTTGGATAATGATTAAGAAAAGGTCCCGAATCAAGACAGTAAAGTGTCTCGATATCCCAAATCTTCCACAAACTTAACGACTTGGAGAAATGTTGCACTCTCCTGAACATTGTCGCATTCTCAAAGTTCCCTTGACATAGGTTGTACTCAAAAGTCATCTAACGGAGTATCAGTTCAAAAGTGCTTGCATTATTGAGATATAAGGCATCTACTTATACTTCTTTTATGTATTGACTTTTCAGAATATTTGTCATGTACTGTTTGTTCCTTTTTTCCGTTATAAATAAAGATGATCGTTTCTCTAAGTCAATTCCTTTTAAGCATCTTGGGTTGAATTTTAACCTAATGATTTATTCACTTTTGAAAAGATAATTGCGTATTACTGTACAAAGATTTTTTTGAAAAGTAATGTACTCGAAGCTATCAAGGCTTATGCACCATACTTGAGATGGTTGAATGGCATTTCCTAAACCAAGAATAAAAATAACATTTTGTACATTGGATTTAAACATGTTGAAGAATTCAAGATCAAGAATCAGAAATTCAAGATTCCAGAGTCAAGAGTCATCAAGACTGACAACCAGAGATTGAGATTTCTTTCCAAATCTTAAAATAACATATTTCACATATGCATTTTAGGCATACTTAAGAGTATTGCATCCATAGCATCGCATATATGCATAATTTTGCATATTCTTGTTAGAGTCAATTTCAAGTTCACATCGAAAGATATTGAACTCGAAGTAATGCAATTTACAAGATTGGATTTCAACTTCACAATGAAGGACATCCAATTCAAAGCACAACTTCACAACGAAGAAGCCATCTATGATTTCAACTTCACGAAGAAGGATATCGTGCCCAATGGATTGACTTAATTTCATAGTAAATGAGTCATCTGCAACAACGGGGGGTTACCTCCCAGCCTAGTACAACATAACTCAAGGCGAGAAGGGTTATCTGTCAAAATGAACTTTTGAGGGCATATTTATTGTAAGGTAGCAGCAGAGAACTACTTTTCGATCAAGTTTTCATACCAAGGTCGTTAAACTGAGAAGAAGACCAAGGTTGACTAAGATTGGCAACAATAAGCCACTTTTCGATTCAAATTTCGAATTACGATTTCAACTTCACAATGAAGGATATTTACCCAAAAGATTGACCCAACTTCACAACGAATGAGTCATATGTAATATAACAATGAAAAACCAGTTTCATACCTTCATACCAAAGCCTTTAGGTCAAATTTCAACTTCATGACAAAGTATATTGGGCTAGAAAATGACCCATGAGCTATTTTCTAATGCTTTGAGCTCGAGTTCAACTTCACGAAGAATGATATCGTGCTCAGGATTCTCTAATTCAACTCAACCTCATAGCGGGGGAGTTATTTGTAATTCAGTCTAAATTGGCTGTAACAAATCAATCATCAGATTTCAACTCTACGAAAGAGGATATTTGATAAGATGGGAATCGATTCCCATAACAGATGACGTTAAATGATACATTCATGATGGACGAAATTTGTGTCTTTTAATTTTTGCCCTATTTTCGTTACATGATAATGGGAAAAGAGAGGCAGCTGTAGACACACAATTTCTTCCGATGTTATTTATATGATATTATATAATATTACATATTATGTTCATATTACTTATGTGACTTATTTATATTATATATATTTATATTGCATATTATGTGGTTTATATCATATGGTATATACACATTATATATTACATATTTATAATATATATCTACATTGTATAGTGTGCATACATTATACTGTTATATATATATATTATATAAATGTTTATATTATATAGTATTAAACATATATATATATATATTATATTTTTTTTATCAGGTCTAACAATAATTACAAACAGTGTTAGGCCCAAACCCGAAGACCAACACTCAAACCCAGCATCCCACCAACAGTGATCCAACAGTAGTAGATCTATATCCTAGAGCCCGACCCGAATTGGCTTAATCATTAACCCAACCCTAACAATCCCTTTACTCCAACCGTCAGTGTCTATGCCGTTGGATCAAGATGAGATCCAATGGCTCAAAACGAAGATCAAGGCTAGGGGTTTCTAAACCTAACAACCTCAGCTGCCAAGAAAGGGATTCAATCACAACCCTACTTTTTCGATCTATTTCAAAGGTATTATCCCCTAATGGGAGACCATTTTCGAAAGGCTAAACCAATTATCTCAATAAGCTAATCTAATTGGGACTCTAAATTGAACAAAAAATAGGGACTCTTAATCCTATAAAGCCCTACAAAAACAAAAGAAAAATAGTTTAGAAATACACAAGAAAAAGAAAGAAAACACAAGAGAGAACGGAGATATACTTGTAACTTTCGAAAGGAAATACGAAATAAAAAAAGTATCATTTTTACCTTGCTTTGTTTTTTATTTTACTTGCATGTTTTTTCTTTTTTTTTGTTTTTTGACTAAAAAACCCAAAAAAAGAAGGGAACTCGAGGATCGGGGGAGGGTTTTCGAGAAGGTTTTTATCAGATCTAGCCCTCACCGAGGCTCTTTTGTAAAAACTAATGTCATTTTTGAGAAAAGGGTAAAACAAGGTTTCGAAAAATACAAAAAAAATCTTTCCACCGTTAATGAACGGCGGCTGGCGAGACGGTGGTCGGTCAGAAACTAGGTTTGAAGGTGCTTGTTCTTCGTGCATTAAAACAAAGAACAAGTTGAGAGGTTTTCTGGTTTCTGGTTTTAATTGGTTTGGGGAAAAAAGGGAAAGTGATTTTCTGTTTGTGAATGTTGGCATTTATAGTACCCGATAACCCTACTGGATCCCCTAGGGGATCCACATGTTTTCGTTTGGGTAGGGGTTAATTACAAGGGAAGTTTCTGATTATTTTCAAAAGCCCATTTTGCGCCTCGAATTCAATTTTAGTCCTTTTTTTCTTAAATTTATCACCTATTTTATCTTTCTTTTAATTTAGTCCTTTTTATTTAAGTAACCTTTATTTATTTATTTATTTAATCCAACATTTTTTCTTTTGTTTTGTTTATTTTATTTCTTTTGTTTTTTGTTTTGTTTTGTTTTCTTTTTTAAATGTAGCTAACTTTTGGTTTTTTTCTTTTTTCTTTTTCTTTTTTTCTTTTTTCTTTTTTAATATTAGCAATTTTTATATTTGTTTTATTTTTATTTAGTTATTTTAGGGTTTTTTTATATTTATTCTTTTTATTTATATTTTTTCGTAACTGTTTGGCTTTGTTTATATTTAATTTCGTAATTTGGTTTTTTATCTAATAGATTTTCTTTTCCTTACATTTTCTTACTTTGTGTTTCTAATTATGGGTGATTTGTTTTTGTTCTATTTCTTTCTATTTTTATTTTTTTTATTTGTTAATTCCTCGGCATGTATATATTTCTTTTTGTCTTTCTGTTTTATTTAAAGTACAATAATTTAACTCTCGTTTTCTTTTCTTTTGGGTCAATTCAGTATTTTATTTTGCGAATTTAATGTCTTTTTGGCCTTTTAGGGGTACTTTATAATTGATCGGAGGTAAATAATTTGAATCAAACTTTTACTTTCTATTTAACTTTCAATTTTTGTTAATTAAGACAACTGAAAATTAAATTAGTACCGAAAGGGCAGTTCAAGGGTGTTAATCCTTCATTGACTTTAACCGACTTCTGAATCCGACATATTTATAGTAAGAAACAGATCATGTAAGATGGTGTCCGATCAACCTAGATATTGTTTTTAAAATGATCGGTGACGACTCTAACGTATTTTATTCAAGTCGAACCCCAATTCCGGACCCACTGGAAAGATGGTTGCGACACATAGAAATCCAAATTGCAAAAATTCACTGGATTTAAAGATATCAAAACTTTAAACAACCAGAAGAAAAAGACATCACCGATACTAAAAAAACCTATATATATTCGCCGAAATTCCCATCTCCGGTTACCAGAAAATACAAGAACCGGCAAAATAACCTATCTTGATCTAATCTTACCAGGCTTTTTCCTATGATTCTTGGGTTGTGTCCCAAACGGACTGCAAAAACCACATGTTGAAGCCTTTGGAGAAGGTGACTTAATAGCAGGGGACACCTTACCAGTCCGGTAACTTCGTCTTTCACCGTTGGATCGGCTTCTTTCAACAATGTTGATCGGTCCGAGGTTTCTTATCGACCTAACGACGTCAATCTTTTCTAGGTTACCACTATCTTGTAACTTCCCTTATTTGTCTTGCTGTAGCTGCTTCGTTTCTCCTTGTTTCAACGCCTCCGACAAGAACCTGTCGTCCCAAACAAGCCCTGAAGAACCTTGCCTTCTGAAATACACCTCAGATCATTGCAAACCAGCCATAGAGGACTCTGTATTTTCTTCTTTTTCTCTTTAATGAAACCAAAAAATAAAAACCAATATCTCCATTTATTTATATTCTAACATGCTGTAATATATGGAGAGAGAGTGTGAAGGATAGAGAAATCTAAAGATTTAGTTATGAAAAGGAGGAAAATTCTACTACGAATGTTATGCATTCATCACTAATTTTAGAAACTTTACGGGATTATATAAGAAAAATCATATTAATATAAGTTTAAAAAATGAGCACAATAAAAAATCTGAGAAAATTTTTAATAAAATTGGTTTAGTGCAACCGAAAATGTTAACTTTTATATAATATATTATATTATAATGGGTAACTGTGTAACATCCCAAAAGTCGGTTAGTGACTAAAATGAAATATTTTGAAACTTAGTGATCAATTTCAAAAAATTAAAAGTTTAGGGACTTAATTGGAAAATTTAGGTGTTAGAGTTAATAACAAAGTTTGAAAGTAGAAATGGTATAATGGTCATTTAATATGAAAGATTTTTATTTTTCTCTTTATAAGGGATTTAACCACGTGGAAAGAGAATGAAAAGGAAAGGAAAAGCCTGGAGAATGGGAGCTTCTTCTTCCTCCTCTTCACCGTGAGCTCATTTCAAAGGTGAGTTTCTTATAAGTTGATTATTCCTTCATTATATGATGGGTTTTGCTTCTTTGAGTATTAAGAAAGCTTAAGGAAGGTTGCTTAAGTAAGGTTAAAGATAAGTAAAAACTCAAAGGTGGATGAGTTATGAGAGATTAAGTAAATAGAGTTTTTAAGTGAATTATTGAAAAAGAAAGAGTAAATGGATTTTTAAGTTAAATTTGACTTGTCAATGGTCTAATTAAGAAGTTAGAAGTAATATAAGTGAATTAAGAACATGTTGAGTAATTGGTGTGATTTTTATTTCAAAGTATTCTATGAGGATTATGGTTGTTCAAGTGTGCTTGAGTGATATAAGTTAGTTTTAATAAGTATATTTGAGTTTAGTGAATTGAAAGGAGTTAGTGGAGCGAAAGTTAAGTAAGTTTTGGAAAATTTTCGGATTAAAAGAGTGAATTCTGGGCTAGGGGTATCGGTACTATTCATTCAGTACGACACTTCAAAGAGAAAATGAGTGATAAGTAGGGTATGTTTATCGATACTGGTTGAATGAGTATCGATACCATAAGGCAAAAATTTATAAATTGTTCAAAGAGTATCGATACCAAATGAGTAGTATCGATACTTGGGGTATCGACATCATTAAGCAAGTATCAGTACCATTTTGAAATAAGGATTTCATAATCGAAAATGGGTATCGATACCGTGGAAGGGTATCGATACTACAAGCATAGAGGTATCGGTACTGTGCTTGTAGTACCAATACTACTTGACTTGGAATTTAGAAATTAGTGTTTTGATTAGCTTGCAATAGTAAAAATCTTTACGAGTAATTCAAATTCTGATATTTATTGGATTGTGTATCCGTGTAGATAACGATCGAGAGCAAAGTCCGGACAAGTCGACCAAGTAATTGTAATTGACAAAGAGATAAAAGATCGATATTGACTAGTGAGGCCAGGTAAGTGCATATTAGTAGGTATATGATGTTTAATGGAAATAAGACTTTCGATAAGTCTATTTCCTATATTGGAATGTATGAATTCATGAACATGAGCATGTATTTGATATGAATATATGTGCTATATGTGATTATATATGTTACATAATTTGTGTGAATACATGTTAATGTGATGAATATGTTATATGTGACTATATATGCTATATGATATATGTGAACATAAGAGAACAAATTATAAACTATATGATATGATACAAGTGATTTCATGAGAAAGTGAAATAAGCTATAAGATCATACAAAAATGTTATATGAGCTATATGATAAGAAGCTATGTGAAAGTGATCTATGAGATCATATGCCCATGTGATATGAATATATGAATATGTGATAAACATAATGATAAATGCCCATATTATATGATATGAGAGCTAGAGGTATAGTTGGCATGCCAAGAGCCGAGGGTTCTACGTGGTCCTTCGGGACGTATATGTAATCCTTTGGAACATATATGCGGTACTTTGGTACACCTATTTGGTCTATTGGAATATGTATGTGGTATTTAAAGAGTGGTCATTCGGGATATATATGGTCATTCGGGACATCTATGTGGTCATTCGGGACATTTCTATGCGGTCATTCGGAACAAATTCATATGCCTCTAGCGGGACCTTATATGAGCTGTGGTGACAACATATGTGCACAACCTCTATGTACTCACATATCTTTATTCTCACATGTACATGGGCTAATAAAAGATTAAACAAATACATTGTATGTGATATGTATATGTGACTTGTTATATAAATGGATTATAGGATTTATGTAATGTTGTGTATTGTTTGGTTAATGCATGATATGGTGATTACAAATGTTAGTATAAGAGTAAAAATTATAAGGACTAATGATAATTGGTAATAATGGAAATTATTGTACTTGAGCACGTATGAATTGGTATATGATTTGGTATGATATTATCGTATTTAATGTTCATGCATTGTTAGGTTTGAATTATATGTATTTTGTAATATTAAATTTAGCTGCATGTACTAAGAGGTTTTAAATTGAATATGCTCTTATATGTTTTGTAAAACCAATTGTATTATAATTAATGTAAATATTCATTTTCTTGAAATATGAATTTAAATTTTAGTTAATTTGTAAAGAAAAACGTTTTGAAAAGTCCATGACACCTCGACTCGGATTAGGTATAGGTTTGTGTGTTACATATATATACAGAGTTAAGGTTTAGCCAATTCTAGGCTTAAATCGAAGTCAAACGAGTTTTAAAATGTGTACATGCCAACAGGAAATTTCGGATCTGTTAGTGTAAGGATGTGTTGTCTTGCTAATAGAGTTATAATGTTACGTTATATTAAATATGATAATGAGAGTTTCGAAATGAAGTAAGAAGTGATAAACCTGATGATGGTAGCAATTCACCTACCCTGCCCAGGCAAGATGAAGAGCGGACACCTCAAGAAGTGTCTTGTAAGATCAAAGGTTGTTTCAGAAAGTTGAAAATATGTTAGAATAGTGTTAGAGGGTCTCCACTGCTTTGATTCGAAAAAAATGATATGGAGTAGTTTCGTTATTACGTGGATAAGATAGACTATGGTGGACAAATGTCACTACGATAATGTTAAAAGATCAAATGATGTGGTTAAAATTTGTAAAAGAGTTTAAGAATTACATCAGTGACAAGTTTATAAGACAAATGAAGCCAGAGTTTATGAGTGGAACAAGGGAAAGTATTGTGTATGAGTAAGAGTGTAGATATGATAAGTTGAATAAAATATCGTTGAGAAATTTAGACTGAAAAAGATGTATATGATTGGTTTGATAAAGATTGTGCCTTAGATTAAAAGAGTTGGTGCTGACTAGGAGGCTTATGTGATAATAAGTGTATTAGAGTTAAAGGATTAAAAGATGATGATAGCTTAAGCTAACCAAGTATGGTGTGGATTTGGAAATGGTTATGTATTTTGATAATGTAAATGTGATGTAGTGAAGGAGATAAGGATTCGTATGTTTGAAGAAAGATAAGGATTAATAGAAAATTTTAAGATGAAAAAAAGATATGTGTATTGTGATTCGAATAAGGATTTTACAAAGAATAAGGTTGGTGCAAGTAGTGTTAACTATCAGAGTTTATGAAATGCGATAAAGATTGGTGATCAAGGATAAGTATAAGTATATGAGAGTATGAGAGCATAAGAGAAAGATATAACTTATGTTATAAGTAGATTTTGATTTTTAGAGTAATAAATGAATAAGGAAAGTGGAAGACGGAGTTTAAAGGATCAATTATGACAAGGATTTTGTCGAGGTGTAGATTATAAGTTTGATATAGAAGTAAGAAAAGTACGTAAGGTTATACAAGAGATTATATGATTTTGTAAAGTGTATATTTTATTCATATCTGATGAAGATTTAATGTTGTGTTACTTGGTCAAGTAGACGTAGTCAGAGAAAGATAAGTATTTATTTATATGTATTAAGGAAGTTCAAGATAGAATCGAATGATTATATTCTTTTTGATCAAGTTGTCAAGGAAAAACATGTTATTTTGAATGATAATAGGAGAAAGGTTTGGTATATGAGACAAAGCAATTAGAAAAGAATGAAAGAAATCAATTGAATCGTGATCGTGAATGATAAGGATTGGGATTAATGTCTATATGATAAGTGACATTATATGGATTTATAAGGACGAATGTAGATGAAGAATTTAGTAAGTAAAAAGCCAAGTTTATTAACAATAACAGGAAAGATTAAGTAAATGAAGCAACATGAGAACATTAGAAGATATGTGTAGGCAGTGTTCTTATCGATTTGTGTAGTGAAAATTCGAGGATGAATTTTCTTAAAAGGGGAGATTTGTAACATCCTAAAAGTCGGGTTAGTGACTAAAATGAAAGTTTTTGAAACTTAGTGACCAATTTCAAAAAAGATTAAAAGTTTAGGGACTTAATTTGAAAATTTTGGTGTTATAGTTAATAACAAAGTTTGAAAGTATAAAGGGTATAATGGTCATTTGATGTGAAATATTTTTATTTTTCTCTTTATAAGGGATTTAACCACGTGGAAATGGAATGAAAAGGAAAGGAAAAGTCTGGAGAATGGGAGTTTCTTCTTTCTCCTTCACTGTGAGCTCATTTCAAAGTGTTTCTTATAAGTTGATTATTACTTAATTTTATGATGGGTTTTGATTCTTTGAGTATTAAGAAAGCTTAAGGAAGCTTAAAGATAAGTAAAACTTAAAGGTAGATGAGTTATGAGAGATTAAGTAACGAGTTTTTAAGTGAATTATTGAAAAAGAAAGAGTACATGGATGTTTAAGTTGAATTTGACTTGTCAAAGGTCTAATTAAGAAGATAGAAGTAATAGAAGTGAATTAAGAATATGTTGAGTTATTGGTGTGATTTTGTTTTTAAGTATTCTATGGGGATTATGGTTGTTAAAGTGCTTGAGTGATATAAGTTAGTTTTAATAAGTATTTGAGTTTAGTGAATTGAAAGGAGTTAGTGGAGCAGAAGTAAAGTAAGTTTTGGAAAATTTTTGGATTAAAGGAGAGAATTCTAGGCCAGGGTATCGATATTGTTCAAAATGATGAAATTAGGGTTGGGTATCGATACTGGTTAAATGAGTATCGATACCATAAGGCAAAAATTAATAAATTGTTCAAAGAGTATCGAAACCAAATACGTAGTATCGATACTTGGGGTATCGATACCATTAAGCAAGTATCAGTACCATTTTGAAATAAGGATTTCATAATCGAAAATGGGTATCGATACCCTGGAAGGGTATCGATACTATAAGTAGAGTATCGGTACTGTGCTTGTAGTACCGATACTCTTGAGTTGGAATTTAGAAATTAGTAATTTGATTTGCTTTCAATAGTAAGAATCTTTTTGAGTAATTCGAATTCTAATATTTATTGGATTATGTATTCGTGTAGATAACGATCGAGCGCAAAGTCCGAACAAGTCGACCAAGTAATAGTCATTGAGAAGAGATAAAGATCGGTATTGACTAGTGAGCCAGGTGAGTGCATATTAGTAGATATATGATGTTTAATGGGAATAAGACTTTCGATAAGTCTATTTCCTATATTAGAATGTATGAATTCATGAACATGAGTATGTGTTTGATATATGTGCTATATGTGATTATAGTTACGTGATTTATGTGAATACATGTTAATGTGATAAATCCATGTGATATGTGACTATATATGCTATATGATATATGTGAACATAAGAGAACAAATTATAAACTATATGATATGATATAAGTAATTTCATGAGAAAGTGAAATAAGTTATGAGATCATACGAAAATGTTATATGAGCTACGTGATAAGAAGCTATGTGATAAGAAGCTATGTGAAGTGATCATGAGATCATATTCCCATGTGAATCTATGAATATGTGAGAACATAATGATAAATGGCCATGTTATGTGATATGAGAGCTAGAGGTATAGTAGGCATGCCAAGAGTCGAGGGTTCTACGTGGTCTTTCGGGACATATATATAATCATGTGGAACATATATGCGGTACTTCGGTACACCTATTTGGTTCATTGGAATATGTATGTGGTCCTTAAGGAGTGGTCCTTTGGGACATATATATTATATGTGGTCATTCGGGACATTTCTATACGATCATTCGGGACAAATTCATATGCCCCTAGTGGGACCTTATACGAGCTGTGGTGACAACATATGTGCACACCTCTATGTACTCACATATCTTTAGTTCCCACATGTGTACATGGGATAATAAAGAGATTAAACAAATATATTGTATGTGATATGTATATGTGACTTGTTATATGAAATGGATTACAAGATTTATGTAATGTTGTGTATTTTTTGGTTAATGCATGATATGGTGATTACAAATGTTATGTATAAGAGTACAAAATTATAAGGACTAATGATAAGATTGGTAGTAATGGAAATGATGTACATGAGCACGTATGAATTGGTATATGATTTAGTATGATATTTTCGTATTTAATGTTCATGCATTGTTAGGAGTTATAGTTACATCATAAGTTTTATGTCTCACTAAGTCATAGACTTAGCGTGTGAATATTTCACAAGTAGGTTCCGATAATTAAGGAGCAAAGAGGATGACATGTTAGCCCCTCATTCCCGAAGATCAGATCAGAAAAGAGATTTGAATTATATGTATTTTGTAATATTAAATGTTTGGCATGTACTAAGAGGTTTTAAACTGAATATGCTCTATGTTTTGTAAACCAATTGTATTATAATTAATGTAAAATATTCATTTTCTTGAAATGTGAATTTAAATTTTAGCTATTTTGTAAAGAAAAATATTTTGAAAGTCAATGTGACACCTCGGACTCGGATTCGGTTGAATACGGTTTGGGGTGTTACAACTGGCAAACTTATTTGATCGGTAAGTATAGATACTTAAAATTTTAAAAATATGAAAATGAGAATATTGCAAAGTATCAATACTTATACACAAATATCGATACTTTCAAATTTAAAAAATGAAAAATAAGAAAGCTGCAATGTTTCAATAATATTTTCCACAAATATTAATACTTTCGAATTAAAAAATATAGAAAATGAGAAGACTGCAAAGTATCGAACTTTTTTTTTTAATAAATATCAATATTATGATATGATGGTCGTACTTAACATTTGATGAATGGTAAAATATCGATACTTTTTCTATTATGTTCGATACTTTTTCTATTATGTTCGATACTTTAACATTTGAGAAAGTTGATGAAAATTAAAATATCGATATTTATTTATTTGAAAAAATTGTTCAAGTTAAGATTGAAAGTTACTTATTTGAAAATTTTATTTAAATATCGTTGTAAAAATATAGATAATGTAATAATAATTACAACTTAACCGATTAAAATAAAGTAGGCGCAACATATTACGTTAAATAGCTACCAGTTTGTTTAAATGTATAATAATAATGTAAACTGTAAAATATTTACAACTTAACCTGTTAAAATAAAATAGGTGTAACATATTACGTTAAACTAACTACATGTTTGTTTAACGATATAATAATAATGTAACGGTAAAATATTTACAACTTAACCGGTTAAAATAAAAAGATGCAACTTATTACGTTAAATTAGCTACCAGTTTGTTTAAAGGTATAACATAATAATGTAAACGATAAAATATTTACACTTAACTGATTAAAAAAATTATGCGCCACCTATTACATAAACTTGCTACCAATTTGTTTATAAGTATAATAATAATGTAAACAATAAAATATTACAACTTAATCGTTGAAAAGATTTTTATTAATTCGAAGTATCGATACTTGTGGAAAAGTATCAATACTTTGCAACCTTCTTATTTTCCCATGTTTTTTTTTAAATTCGAAAGTCTTAATACTTGTAGAAAATATCGATATTTTGCAACTTCTCATTTTCTATTTTTTTAATTCAAAAGTATTAATATTTGTGTAAAAGTATCGATACTTATTTCCTACATTTTATATAAAAATTTTCAATACTTTTTATCGGTATCAGCTCGTTTTGTTTTATATCAGTTACCTTAATATAATAACAGTTGCTTATAAGGAAGCATGAGAAATTGAAGTATCAATATTTGCAGCCATCTCATTTTCCATTTTTTTAAAATTTGAAAGTATCGATATTTGTGGAAAAGTATCGATACTATTCACATGCATTTTATATAAAAAGTTTCGGTACTTTTTTCTGGTTTCGCCTTGTTTTATTTTTTATTGGTTACCTTAGTAAAACAATAACGATTATTTATAAGGAAGCAAAGAAATAAAAGTATCGATACTTTGCAGCATTCTCATTTTCCATATATATTTTTTTTAAATTTGAAAGTATCTATATTTGTGGAAAAGTATCGATATTTATTCGAATACATTCTATATAAAAAGTTTCGATATTTTACCGGTTTAGCCTCGTTTTGTTTTTAAAATAATTTTATTAAGTTCATTGAATTGAAAATAAATGTAAATAAAATAAATATTATTTGAAATGTTATTAAAAGTTAACGATTGTTTTGTTTATTTATTTAAATTTGATTGTATTTGACGAGCTAAAAAACTCATAAAATTATAATTTTTCAAAAAATATTTTTTAAAATTTTAAAAATAAATTGTTATTATCTATCTTTTTTTTAAAAACTTTTTTTTAAATATTATTCATAAATATTGAAAAAAATATATATATTAAAATGAATTTTAGTTATAATTGAAGGATAAATAAGATACTTTTATTAGTTTAGCATGTTGCATCATCCCTTAACAATAGTTAATGTTCAATATATGTTTTCTTTTAACAAAATTTCAAGTTTAATGTATGTTTTGTAACTTTTAAAAATTCAATAAAAAATAAAATTATTTTAATAAAATTTAATGATCATTTACAAATTTTACTCTATTAAATTATTAATGATACATATCGATATATGCAATGTATTTTAGACTCATCGTATGAAAAAATCACAATGGGGCAGCCCAGCCAATTATTTTTCGTTCGTATAACATACATTCTTTGTCAACTGCTACGGAATGCGGAATTTGGTAAATTATGGATAAAAATAATTATGTAATTGAAAAAAGTTGATATCTTAAAGTTAATCATCCAAATCAAATGTTATTTAATATTTTTTGTCATTTTACTATGTACTTTAATTAAGATTTAATTGGAATATTAGTTAAAAATTATTTAATTGGAATATTAGTTGAAAATTATTTAATTGGAATATGTTTATTAGATGAAATAGAATCTTATCATACATAAATTGTATGAGTTTAATTATATTTTATAACTATTAATCATGTAATTTTAATCTATTTAAATATGCAATACTTATAATTATAGTTATGATCTGTATTAGTAACTTTGAAAAAAATATATAAATTGTGGCTAAGATAGTAATTATATTTAATAACGTTAATGAAGTAATTTAATCATCCGACCTTCTAAAGTAAGAACCAATGTCAAACACCCACTTATTATCAGTTTATCGCTTAATGCTAATAATTATTTTTCTAAAAGCTCTTCGTCTAATTTTAATCAAACTTTATCGTATAAATAAGATGAGAAGATATTTTAGAATATAATGACTTTTTTTTTTGATAAAATTTTGAAGGTGCTTTACGCGTGTCGATTACG
Source organism: Hibiscus syriacus (assembly GCF_006381635.1). Classification (NCBI taxonomy): domain Eukaryota; kingdom Viridiplantae; phylum Streptophyta; class Magnoliopsida; order Malvales; family Malvaceae; genus Hibiscus; species Hibiscus syriacus. Next base: position 1,651,672 of record NW_024062677.1, on the reverse strand, counting down.
AAAACTTTGATAAATTATTTGAGCAATTTAATCAATATTTGAATGGGTAATTACATGAAAATTACATTTTGTAGCTAATTAGGTATGAATAATTGTTTTCATTTCTCATTGTGATGAACTAAAATGTCAATCTAAATAATATTCATGCATGATCAAAGGATGATAATTTTATTGAGCTCATAATCCTCAATGGTGCTTAATTAATCATGATGAATTAAATTTTAAAACCAAATGACAATTTTGTATGGACCCAATCTTTTAATTGGTGTGGTTGAACTTTGGTGGGATATAATTATAAATAAATAAAGCAATGAAATTTTGATTAATGTGAGATGTTAAGTCTGAGAACTTCACCAACATCCCTACTCTCCTAAATGTTCTGTCATTCATCATCCACAATGAAAAAAAAAGGATAAAATAAAAATCAACTTCTCACATAAATAATATCGATGATAACATGATTATTATTTTTCTTTACAATTACATAGTTAAATATTAATTTATGAATCAGAAAGTTATGAATGATTACTTGAAAATTACAATTTATTATAGGGTAATCTATGTCAAATACCACTCATCTTTATGCTCGGGATCGAAAATGCCACTGACGTTTCAATTTTGCTAATTTTAGCACGGACGTTTATGTTTCACTTCAATTTTATCACTCCGTCGTTAATCTGTTAACGGTACGATGACATGGCGTGCCAATGCCGTGACGGCAATGGCATGGACGGCTTTTTTAAAGTTATTTAGTCCACGTAGCATCTGTATTACCTGAGAAAAGTTGGAGACTCGACACCACAAAACTCACATTTCTTCACCACCATAAAACTCTCCCTCACTCTGCCGTCCACCGTGCACGGTATCATCCGTTGCAAGAAGCTCGACAACCTCGCTGGCGATTCGCTCTCCGATGACAAAAATCTTATAGCGTACCTTCTTGTCTTCTTAATTTTCTTAGGTTTCTTCTTGCTTTGCCTCGTAGGCTTTGTTTCTAGTATAATTTTTAAGTTGGTATTGAACATCTCTGAGGGGGAATCAGTGGAAAAGCTCCTCGAAGATGAAACAAGGGTTTTCGTTTCTCCATCGTTAATACCATAGTCTTCAAAGCTTCTGCTGGTAAAGAATCGCTCTCGGCCGATGAGGTGCTCATCCGGATTTTCGGCATCGTTTTTCTTTTTCTGGATCGTCGTTTTTTCTTTACCGTGTTGGGAGGCACTGGAGGTGGAGTTAAATCATCATCGTTTTCAAAGGTATTGTAGAATTTGCAACGGGGGCATTTGTTATCGTCGTAAACTTTTGCTATAACGTGACATATGTCTTCTTTTTCCCAATGAAACTCCAATGTCGACGGAGGTGATGATTCAATACGGTCACTCCAGTGGAAAGTACCTAAGTAGCAACGGAGACCATCGAATCTACCATGACCGAAGAGATCGACGACGAAAACAGCATAACCCCAAGTGGAAAAACTGATGCAAATCTTCTGGAAGAGCCAGTCGGTGTCGGAGCCATAGTCGTGGGTCATGTAGACAGAGGCCTTCACTTTTTTATCCAAATTGAGGAAGCTCTGAGTGAAGAGTTTGTCGTTGGGTGTCTCGAAGTAAGACTTGGTGTTACGAACGCCCTGCGACGTGTAATACTCTTCCTCTGGCATATCTCCCCAGAAATTCGCTGCCATTTTTTAACGATGCTTGAAAAAACTGATGATATTGCACCGTATAAGATGTTGTGACTGAGATCTAGAACTTGTAAGAACCTAATATTGTCAATGTTGTCTAGGATATTGTTCCTCATCGAGAGCTCGACGAGAGATACTGGAAACGTTGATGGGACTTGGCCGGATACGTTGTTATCACTAGCGTCGAGAAAGTAAAGCTTTCTGAGTGAACCCAGATCAGGAAACTCACCAGAAATGTAGTTTCGTTGGATTTCGAGTCGTTTGAAGCGTGTTATGTTGTTAAATCTTGAAGGAATTGGTCCATAGAGATGGTTGTTGTCAAGGTAGAGTTCTTTAAAGTGAGGGAGTGAGCCAAGAACGGCGGGTATTTCGACGGTGACTGAGTTCCCAGAGAGACCTAGTCGACCCAAGTGTGTTAAATTGGAGAACAAGTCAGGAACTCGAAGCAAATCAGAGACGAGTGTATCACACCTGAGGCTGCAAGTGAAGTGGTCAGTGAAGATGTTGTCGCATGGGTCAATGGAGAAATCCCAGGAGCTCTATCAAGATCCGGAGTAATGGAAGGAGGGTCCACACCATTTTTCAGATCTTTGAGAACTTGTACATCTGCTGGTGTGTTCTTGAATTTACTAAAGCAACAACTTTGAGATATGTGATGAAAACAAGAGAATGCAGATGGAGATAAAGGGTACTAGATATCGATGCCAGGGGTTAAGCAACAATTTTATTTGGGGTTCAAACATTGTTAATTGGAGTTTTAAAATTTTAAAACTTTTATAGAAAATATAATAGAAAAATATAATGTAGTTTAATGGTTAAGCATTCAGTTTAATTTCAAGGGGTTTGGGGTTCAAATCCCTCTAGTTGCATGATATTTCAATAATTTTTTCAAGCAAAACGATGTCATTTTGTCTTTATTGAGCATCAAAATAGTTGTGTTTAAACGACGTCGTTTTGGTAAGGCATCCATGTCATCACCGTCACGGCTTGTCCATACCATGTCATCGTTCCGTTAACGGATTAACGGCAGAGTGGTAAAATTGAAGTGAAACATAAACGTCTGTGCTAAAATTGACAAAATTGAAACGTTAGTGGCATTTTCGATCCCTAGCATAAAGATGAGTGGTATTTGACATAGATTTCCCTTTATTATATATGTTTTTAGCTCATATTTTTATTTTGAATACTTCTTTCTTACCAAAATATTATATTCCGTGTAATATATATATATATATATATATATATATATATATATATATATACACACACATATGTTTAAATTAATGTCAGAGACAAAAAAATTAATTAAAAAGTATTTTAGAATTATTTTTTAAATAAAAATTATTATCAGGATACTGCTTGGTCTTGCTCTCACTTTTGTATAGAAATGATTTTAATTTTCACACTTATCAATATCAATGTTTCAGAATTGAATGAGCCTAGTTTTTAAGTATAACTGAGATTTTGCTTGGCGGGTGTGTTTATTCCCTTTGAATCTCTGTGTGTATGCTGGTTTAGTTATGAATTGTATCCCTTATAAAGACGAGAACTTAGTCACTCTACTTAATTGGTTAGGATTTATAACATTGTTAAACATTTCAGTCAGATCACTAACCTAGAAATTAGTAGTTGATCAGTTTATACAAAGAATTAGTATTTGCCTAAGTTATTATAATTTACATCTGAAGATTGATTGTTTGTTTCCTAATGTATCATTGCTTTTGTAAGATCCATGAGGATTTCTCAAATTTCGGACCTTTAAGGTTAATGGTAATCTAGTATGGATATGTTCTTTTCTTATTTTTTGGGTATGAAATCCAGATTCTCTGCATGCCAACAGTGCTAACATTACGGAGGCCTAAAATTTGTGCATATTTCATTTTTGCTATACAAACTGTTAAGAGAATATTTGTTTAGATCAATTTTCATGAGAATTTTTAAAAAATGTCTTCAACATTTAGAATGCATCTTCCACCTTTCTTTTCTCTTCCTGATTTTCCTGACCTTCTTTCCCCAACTCCCAGTTTATTATTATTATTATCTATATTTTCTGAGCCCTGCCTCATTATACCTGATGTTCTTAAGGTTTTCAGTTAGAGGTTTATATATATAAATTTTTTATTTCACAAATTTATGCTGCCATAGCTTTGGTTTAAGTCAATATGTGCTTGTTTAAATTGTTGTCTGCAATGTGATCTTGCAGAATGAGCTGTTTGAACAAGTGGTTGAAGAATGCAATGAACATCAGAATGCACTCCAGTCACTGATATGGTAATCTTTGTTGCTATTTTGTTTCTTTATCCTTTTCATTCCACTCTTCTCAAAACTATAGATACAATATTAACATAGGCATATAAATTGAGAGAATTAATCTGACAGATTGCTCAATGAATGATTCTGAATGTATTGACAAATTATTGTAAAAGAGGGCCTAACTATACGAAATCATCGACCTTTCCTGGTCAAGAGATGTGTTGTAATGAATGCAACATGAAACGTTAAATTATCACATGGATAGATAAAATTGTACCAAAAAAGCAAGAAAAAATCAATGCGAAAATTAAAAAAATATCAAAACTAGAGAATGTTTATTTAGATCTAAATCAAAAGAATTTCTTTTTAAAAAAAAAATAGATAATCACTAAAGAAAGAGAAAAATAAAATTTAGAATTTTCTCTCTGTTTTATAATTATTTTTTCCCCAAGTTAATACTCATTTAGCGAGACGTAGCACTAATGCACTATGATCTTAAATTATACATGTTTGGGCCAAAACTTCATTAAAATAAAGAAAGATAAAATGGACACATAGAATGAGGGAAACACAATAATAGCTGCAAAGGAGGACAAGAATCTTTGCTTAAAGTGTAGAATTATTATGTGTGCTGCTAACACAAAACTTATCCAAGATTTGGATGAGGCAGAGCTCAATCTACTTATTATTTAATCAATTTTAAACTATTTATTTAAATTCAATTACCTTTTAAAATTTAAAATAGCTTAAAGGGATATTGTACAAGAATTTTAAGACGAAACCTTCAGTAGTTTGTAAAAATTGAAGTTGCAAGTTTCAGAGAAGAAGTTGTCTTGGATCAGCCACGGAGTATCGAGGAATATAAATATAAATTTTTAATTTTTAATTTTTTTATTAAATTATAACTTAATCACGGTCGAAAAAGTATTATAAAATGTCATGTTTGTACCAGCAAATTCATTCGAACTGGGTGTTTAGGCCCAACATGTATATGGGATATCTTTTTTTATTTTAGGATCAATTAAATGTTTATTACTTTTATTTTATTTTGGTATTTAAATTTTATCTTTTTTTAAAATCATACATAATGTTTGGTTTAAGCTTTATTTTAGTATTTCGTCGTTAATAATTTAATATTGATGTTGATGTGTTGTTATAAGATAATGTTACGTCACCATTAAAAATAAATAAAATTTCACGTCAGTAGTTCTGTCAATTTTTTAACGGGTGAATAAGAAACTTGAACTAAATGTTATTATGATTTTGAAAAAATAAAAAATAAATTTGAGTATCAAAACAAAAAATGAATAACATGCTAAACGTGTAGTTTACCCTTTGTTCTATTGCCATGTACTTTATTGATTAGGAGGGAAAAGAAAGCTACAACGTTAATGAATAGATTGTTGGAGTGCATGAAAACATTTTGAGATATAATAAAAGGGAATCCAATGTTTTTAATAGACATGGCTTTTTGCACGACCACAACTGTCTCTCATATATATTGATATAATAAAATTTTAATATATAAACGGATTTAAACACTCATTTCCACAAAGACAGTAAAAAATATATAAGGTGTTAAAATTTTAAAAAAGCATAAAATAATTTTAGGGTAAACTACATATTTAGTACCTAAACTATTATTTTTGTCCCATTTTAGTACCTACACTTTTATTTGCTTCAAAATCATATATAATGTTTACTTTTTTTCCATTTTGGTACCTCGCCGTTAAAACTTAACGAACGGCCACACACGCGTGAAATTTTTTATAGGTAAATTACATCATTAATCACTCAACTATCTTCTCACTCCTATTTTGGTCACTAAAGTTTAAAATATTTCAATTTAACTACTCAAATTTCAAATTGCTCATGTCTTAACCACTCTAATTTATTTTATTAATACTTTTATTTTAACCACTCTAATAATTTGAAACAATAAATTTGAAAGTTAGAATGATTAAATTAGGAGTAATTTGAAAGTTAAGAAATTAAATTTAAAAAAGTTAAATTGTAATGACCAAAATAGGAGTGAGAAGATAGTTGACTGATGAATGATGTAATTTACCGATAAAAAAGTGCCAACGATTCTGCTAAGTTTTTAATGGCGATGTACCAAAATGAAACAAAAAGTAAACGTTAGTTATGATTATAAAACAAATGAAAGTTTAAGTACTAAAACATGACAAAAGTAATAGTTTTTGTACTAAATGTGTAATTTACCCTATATTTTTTTAGATAGATGGAGATTGGAGATAAATAGTAGGCGTTAATTCCTTTCAAAGAGTGTCGATCACCTTTTAGAACGATATTCTTTCGAAGTGATAGTATTAATTTTATTTTAATATTTCATATAAAAAAGATATCGTTTTGACACACCTATCCAAAACATATCTTCACCCATACGTACTGACATGTATATTTTTATATTATTAAATATAATATAAGAATGTGTAACAATGTTTTAACCCGCTGAATTAAAAATAATTGTTTTTCAAATATGTTTACCAAGTCACATGTAAAACTTCACAAACCGTATTTAGATTTTGTTTTAGTAGAGATTGGTTATAAGTATTCCAGCAATTCTGACCTAAATAATGTTGACCCTTACATATATTATACACTCATCATAGCATAGCGATGTTGAAATCACTTTTCCAAACCATTTAAAAAAAACCAACACAAAATCCTGTTCGAAAGCAGCCTTGAATCCTCTGTTTTTTTTTTATATAGACTTGTTATTCCTATCAGCTAATCACATCATTGATGTTATCTTCTTCTTTTTTTAATTTCGAAAACACTTGTACTTGGTAATCATGATTAATTAAAATCTTTTAAAGACAAAATTGAAAACATATAAAATAAATTATTTATGACTAAAGTTAATGCATAGTGATGGAAAAAGAGAAGAGAATCATCTTCTTTTAAGAAAGCCAAGCATTACAATAGATGTAAAATAAACTCTCTCTAATAAAATAATAATAATAATAATAAGCAACAAAAACGATATATCGAAAGCATCATCATCACAAAAAGTAATACATAGTTGTAACTCTTATGGGGGGAAACATGGGAAAATGGCTTCAAGTGGTGATCAAAACAAAGGGCTTTTACACCATGTTTTCTTCACCCTTTAGGAATTCTAGCAGACCCCAAAGCAATATAATCAAGAAAGAGGAAGACAGCTATAATATTCTCTCATTTTAGTCTCTCATGGTTTGCAACGCCTAAAAAATCAAGTCAAGAGCCACATATATTAATGAGATTTTTAATCAAATTGCATGAAAAACTAAGGTTAATAAGGAATAATCATTGAAGAAAGTGTACCCAAAACTTGATCGTGTTTTTAGTAGGAAGTTCTATTGCTGAAGCCTCTTGGGGCACTGCATCTGAAACATTCCATTCGGCTTGCAAAGTTGTGCTCATTGCATCCCGACCTGCATTCAACCACTAAATGTATATGTCTTTTGGTACAAAAAAAAAAGGTTGAATCACCACTTCAAATATGAACTGCTTTCAAAAGCAGTCGAAAGAAACTATAGTGTGGAAAAGAAAGCCGGCCATTAACATGCACACGTAGACACGGATATCTATACATATCACTTTATTATACAAATATGTTTACCGAGAATTCACCTGGTACATATCCAGTCGCCGGATTTCCACCCGGATCGATTACCTCCACCAACTCCTCTTGAACGCAGAACGTCGCCATCAAACCCTCCGGCAGAGTCGTCCTTGAATGCACCGCATTTGAAGCAGCTAGAACGGCTAGCAAAGTTATGGGTTCCACAGTTTCCCGCAGTGCAGTACCAGTCACCTGGTCGGACGTCGGAGCCGGTGGTGAATCCAAAGGAGGAGCCACCCCTCCCACCGAAGTGATCAGCTGACCGGAATTCCCCACAGCGTTGGCACGATTCCCTCCTTTGGAAGTTGAGGTGCTGGCATGACCTGCAGTTCCAGTCTCCTAACCTGTTCATCTTTAGAATAAAATTCAAAACAAAAACATTTTAACTCAGCGGCCAATGCGATGTCCGAAAGAAAAACATTGAGATCTGAAATTCTAAGTATTAACCTTAATTAGAATGATGGAAAGATAATAAGTCTCCCTTGAATAAGAGAATGGGGTTTGAAGGAATGGTTGAAGAAACGACTCAACGAAGGGCTCTTTATATACAATGTTCAGAGCACTGAAAAAGGGATGAACCGAGGGCTAGCTGTGTATGGTACCTTTTCGTGTTCTTCACATTTAGCCTTGATAAATGAAATACTAATAATTATATTAATGTAGAAAAATCTAATAAAGCTAAAGGAAATTTTCAATAAATTCTTCGGGTTGGCTTTATTTTTCTTAGGGTTTTGGTGATACTATAATAATTACAGTCAAGTAGTTGGTGCATGGACATATACATGGTTTCTCGGGTTAATAAATCTGGGATAGAAACAATTTAGCTCTTTTTGTTCTAATATTATATGTATGTTTTTTGAAACCCAATGCAAATTTACTTTGTCACATTAAAGTGAGGAATTGTTGCACAATATTCATTCTCCACTACATAATGTCTTGTGAACTGTGAACTTATTTGGTTATGGAATTAATCCGACAAATATGTTAGAATCTTTTATTTGAAGGAAAAGTTATATATTTAAAACAAAAAACACAACTAGAATGCATAAGGTTGGCAAACGCCTAACTATTAAACTGGTGCTTAAAGGCTAAGGCACGTGATAATGGCAACTTTTTTTTTCTAACATGGGAAGGGGTATGTAAATTTTTACTCTTAATGGGTATTGAACCCACAACTTATAAGAAAGAAAGGATATACCAGCTGAAAACTTTTAACTCCTATTCTTAATGAGAATTTTTCTCCTTATACCACAACAAAATAGGTTTTTATTGCTTTTTTTAGCTCTATAACGGCGTTTTTATGTGCCGCTAAAAACTTTCTCGACGTATTAAAAACGCCGCAAAAGGTAGCAATATTTGTGACCAAAAAAGGACGCAAAATCTCCACTTATATAGCGGGGGTTTTAAGGAAAACGCCACAAAAGGTCATGATCTATAGTGGCCTTTTTTATAAAAAACGCCGCTAATTACTTTGTCTTTAGTGGTGTTTACTTTCTAAAACGCCGATACGTGTTATGATATTTAGCGGCGTTTGTGGTAAAAAACGCCGCTATTAACTATGTATATTGTGGTTTTTACCAACGCCACAAATGTGTGGTCATAGTGGCATTTCATTCACAAAACGCCGCAAAAGAACCTGACTTCTGGTGACTTTTATTTACAAATGCTGCTATGGTTAACTAATTTCGCATATTTCATTTTCTTCTTTATATTACGTAAATTTACTATTCTATAGCATTATCTAATAACAATAAACTTAAAATTTATTACGACACAAATTATGTAGAAAAATAAATCAAAATTTATAAAATAAAATTAAAATGAAACATAGTTCAACATTGTTCACTAGAATTTAGTCTAGGTTCTTTCTCTTTCAATTAAAAAAACATTGTTCACTAGAATAAAAACAATCTTCTAGTGGCAATTTGTATTGATCTGCAACTTCAGTTTATTCTTTTAATCAGGAATGTACCTTCAATTCAAACAACAATGAAAACAATGGATTCAGAAACAATATATTACAAGAACATAAACTAGAAGAAAAAACATGATAAGATATTTACTCGTACCCACTAGACATCAATTCTCAGGCTTAGAGTTAAAAGCTTTGGGTAATTCAAACCATATATCCTACTTTTTGGAATTCACAGATTTCCCTAGCAGCTTATACACATCAACTGGTTCTTCAAGCTTTTGATCCTGAAAAATAATAAATGGCATGGATATAATTAGGCAGATAACAGGCAAAACAAACTCCTCACTTTTCTTTCAAGTAGGAAAGCAAGAACCGGTAAACAACTAAGGAATTTGAATGTAAACCTTTAAGTTTATAAATTCACCATGATTAAAATTTTGAACTTATGTATGGTTTTATCTCTACTACAACTAAGACAAATAACTTATGTATCGTTTTTATACCTAGACCAGATTGAGAACAAAACCTGTACTAAAACATCAAAACGTACTCATGCACAGGATCGTCCTATGCTTGATATACAAAATTGAAATCTTTGACCCCATTAGTTCTAAGTCTAGAGACACTAACCATATGATCGTTCACAAATGTTAATTGCACTAGTAGTGCGAATCTAATCCGCAAGGCTATTACTTTAAAACAACATCAAGAACTAAACATGTTCTTCAAGTTCATTCATATGTGCTTGTTTTCTTCTAGAGCGCCTAGCTGATTCTCTATTTGACCGCATTCTAAGGCATCACCAAAATACCGATTAGTTAAGGGAAACTTTGTGATGGTGTCAGCAAAATAAAAAGTGAGTTCAGTAAGAATTTATTAATTAACACATCTGGTAGTAAGGTAAGGGATAAGCTTAAGTTCTATTTCCTTGAGAGTTTTTCCCCTGCTATTACTCAAAGATTAAAAGAGAAGATATACCACTTTAATTAGGATAAGGGAAAAAAAGTAAACATGCTAAGCAAAAGATAATAAAAACGGAACAGATAACATTTCAAACACCTCAAAATCAATGATACAACAAAACAATACAAAAATGATTACCTCATTGCATGCTTTGCATCAGTCGGATCCATGTTTTCAGTGGTTTCAGTATCTCCTTCAAGTTCACCATCATCTAAATCTCCTCTTGATGATCCACTTAAGGTTTGCCTCACTAATGTCCCTGATTTTTTTGTGTAGTTGAAATAGCTGAAATATCAGTATCATGTTCAACCTGTTCATGTGTCTGAGGACCCTACAATGATCCTCTAGTTTCAATACCTATATCTTCTTATACATTATACATTTAATTTCCTGAAAGTAGGTGAAAGATTAAAATAAAAAGAAAGGGGAGTGGTGGGTACCTTCCCAGAGCCGGCCATGTCAGAAACCCATCATAAAGCTTGTGTGATAATATACAAACATAGAAAGGACCTTGATGATGTAGAAAAATAATTCATTTTTCCCAAACAATTTCTTTAACAGCCCGTAACCTAGTTTGATAATATAATGATGTAGCAAGAGGAGAACCTGTTGAGTATTAGGATCAATGTCAAAGACTCTAGTAGGACTACTCTCGATAAAGCTTTGCTTCTCCTCAAGCATCAAGGTATCCATCATATATTCATTGATATGAATCTCGGGTTTATAAATGAAAGTCGTAGTTGCAGCAGGTGGGCAAAATCAACGAGATAATGCGTTGAAATTTTTTTTTTCACGAGATAGTTGGATCGCCAGATTAATTGCTCAGGTGGTGTGGTCTACAGTCCCGGGGGTAGGTCGCCATGCACGTCCGGCGACCTACTAGGTCGCCATGCACGCCCAGCGACCTGGTAGGTCGCCATGCATGCCCTGCGACCTACCAGCACCTCCATGCACGCCCAGGCACGCCCAACGACCTCCATGACCTACCAGCACCTCCATGCACGCCTATGCACGCCCAACGACCTCCATGCACGCCCAGGCACGCCCAACGACCTCCATGCACGCCCAACGACCTCCATGCACGCCCAGCTCGCCAAAGGTCACCATGCAGTCCATGCTTGGACTGAACAACGTTGGGCCATGCAGGATAGGTAGCCATACAATCCTCTCCACTTGCAGCTGCTCAGGAGAACCTATTCCTCCTGCTCCTCGCGTGATTCCTCTTACATCTGCTCAGGAGACTCATGCATGCAGCTGTAATAGCTGTATTATTGCAGCATGATTTGAGCTGCAAAGTGTCATAGATTCGTGCCCTAGCTTCTAGCCATAGCTGGTCCCTCATGCCATAGCTTCGAGACTGTTCACTCTTGTTATCATAGCTGTATTGGTGCAGCATAAAATCAGCTGTGTTGTATTATTGCAGCGTTCAACGGTTGAAAAATTTACAGCTTTCAACGTGAATTATACAGCTCAAATTGATTGCAGCTTACCTACCAACCGTTGAAATATCATTATATATTGGATATGAGGGGTTTAGGGTAGAATCATAAGAAAGAAAGAAAATTTGGCGAGAGAGAAGGAAATGAAAGGAAAATAAGAAGAAGAGGAAATGGAGATAAAGGCTCAAACATCGTTTGTGAGGTAATTTTTAATTGTTTAATTTAGTTTATTAATATGAAATTATGAAATAATTAGTTTGTTAGTTTAGGGTTTAGGATAAACAGAAATTTAGTTAATTAGTTTGTTAGTATAAATTATTAGTTTGTTAGTTTAAGTTATATTATATTAAATTGTTAGTTTAAGTTATATATTAGATTATATAAAAATTAGTTAATTAGTTTCTTAGTTTAAGTTATTAAATGTAAAAAATATTTAATTAATTTGTTAGTGTGTTTAAACGTATATTAGGTTGTTTGTTGAAGTTTAAGTTAAAATATTAAAAAAGTTAATTAGTGCTTAATTAGTTTGTTAGTTTGTTATTTTAACTAATTATATTATAATAAAGAAATAGTTTATTAGTTTAAGTTATATTATAATATATTAGATTATATAAATTTAATTTTTTTAATTTATTGTTGTTTAAAGAAATATTTTTTTTTACACGTACAGAGCATTATTCCACAACATTTTTCCACGTACATATTGATTCGAAGAAAGAAACAATAAAGGAAAGGAAAGGAAAGGAAATGAGCAACAACTTTTTCACGATTGTCCATTATAATGGACAAATTATGGAAAATGAGATCGGAGTAGTTTTTCAGTCTGAAAAACCAATAAATATGATGTTCAAAAAGACATCACATTTATAGAAATGAAGCATAAGATAGAAAGAAAAATTCGAGTTGCAGTTGATGGTTTGAGGTATAGGTTTATGATATGCCCCAACCCAGTCAAATATGCTGCAGTTCCACTTGAAGAAGATGATGATATTGGAACCATGGTTCGATTACTGAGTTAACCAATATAGCAGTTATTGAGTTATTTGTTGATGTGCATAACATATGTGATGTTCCTGGGTCATCAAGAGGTGTGGCTCAAAATCCATCTGAAATGACTTTATATAGTCAGTTTGAGGAGCCGACATACAGGTTCCCGAACAGTTTTATGGCACTATTGGAAAGTGTAAATGAAGTCGGGGGGACATTTGCAACAGAAGAGTGTGAGACGAGAAACATACCGGAATTGGTTGTTGATATTGACGCTGAAAATCGATGGGGAGAAATTCATGATGATTCAAGCGAAGATGAAGAAACCGAAGAACCCGTTTTGGGCGGCGACGAAAATATTTTTGGTGGAGCTGCAATTGATGAAGTTCCGGCACCGTATGAAGCTACTCCTCACATGTACGAGATAGACTATGATGCGATGAGGGCACCTGAATTCCCAGACATGCCACATTTACCTCCATACCAAATGACTGCATCATTCGATAATTCTGGTGAATTTTCAGTTGGGGTGCAATTCAGAGGAAAAAATGAAGCTACCTGGCGATTAAAGAGTACTGCATAAAATGCAATGTTGATATCCATGTTGCAGAGTCCAACCAGAAAACCCTATACGCGAAGTGTGTAAAATATGGCCTAGAGTGCAAGTGGAAGATCAGAGTGTCGAAAAATCAAAGGCACGATGTTTGGGTCATCACGAGGTACAATGGTCCGCACACGTGTTTGTGAAACTTCATCGAACAAGACCACCGACTATTGGACTCCGATGTAATATGTGAATACGTGAAGGCGATGGTTGAAAAGGATCCAAGGATATCTTGTTCAGTGTTAGCTGCATCTATTCGAAGCCAATTTGGATATCAAGTAAAATATGGCAAGGTGTGGAATGCGAAGATGAAGGCAATGAAGCTGACGTATGGAGATTGGGATACATCGTACAATGAGCTACCACATTTGCTACAAGCAATGAAGCGATTTATCCCAGGAACCATAATGAAGTCTCAAACCATGCCCGCATATGACGAAGAAGGTCAACTTCTGCCAGGGAAGAAAATATTTCATAGACTATTTTGGGCATTCAAGGCATGTATTGAAGGATTTCCATTTTGTAAACGTATGATCCAAGTAGATGGTACGTGGCTGTATGGTCAATATAGGCATGTACTTTTGATGGCAGTTGCTCAAGATGGTGAGCGAAATATCTTCCCAATTGCATTCGCCATTGTTGAGGGAGAGACAACAGAGGCTTGGGATTTCTTTCTGACCAATCTACGTCAATATGTCGTTCGTGAAGATGGAGTTTGCTTGATATCCGATAGAGGAACTGGTATTTTGGCGGCAATTGAACGACCAGGAAGTCGTTGGATACCTCCGTATGCATATCCGACATATTGTATCCGTCATATTGGCAAGAATAGTATCGACCAATTTCATAACGCACACATTCGTAGCGAGATAGTCAGCATGGGTAAGTTTTATTTTCAATATTTGTGCATTTTTTACATGGTTTTTTTAATTGCGGTTTAACACAGTATATTATGAAACAGGATACGAACTACGTCGACCAAATTTTGATAAGAGATTGGAGAATTTGAAGGTATTTTACGATGATCAGCGTGTTTGGAAGTGGGCTTCAAAAATACCGCGGGAAAAATGGTCACAAGCATATGATGAAGGTCGGAGATACGGACATATGACCACAAACCTTGCTGAGGCCATTAATTCGGTACTAAAAGGTACACGCCATCTCCCAATTGCGAGTGTGATGAAAGAGACGTACTTTAGATTGGGTAAAGTTTGGTCGGACAAAGGCAAAGAAATAGAGAGTCTTATAAATAGAGGTAAAACTTGGGCTCCTACAGTGGTGGAATCAATGGAAGCAAATGAGCGATTGGCAACATCAATGGTTGTTCATAATTTCGACCGAGTTGGTCATACTTTTGTCGTCGTGCATACGCCGTAACGTCGGAGGAGAAGACCAAACATTTAGAGTTGATTTACGACATAAATGGTGTGATTGTGGTCGTTTTCAGGCATGGAAATATCCATGTGCTCATGCAGTCGCAGCATGTATGTATGCTGGTGTAAGCACATACACTTATGTTGATGAGTGCTTTCACTTAAGTAGGATATTAAATGTCTACAGCTATGAGTTCAGACAGATACCGAATGAATCATATTGGCTCAGAAAAGATCATGACGAATGGCTGCCAAATCCAATGCTTCGCAGAAGTCCAAAGGGTCGACCTGAGTCCACTCGTATTCATACCAGTATGGATTTCCATGCTAGAGAGAGAGGTCAAACAAAGAGATGCGGATTATGTAGGGGTGAAGGCCATTCAAAAAACAATTGTCCTAATTTACCAAGATATAGGCCTCATCATTAGTAATGATATATGTATTTCTATGAATTTCTATGTATTTAAAGATTTAGTAATGATTAGTAATGATGAAATTATTATTAATATTAATGATTTAATAGTAATTTGATAGTAATGATTAGTAATAATGAAATTATTATTAATTATGTATGATTTGATAGTAATGATTTAGTAATGATTAGTAATAATGAAATTATTATTAATTTTTAATGATTTGATATTAATGATTTAGTAATGATTAGTAATAATGAAATATTATTAATTTTTAATGATTTGATAGTAATGATTTACTAATGATTAGTAATAATGAAATTATTATTAATTATGTATGATTTGATAGTAATGATTTAGTAATGATTAGTAATAATGAAATTATTATTAATTTTTAATGATTTGATAGTAATGATTAGTAATAATAATTTATTATTTAATGATTTGATATTAATGATTTAGTAATGATTTGATAGTAATGATTTACGACTTGAACAATGAACAATGTTTGGTTCAATTAACCATATTTTCGTTACATAACTAGTAATGAAATTATAATAATGATTTGATACTAAAAATCATTATAAATATGTCGAATTTGTTAATGTTTGAAAAAACTAGTCTAATGTCAATATTAAATTTGTAACAAATAACAAACTAGTTTACAATTGTTGCCGATGTCGGGGTGTTGTTGAATGATAATGTTGGGGCGGACGTCTGATGCGTTGTGGCCGTTGCGGTTGCTCAGGAGTATGGTACCCATCCTCCTCATTCGTTGGGGGCATTTGAACTGACATGTGTTCAAAGTCATACGTCGACGAAAACATGGGAGAGTAGATGGATGCATCAGGCTGCACAAACTCTGGTATGTATGCATCGCCGAACGGTTGTGGTGCGCTATTATCCACATCGGTCATTTCCGCTTCAGGTTGTTGAGATGAACCCCCACTCCCACTTGGTAGAGAGTATTCAGCTTTACCAAATCTTTTCTTAAACCTCAAAAATTGTCGCCTCTCTACAATTGTTGTCAAGAATGGCTTTCCATTATCCAAAAAATAAGCAAGGTAAGCCGAAGTCTCAAAATTAAAGTCGTCGTCTTGAATGTCGTCAAGAATTGGCATGAATGAAGCCCTATTGTTCCAAGCATTAATGTAGATTGCATGATTCTCAACCAATTAACATTTTCTTTACGACGACCATCAAATCTGTGCAGCTGGTCATGCGTCTCAACCCAATTCACCTGACGACGACCATCTAAGATTTGGAGGAGGTCATGATCCCATGGACTCCGCGGAATAGGTTGGTGGAAGTGGAATTGCCTCAACACTCTATCCCCAAATTGGATCTCAACAAACGCAAAATTGATCAATGGTGTAACAGCACACCAATATTGAAACCCATCTAAAATATCGTGCGGTATCAACGCAAGTATTTCTCCATTCATGTATGGTCTCCAATTAAACTGTAAAATTACAAAAACAATAAAATTTATTTAAATCAATAATATAGTTAATTTAAATAATAATTAAAAATAACAGATTATACATACCTCCTTTTTTGCCTTAATGTCGATCTTCAGCCTGAACTCTTTAATGTTGTTGTGCACCAACCCCGTGCCTTCAATTTTATGCCTCCATCTGTATATCAATCAATATAAAATATGGTCATTTTTATTTTATAATTAATATTTTATATTAAAATAGAGAATTCATATTACCTTCCGGCAAGCGGAAAGTCAACCGCAGTCCGACTAATCGGTGTCAAAAACGGAAGTCTATGCCAAGCCCATGACTGTAGCAGCAACAGACATCCACCGATTTCTGCTGTATTATTATCATTCACGACTAATGACGCCTTGCACATCTCACGATACAAGAACGCCAATCGCCGATCCCCAGCTATATTGCCTACTATTCTCAAAATTTCTTAAAAAAGAAGATATTGAGTGTGAACATAACTACCGGATTTATCCGGCATTAAAATACCCCCAATCAACTGTAATATATGCTCGTGTTGCATATATAATTTCGTGCTCCGTACTATTTGGTTGAAGCTGAAATTCATTCTTCAACCATGACAACCTCACACGCCACCCTTTACACTCTGGTGGTACGGGCGTTTTCCCAAGAAACAAGCTACAAAGTTGTGCCACATTATTAAACTCATGTGACATTACCACTGGCATCCCATTTGTTTGGACCCCGAGCTGCAATGCCACATCCTCCAGAGTTATGGTACATTCGCCACACGGCAAATGAAACGTGTGCGTTTCTGGTCTCCAACGCTCAATCAAGGCACTGATCAAACCTGGGACCAACTTGTAATCTCGCACAAATGTTACATACCAAAATCCAGCCTCCTGCAAGTTTTCTTCTATCAATCTATGTGGCTTGGGCACTTTATGTAGCCGATGACGAAGGACTCGTTGCTCGTCCTCTTGCAATTAAATATTTCAAAAGATTTATCACAATCACAAAATAATATTCAAATATTTATTAATTATAATTCATTAAACAAATATTTTATTCACCATTATTCCCAAATGACTTGAAATATGTTCATTTTCAAGTCTCAGCAGTGGAATTTGGTCAGCCATTAGAATGAATCTGTACAAAGTAAACAACAATATTTAAAAATTCATTTAATGTAACTAATATAATCTAACTAACTAACTATTTTACAACACAACAAAAAAATTTAATATAATAACTTATAATATATTAAACTAATAAACTAACAAACTAAACTTTTTAAAATAAATTAAACGTAAATTTTCCCTTAAACAACTAATAAACTATTCTTTAATATAAATTAAACTAATAAATGATTTTTAATTATAATTTACTACTAAAAAACTAATTAACTAATTTTTTTATATAATAAATTCAACAAACAATATAACTTAACTATTTAACTAACACAAACTAATTACATATTTTTATATATAACTAACGACTAACAAACTAACTAAATTTTTATTATATGTAACTATCAAACATGCTAATTACATAATTTTTTATTTCTATATGATATAACTTAAACTAACAATAATATAACTTAAACTAACAAACTAATTAACTAATTTTTTGTTTTACCCTAATTATAATAATAAACTAATTAACTAATATTTATAACAATAAACTAATTTAAATAATTATTCTTTTATAACTTAACTAATAAACTTTTTTATTATAATAAAACTTAAACTACTATAAACTAATTTTTTATATAATATAAATTCAACAACCAAAATATAACTTAACTATTTAACTAACTACAAACTAATTAAATATTAGACTAACTAACACACTAATTAATTATTTTTTTAATATATAACCATCAAACAAACAAACTAAAATTTTGTTTTAACTTAAACCATAAACTAACAAACTAATAATTTAAAATAATAAACTAATTAAAATAATTAAAAAAAAACTTACCTCGATGTTGTGCTCTCCCTTTTTTCTTCCTCCTCTTTTCTCTGCTATCTTCTCCTTTGCTATTTTCTCCCTTTCTTTCTCTCTTAATTGCCATCCATCCAATATATAATACAACAACCGGTATTGCTTCAATTATAGGTGGCCGATTCACGTTCACGGGCTGCAATAATGCAGCAATAAGTGCTGCAATAATGCAGTTGATTTCACGCCCATGTTGCTGCAATAATGCAGCTGATTTCACGCTGCATGGGACCAGAGACGCAGAGGCAGCAAAGTGGGGCAAAGGCATAGGTCGTCCAGACGCATGCCACGTTGCCCTGCAGAGACTCCAACCTCGCCCAGGGCCATGTCTAAACCACCAACATTGTTCAGTCCAAGCATGGACTGCATGGTGACCTTTGGCGAGCTGAACGTGCATTGCATGGTGACCTTTGGCGAGATGGGCGTGCATGGAGGTCGTTGGGCATGCATGGGCGTGCATGGAGGTCGTTGGGCGTGCATGGGCATGGAGGTCGTTGGTTGGTAGGTCGCAGGGCATGCATGGCGACCTACCAGGTCGCTGGGCGTGTAACCTGGTAGGTCGCCGGGCGTGCATGGCGACCTACCCCCGGGACTGTAGAGGACACCACCTGAGCAATTAATCTGGCGATCCCACTATCTCGTGAAAAAAAAAATTTCAACGCACTATCTCGTTGATTTTGCCCAGCAGGTGACCATTTTACATGATCTTTCCTTATCCTTTTCCTTGTAATTGCCCCTAGCCTCAACCCTTGCCCGCGCCGCAGTTTCACTATGAATCTCGGGTTCAGAACATCCCTATAAAATTAGAAGCACCTCACTAAATTTTAACCCTAAATACCTTTGCTTAGAAAAATTGTAGCCAGCAGAATCAGTAAAATTAACGGGAACAACCATATGATCATAACTGTAGAGATCGTTGCTAGTGACATCGAGGGTCTGATCGTTCATGCATTTGGCACGAAGATGGAACTCGACGGAGCAGAACTCAAACTGCCCGTCACTGTCGCATGCATCGCAGTCACGGGAGAATTGCATCGACATGGCGCGCTCGCTGGTGAGTGGAATGAGGCTGAGCTGATGGGCAATCAACTGGTCGTTGAGGATGGATGAGTTGCCTTTGAATTTGATGAGGTCGATTGCGATGGTGGGGACCTCAGCGATCATAACGCGGTAGAGCGCGTTGGCTATGAAGGCGTCGGTGTCGCGAAGCTCGAACTTCGCGTAGTCTTCCTTAAGTTCGCGAATTTTGATCTTTGGGAATCACTGCTATGATGCTCCTAACGTCGCAAAAACCCTAAAATAGAGGAGGCAAAGAGAAAACTTTGACAATAGTGTGTGAGTTCTTAAAACCCGAGTTGGGAGGGTTTCTATTGGCTATGCATTTATAGCAGCTTTTTTTACACAAAAGCCAGTATATATTGGGCTATCGCGGCTTTTTTTTATATAAACGACACTAAAGTACGTGTGTTTAACGATGTTTTCACAAAAACGTCACTATATATCTTGTTATCGCGATTTTTTTTACATAAACGCCACATAAGTATGCATTTTTAGCAGAGTTTTCACAAAAAGCGCCACTATATATATGGCTTTCGTGGCATTTTTTACATAAATGCCATAAAAGTACGTGTTTGTAGCGGCTCCCAAAAACACCACTATTTATAAGGATATCACATCATTTGTCTATAAACGCCGTTACATGTAAAAAATTAACGGCGTTTTCTCTAAAAACGTCGCTAAAACCACCTCTACAAATCTATTCTGTTGTAATGTTATGAGAATTTTCAATCAACAACGATTCTCCAAAACGGTTAAAGTGGTAACTATCAAATTATTTATACTTCAATTATATTGAGAACTGAGTTAGAGATTAAATATATTACTTTATTCATAGAATTCAAATTAAACATTTTAATTAGTGGTACCTATTTAATCATCCTCGATTAAAAAATTAACAATAATACTAACTATAATGTCACATAAATATAAAAGATAATTTAAAAAATATCACCGTTAATTTATATATTAAATGAAATTCAAGTTCAATTCTTTGAATTTACAAATATGCATGCGCTCACGCCGTGGTAAAGGAGATGGAATACTTTGACTTAAAAGAATCTTTCTATTGGTGACATTGGAATACTATATATAATGTGTTACAGTCAAACACTCAAACTCAATGGAGATAGCGACGGTGTTGATTCGGGTGGAGGAAGAGGCATGTAGGGCATGGCAGCACCCCCAACAAATGGAGGATCCCACCTAAAAAGCAAACAGGAGATCCTGTCACCCTATAACTAAACCATATCTAATCCAAAATTGCTGTTCAATCAAGTATACGTATTCAACGTTCATTTCACGGTCAAAGAATTGTAAGAAGCATTCGTTGGCATTTTAAGGAATATTATGAAGAATGAAACCTAGGCAATGCAAGGGCCATCTAAGATCTCATTTATTTAGCTCATGTCTCTTTCAATTATACTTTGAAGAATCTACAGTCAACAAAATATGAGTAAAATTGTTGTTGCTTTACATATATATTTGAATATTCTCCTTTTTTGTACTTAAAGCTCCATTTGAGCATCTGGGTTTAAAGAGCAAGTAGCTTTAGTCTTTTGGTTTTGTGTGTGCGCCGGTTATTAAAGAGGGTTGCTTTATTTCTTTCATGAATTATGTTCATCCTTTCTTGATTTAAGTTTTAGTCATTGATTTGTTCCATGCATGAAAAAAATTTTAAGGTTGATTTTTTTTATTTACTATTGAAATTTGGGAAAATAGATTTTTAAAAAAGCTAAGCTTTAAATAACGTGATTAGGGTTTTTTTTTCAAGTTTCGTTACATTTTGATCGATGAGTCGTGTGGAACATCAGAAAAAGAAGCAGCTGGATGGAATACAATTCATGCAGGCACATATTTTGATTATAACAGTGATTTTTTAGAGGAGAAAATTAGGAAAAGAAAAAGAAAGGCAAATGAAAAAAGAGAAGATGAATGGTGAGTTTCGACAAAGATAGGTTGGAAGGTGATGGATGATATTGATGTTCTTCGAGGTTTTCATTTTGACCATCTTTTCTTTTCTTTTTTCTCTCTTTTCTGCGCCTGCTTTTCTTCTTTTATGTTGCAAAACCACTTTTCTTTATTGTGTATTGGGCTTTCAACGTGATTTTGTTTCTCATTATTTATTATGGTTAGAAATATAATGAATGTTATGTAAATTTTGCTCTGCTGTTGATATTCATAAAAGTGTGATTAAATCTGAAATTACAATGAATATTAAACTTAGGCATTTGTTTTCTGTTTCCAAAACCATTTTTTTAACAAGAAGGGTGGGGAGTGACAATAACAAGTGTCGTCCATTCTCTTGAAGAAGGGTAAAGGAGCAAACGGTAAAGCGAAGTGGTGCATGATTCGATTCGCCTTGGGAATAATCACGTTCCCATGCACCACCCAATTTCATCCTCATTATTAGGGGGATGTATTCCCTCCCTCCCCTTTTCTTCATTTTGATCTACTTTCTGTTTGTGTGTGTATTCATTACGTTAAACACACCTTTTCTTTACTTATTTTTAAATTGTAAAAATAAAACGTTTAACATTTTTTCCATTTTGAAATAATTATATATATATATATATAATGTTTTTAATTAATCTTTTGACCACTAGAGAAATTAAAAGTGGAGTCGAATGCCGACATGGTTGACATATAAAAAATCTGGAAAAGAGAGATTTAAATACACAACATTAGGGGCCGATATGTTAGACTCCCGTTAGCATGTACCGCTATTATACAGGGACAACCATTTTAAGTATACTTCAAGCAAATCAGAGCTAAAGCTCTCCTCTAAAGTTTTTTTTCTTTTTTAATAACTTACAGTTTCTATGGGTAAAAAAAAATTGTGAACGTTCAAGTCATAAATTTTATTGATCTAGAATGTGATTATAAGGTAGTATATGTTTATAATTTTTTTAACCTACACACTCTGTATACGTAATTACTCGAACTCATAACCCTTGAAAAAAATAATATTCCGTTCGTTATTACACTTGTTGAATTAATCTTATTTAAAAATTCATTAAAGTTCGATTGAAGGGAAGTCAGACCCAACTTTATGCTATCGGGTGCATGAAGCCCACTTAATTTGGTTGTCCGGTCTCAACACTATGATAATCGGAGCCCAAGCCTCACTTGGGGGAATTAATATGACCCGACATCACGTGCCCTTCCTTTTAACCCATTTATTTCCTTGTTCACCATGATGAATCTTTTACTATACCCAATTAATGACGGTAACACATCTAAGTTATACTAAAATAATTTCAAACAGTGTTAAATTTAAAAAAAACTATGCATAATGAAATTTAAATTTATATATTTTACTATTAATATAATTTTTAAACTTAATTTTCTTAAAAATAACTAAACATGATTAGTACACTTTAAACTATAAGAAAGTAATAAACATGATAACAATATAACAAAACGTCTTAATACGGATGTCATTTTTATTTAAAATTTAATAACTTATTGCATTTATATTTAAACGGTTTCTTTCTTTCTTTTTCTTGCAGAAGTATGTTCATTATAAAAGATAATAAAGGGGAAGTTTCCTTTGAAAATTACAACATGCTTTCCCTTTCCCAGCATCTTGTCATTTGTTCGTTGCTTCTACTTTCCTTGTCCCGTTGAGGAATTCAAACTTGGTACAAAGGCAGCAATAGTTGTATGTTTTATACAAAAGTACATGTCTAAGCTTTGATTATAGGTACAACCACCATTACTTGACAACAATTAGGTTTAAAGCAACTTGGCCTCTAGTCTACTGAACTCAACTTTCAGTTGGATGTTTGATTTGTGGGGGCTTAAGTGATCTAATTACAGCCCAATCCACGCCTTTGAAAAACCCATGCCTCTTGATTTCAACAGCACCCCACAAACTTCCCATTCTCTTGTTTGGATCTTTCACCAGTAGCTTCCTTATCAAATCACGTGCCTTCCCCACTTCCTCACAATGGCCCCTACCATAACCGCTACAAATCCTCGGAAAAGTTACAGGTTTCTCAAGGATGTTTGTCATAGTTGTACCCCCACATTCACCTTCAAAAGGGGTCTTACCATACAAGAGTTCGTACAAGAACACCCCAAATGCCCACCAATCTACACCATTCCCATGGCCTGATCCCCTTATCACCTCCGGAGCTAGATACTCTCGTGTGCCGACAAACGAATCCGATCGACAATCGGTCGGCTCGGCCCATAATTGGACATCCGGTTTCTGAATATCCGCTAGTAGTATCGCTTTAGCATTCGGAGAGGAAGAAGAAGAAGCTTTCATCTTGTTTTTCTTGTTAGGAAATGATAAATGAGAGTAGCACGGTAGTACTTGTCCATGATACTACTGGCATTACATTTCAAAAGTTTTGGTGAAACGTCGCATTTAAGGGAGAGATCGAAGTCCGTGAGCATAATATGACCGTCTTCTCGAACAAGCACGTTTTCAGGCTTCAAATCACGATAAATTACACCCATCATGTGAAGATATTCCAATGCTGCAAGCACCTCAGCGGCATAGAATCTGCAACACCACCGATTCTATATCGTTTAAAAAAAAAAACACGTAAAAATGCGACTACATGATCCAACTAGGTTATGGTTGGAGTTCGACTTACTTAGCAGACGAGAGAGGAAATCTGGTATCGGGTTGGCGTTGCATAAGAGTGAGCAGGTCGCCTCCGGGACAGTAATCTATGACCAGACATGAGTATTGGAAAAAATCGAACTCAGCGTATAATGTCGGAAGGAAAGGATGATCGAGCATTCCCAGAATGTTTCTCCCCGATTCATGTCTATGTAACTTTTTTTTAGCTTTGAGTTCATCCCTATCGACCACTTTCATAGCATAAAGGCAGTGAGAATGATGATGGTTGGATTCGATGGTGGTGTTGTTAATCTCACAAATATATACATTTCCCATACCGCCACCGCCTACTCGATGCAAGAGCTTGAAGTGTTGGATTTCGACTTGGCCGTGTTCCGATAAGAGTTGGTCAATGGGTGCCCAAGCAGGATGGTTTCCTTTGTGAGGTTTGTGACTGGTGGAACCCAAAGAAGATGAGGACTGGTTACGGCTAATGCTAAGGTTGCTGTGTGAGGATGAATCTGTGCTTGGTGTTGCCATTGTTTTGAGAAGTTTCGTGTGTTCTTAGTTGATGATAATGAATTTATAGCCGCTTGCTCCCCGGTTTTATAAGCCTAATAAAACTCACCATTTTTTCCCTATTGAATAAATGTAAAATAAAATATATTTTATACATTCGTTTGTTTCGAATTTTTGGAAAATATTTTTTTAAAATGGTTAAATTTTTGAGAAAATAAATAATATTTTTTATTTTACGTCAAAATCAAGTAACTTTCCGTTGATTGAAATAGATTTTACAATGACCAAGTTCATTTTATATAAAGATTTGTCTTTATATAACTGCCTGCACTTAATTGAGATATCAAATTTCCTTATGCAAATGTTTTCAATACTTGAAAGAAGTTTACGGAACGTTTGTTCCTGCAAAACTGATATAGCAACAGTCAGCAGCTCCAGGTTGCATCAAAATTTTCTTTCACGTATCTCTACTTCCTGCTGTAACTGACTCGGCAGAATCTAAACTCTCAATTACAGTTTATGACCCGTTTGCTCTCCCACTAATCTTGTATGAAACAAGATCATGAAACTCGTTGCTCTTCTTTTGATGGTTATAAGATCACTTTACGACCTTTGAACCGAATGAATCTGAACCAATCGTAATTACTCATCAGTCACTCATATCATCAATCCCTTCGAAATCACTGACCCCATCAGATGCTTCATCGAGTGCTTCGTCATCTTCCTTCTCTTCATCATCCGTTTCCATTGCATCTTCTGATTCCTCTTTCTCACTTTCATCTGTGTCTTCAAATATTACTGGAATTGTGCCATTCTCATCGGCCTCATCCTCGACAATCTGTCACAAAATAAAAAATGCAAAAAATAAAAATGCAGTTCACAGTACAAGTCCCAAATTAAACGTCAAAATTCTAATCAGCCAAAACTTCAACATAACATACCCCTGCATAAAGGAAGTCCAAGCAACTTGATGTTTGAAGAGCTGATTCAAAAGTTGAGACTCTAGATTCAATAAGCTGCATAAAAACATTCACATTCTGAATATTAGTATATATTTATATAATATTACAAAAAAGAACTATCCATAATTTAGTACTCCTCATCTGACCTGATACAATGAGTGCAGAGCAAGGAGAGAGGATTCCTGGGACACGATTCCACTAGCATGATGAAGTAGTAAGCTTTTTATCCAAGGGAGGGCACATGCCAATATTGCGCCCCTGCATTGAATTTGAAATATTGCAGATATAACTTCAGCAGAAGTTATTAATGAAAAATGCGAGAACTATGCTATCCAACGATAAGCAATGAGCCACCATAAAGGAAGTGAGTAGGCTCTGTTAACATCACCTTTTTTGCCAGGATCGGTACAAGGGAATAGACTTTACATACAATTATCATAGCAAGGAAAAAGAAAGAGTGGAAACGTCTTCAACAATTCATGGTTGATTGAAACATAATACTTCACCTTGATTGAGTTATGGATACAAGAGAGATTGTAAAAGCTTGAGAACATCAGACGGATTTAATGGAGATACTGAATTTGCAATAACCTGAAAAGGAAGAAAGTTCTCATGTTAGCATCGCTGTCACACATACACTTCTGTCAACAAAAGACCTGTCAGTATGAGATGACCTTCTCATCTTGAGTGTATAAGCAATCTAACAGAAGTGCCCGATCATCAGCATGCAGTGCCTGCTTAAGCAAAACATTAACTGAATCTGCAGTGGGAGGCTTGCCATTAGGAGAGGACTCCCCTCTTTCTTGGTTTTCAATGGTTTCATTTTCTCCATTCTCTATTAAATTTAAAATTGCAAGTTTCTCAGCCATGGTAGGCTCATTTGGATCATCATCGACAAGGACTCCATCTACATTCTCTCCATGACCTATTCAAAAATCATAAAAAATTCCAAGAGAGAGAAGAAAAGCTTATCCAGAAACTATTATAAAGATATTGTTTGTATTAAATCACGTAATATTTACACCAAAACAAAGCTGTATGTTATACTGTGTTCTTGGCATCACCTCATTTGACATGTCACAAAATGCTTCCTCGGAAGACATGTTGCTCCAACCAAAGAGTAAGAAACAATATGAATACTGCAATCAGTACTATGTAGTACATGATACACAGAGATAAGAAAGCATGCAATCATATTTCAATATTTTTACTTAGTCAAGAGTTCTGTTAAACATCGGGGATTCAAACATATGACATACATGGACAATATGCCAAGTTTTTATTTATATATAGAAATTATGGTTTGGAAAAGAAGAAGAAAAAGGCATTCAGCAATATGTAGCACCCCTCACCAGTATCATTTGTGCCTCTTTTAGTTGCAAGGTCTGGATCAGAAGCAGCTCTTTTTCTATTTGGTTTTCCATTTGGATCAACTGCCATTCAAAATTATTGAAAATTAAGGAGCAGCAGATAATGTCAGACCATTCACAATAAAATTAAGGAGCAGAAGAAGAAACAAGTAGAGTTTCAGAATCATGGATTACTAAAAAAGCCATTTTAGAAAATGAATGTCCCACCTTTTAGCAAAGATGCCCTATTTTCTTGAATAGTTTCAGTCTGATCCATAGCATTTATAGCAATATTCTCCCCTGCTTTGCTAACATTCACATGGGTAAACTTTGGAGAATCTAACGGGCCATAAGCAATAAGGGCAACAACCTCTTGGCCCATGCCTAAAGCATGTATTCTAGATATAATAGGAGTACGAGTTTTCTTTGAGCCTGCATTCTGCTGGTCTCCCGCTGATTTATCAGGTTTTACAGTTATCTTTGTTGGTTTAACATCATCCTGGGAAATGATGTCCAAATTCCAAAGATACGCAATACCAGACTCCGAAACTGCTAAGAGCACAGAACCACCTTCTTCACTACCACTGTTCTTACATTCAAATGCTAACGGAGGGCGAGGTATTGAAATAACCGAGCCACCACTCACAGTTTTGGAACTTAAATCACAACTCCAGAGTTGAAGATTTGTCTCCCTGAACCCTGATGTAACAATTGTCTTGGCATCATCGGATATACTAATATATTGCACAGGATCCTGCCATAATAAATTAATTAAAAACCATCAATCCATTGTGCATATAAGGAAAATCACCAAAGATGGCAGACAACTAACTCACTAAATCATCAGGAAACTTCAGAAGCTCTTTCCCATCGTCCAAGTTGACAACACGGATCTTATCATTGGCTAAAGCCAAATACTTCCCATCTGAAAAGCATATAGAAAAAATGATTAACACAGAACAAAAGATGAGGTAACAAAGCAGTAACCATTTCATAACTTACTGACCTTGTGAAAATGTCAAAGAAGAGATGGATCTTTTGGAGGTTTTGAACTCCCTCATTAAATCTCCATTTTCAGAGTTCATTTCAGATGCCTTTCCATTGCTTCCAATGACATACAGACTACCACCTTTGTTTGTGAATGAAAGACCCGCAATTCCACTGGACAAATAATGGAACAATATCAACTAAACCATCTACTAGAAAGAGATAACCATAAAATTCACATACTTAGTAGGTTCACTCAAAATCATGTAGAATGATAAAGAAGAAAAGAGACAAGTTTTCACCATCAACAAAGAGACACAAAACAAGGTGCGAATGGAAGGAAAACATGAACCTCTAAGCACTTTGGCAACAATAATTCTCAACAAATATATCATCATACCCAGGATAAAAACCAGAAGATGACCACTTCATGTCACCAGCTAAGACATCAATAGTAAAGATGTCCCCTTCATTTGTCCCAAGAGCTAGTAAGCAAGTCCTATGCCCCTTTTTATGCTAAAATTTCAAAACAGAGAACAAGAGAATGTTTAACAAAGTGATGCAAAAAAGTGTTAAATTAAACAAAAGTATGGACCATATAAACATCCTCAAGAGGATCTGGGGCTACCTTCTTTTTGATAAAACTGAAAGCTATACTGGAATAACTATTAGCAGGGTTGGCATCTGACTGCTTCCACTCTGCCAATAAACTCCCAGTACTCGTGCTCCATATCTGCAAAGGTAAAATGAATTGTCACCAATATAAGAGGAAAAGGTTCTTAACCTTGAGGTCAGGTCGTGGGATCGAGTCCCACGGAGGGCATTTCATAATTCGGAGGTCTCTTACAGAAGCTGCACTCAACCTGGTGTTAGGGGTAGCCTACTATCTTACCTCCCCTTACCCCATACATATGGGAAAAAGGGACAGCCATAAGAGGAAAAGGAATATTTATCAAATGCTTTCTACCAGGTAGCCAAAATTGAGACCCCTAGTGTAAAACCTAAATAATGCAGAGTCA
Source organism: Hibiscus syriacus (assembly GCF_006381635.1). Classification (NCBI taxonomy): domain Eukaryota; kingdom Viridiplantae; phylum Streptophyta; class Magnoliopsida; order Malvales; family Malvaceae; genus Hibiscus; species Hibiscus syriacus. The sequence goes on along the minus strand of NW_024062677.1, from coordinate 1,622,484 downwards.
GCATGAAGCCAAGATGACAAAGTAGACATTTAAGCGAATACGTGTAATCCCATGTACACTATATGGTACAAGAATGATTTAATTACAAGCAACCATGTCTCCAACTTCTATTAACTACCCTATAGTAAAGTTGCTAGCAATTAACAAAAAGTAACCCACAATTTATTAGTTTTCATTTGACCTTTATTAACTGCTACCGTAATCCCTTGGAATAGCATCTACGTGAGGAAATTCAAATGGCTATTATTGATAAGAAACAACTACCATTCCTTAGCAAATATCATAATTTAGATTACCCGCCCATGAGATATATAGGAGATCCATAACTGATAATCCAGTCACTTGAAACAAGGAACTTATTCATTGGTTTGTGTATTTGCTTAATATCTCTTGCAACTAATCAAACACAGATAAAACATGCAGTAAGAAATCATCAAATTAGAGCTGGATTCTTTGCACATGGTTACTTTTCCCATTGTCTTAAGGATTCTTTCACTGCCACTAATCACAGTCGGTTTCACAACAACATTTCCGGCAGAGCTTTATCCCTTGAACCAACCTCCTTATTACAATCATGGAACTAACGTAGGCAGTAATACTTACTCCATACAACTATAAAAATCTTGCTTTCACATAAAAAGAAAAAAAAAAAGCAAAAAAGAAAATCAACTATTCTGAAATATCGATAACAGCCGAAATAAAAACTTTATAAAAAAAAGAGTGGAAAAGAGAAATATAGAGATGCAAGAAAATTACTTTGAAGGTTCCATCGGGGACAAAATGGCTAGGTGGTCACCTTCTTGAGTGAAACATGTAAGAGGGGTTTTACTTTTGCTTTTCCATTTAAACAATCAACCCAATGTTCTTTTTTTCCTTGAGATAAAAAACAAGAGCTTTTAAATTCTTTTGTTCCCTGCAGACTGCAGCGGAACTAACAGGGAAGTGGAATAAGAAGAGAAGCTACGCGAGGACGAGGGTTTTAGCCGGGTCGGGTCTGACTAAATTTTTAAAATTGAGTCCAATTATCTCATCCTCTGGTTTACAAGAGGGTAAAGTACACAAATGATAGTAAACTATACTGAAATTATATTTTTGGCACGGTGTAGTTTTAAAAATTATAAAATAATCATAAAAATTCTAAATAATTACTCTATCGTATCTGATTAAAATTATCAAATTATTATAAAATCATCATTAAATTATTATGAATATAAAATTTTAAATTAATTTGATATCTCTATCATGTATGGTTTAAAAAAATGATATGTTTTTACATTTAATAGTTAAAAGTTTACATAAAAAATAATTGGACTCAAAACATCACAATAGAAAATGAAATTCAATAATTACATTGTTCAACTATCAATTATAAAAAAGTTTTACATTAATGTAATTAAATCCATCCCATATATATATTGTTAAACTGATTTCATCCCACGAGAATTAAACAAGAGTAATCAAGAAATGCGTATACGTAACAGGAATGATGTAAATTGTACATAAAAAAAATTCAACATAAACTGAAGCAAGGTCAAGCTCCAAAGATCTTAGTTTTCTTATGCTTGTTAAATCGTATTAAAGAAGTACAAATGTTTCTAGTACTTGAAAGAAAACAGGCTGCAGTAAGTTAAGTACTTTGACATCCTGCAAAACTGATGCAAATTGCAAATTCAGGAGAGTTACTAAAATATAGGACTGGGGTTTTCGTATTTGTTCGATAATGGATTGATGAAACAAAAGGGTTGATCCCACAAAAGAATACAGATATAGCAACACTGCCTGCAAGTTGCATCAAGTTTCTCTCCTACATGTATCTGCACTTCCTGCTGTAACTTAATCAGCAAAATTTTAACTGTCAATTTGTTTATGGGATGCTCCTGTTTGGTCTCCAGTAATCCGTATGGAGTACTGTATTTTTCCAACGAGAAACAAGGTCATTGTCTGTCAAACATAAGACCACTTTACGAGCTTTGAGTAGAATGAATCCAAATTCCAATCAATCATAATTACTCATCGGTCACTCAAATCATCAATACCTTCAAAATCGCTGACCCCATCAGATGCATCACAAGTTCTTCCCATCTTCCTTCTCTTCATCATCCGTTTCCCTCGCATCTTCTGATTCTCTTTCTTACTTTCATCTGTGTCCTCAATATTAGGAATTGTGGCAACCTCATCCTCGACAATCTGTCAAGGAATTACAAAATAATAATACGGTTTACGGTACACGTCCCAAATTAACACGCAAAATTCTCATCAGCAAAACTTCATAACACGTACCTCTGCATAATGTAAGTCTAAGCAACTTGATATTTGAAGAGCTGATTCAAAGTTGAGACTAGATTCAATAAGCTGCATAAAAACAACCATTCACATTATGAATGTTGGTATATGTTTGAAGGTGGCCAGTTGAAGATGCAAGTATCCTATTAATGAAAAAGAACTATCCGCAATTTCAAATCCCCATCTGACCTGATACAAAGAGTTCAGAGTAAGAAGAAAGGATTCCTGGGACATGATTCTACTAGAATGATAATGAAGTCTTTATCCATGGGAGGGCACATGCTAATACCGCGCCTCTGCGTTGAATTAGAGATATGCAGATAAAACTTCAGCAGAAGTTGTAAATGAAAACCAAGAGAACTATTCTATCTAACAATAGGCAATGAGCCACCATAAAGGAAGTGAAAAGGCTTTGTTAACTTCACTCTTTTCTCCAGGAGCATAAGGGAATAGAATAGACTCTACATACAATCATAATAGCAAGGGGAAAAAAGAGTGTAAGTGCCTTCAACATAATTTTTGGGAGTCGAAACAAATAATAAAACTTTACCTCGATTGAGTTATAGATACAAGAGATTGTAAAAGCTTGAGAACATCAGATGGATTTAATGGAGATACAGAATTAGAAATAACCAGAAAAAGCAGAAATTATCATATTAGCATCTCTGTCATACACATATAATTCTGTCAATAAAAGACCAGTCAGTATGAGATGGCCTTCTCATCTTGAGTGTACAAGCAATCTAACAGAAGTGCACGATCATCAGCATGCAGTGCCTGCTTAAGCAAAACATTAACTGAATCTGCATTGAGAGGCTTGCCACGAGGAGAGACTTCGTTTCTTTATTGGTTTTCAGTGGTTTCATCTTCTCCATTCTATTGAATTTAAAATTGCAAGTTTCTCAGCCATGGTAGGCTCATTTGGATCATCATTGACAAGAACTCCATCCACATTCTCTCCATGACCTATTCCAAAACCATAAACGAAATAAATATAAAGAGAAAGAATGGCAGGCTTATTTCGGCAACTATTATAGAGTTCTGATATGTATTATTTGTTTTGGTAAGTAGAGTTCTGATATCATATCCAAATATCTGACCCAAAGCCTAAAGTTAAATCCAGAAGCATGCAGCACCACTCACCAGTATTGTCTGTGCCACTTATAGTTGAAATGTCTGGAGCAGGAACAGGAGCAGCTCTTTTTCTATTTGGTTTTCCAATAGGATCAACTGCCATATACGGTTGGCAGTGAAGAAGAAGAAGCGGGATATAAAATAAGGAGAAAAAGGGGTGTTACGAGGAAAAACAAGAGAAGCGGAGCAACGAAATCGAGAAAACCGAAAAATTGATGAGTAAATGGTTCGATTTGATTTGGTTTGGTTTTAAACGGTTCAGTTTTTGATTCGGTTTAAAGGCTTCATTTTTTTGATTCGGTTCGGTTCGGGTTTTCCATATGGAACCCATTGTTCCATATTAACCGAATAGGCAATTTTTGTAAAAAAATTTAGTTCAAGTGATTTTTATTGAAAAACCGATAAATCAAACCGAAACCGAACCAAAAAACCAATTTCGGTTTTCGATTTTTTAACTATTCGGTTTCAGTTTCGGTTTAAATATTAAAAACCCTTATTTCGATTCGGTTTTGCAATGTATGGGCCTCATAGCTGGAAAAATGAAAAGAAAGGGCATATATATTATATATTATGCCTCGTAACCATATTTTACCAGTTATAATATTTAGGATATAATCGTGCATTAAGATTTAATATAGTTTTTTAATTAAAATTATTTTATTTTATTTTTATTATTGTAATAATATGTTTAAATTGAATTATAATTCATAAATTTTTTAAAAATTAAGATATAATTAAATTATTTAAAACTTAAACTTTAAATTAAATCTTAATTTAAATCTTAATTTTTAGATAAATATTAATTTAACTCATGAATTTGACAAATAGTTCCATCATCAGCTCTCACTCACCACCATCATAGGTTTGTTAACTGTCATGATCATTAAATCTCAAAATTTTGAATTCATTTTTTTTGTCTCTTAAATGATAATCTTATGTATTTTTTCATGGTTATCAAAATCGGACCGGACCGGTCAGTTCAATCGGTTGAATCGTGAATCAGTGACCTATTCGGTCCGATTACCTCACAAAACCGTCTGACAATGAATCGGTAAACCGTCTAAAAATCAGTAAAATCGGGGTGACCGGCTGAAAACCGACAAACCGGTTTGAACAACCGATCACTTTTTTCTTTTAAAAAAATTAAATCAAACGACGTCGTTTGTTCAACGAGCCAAGTCAAATTCGAGTATTGCTGAGCTCGACTCGAACTCGAAAACTTTAAAAGTAAGCTCGCTCAACTCAAAAACTCACGAGCTAAAAATTATCAAGTTCAACTCGAACTTGAAATAATATTAAAACTTGAACTCGAAAAGGCTCGAACTAAAAAAAAAAGTAGAAGTTTGATTGAAGCCTAAATTTAAGCTCAATTGAAGCGAAAGAATATTCGCTCAATGCTCACCAAAGGCTCCTTGATTTTGAATGTCAAATTATCTCTATTTTTATAGAAGTAAGTTGGGATGTTCTTCTATGTTTCTTAGCCATGTGAGATTGTTTTGTTATCATATTTTTACTCTTTAAACTTTTGGGATGCTCTTCTATGTTTCTTAGCCATATGTGATAGTTTTTTTAAAAAAAAAATTAAACCAAATGACATCATTTGTTATGCGTTTTTTAAGCCCAATTTTATTTTTTTTGATTATAGTTATAATTATATTTATTATTTAATATGTTTTACTTTAAATATTATGTTATGATTTGAATCATTTTGTTTCATTTGATTTTATGATTTTTAATTTATATATGTTATGACTTATGATATTTTTATACCTTTTAATATTGTAAACTTAAAAAGTTATATATATATATATATATATATATATATATATATATTAATATTGCTTCGAATATTATGTAAAATTAAAAATTATTTTATTTTATATAAATCCAGTTCAACCGCGGTTGAACCAGTGAACCAGTACCTTCACCGGTTCAAGTCCGGTCCGATTTTAAAAACATTGATATTTTTTTCAAAAAATATCTTAAACTTTACAAATCTAATATAATATTATTAGTTTTTTTAATTAAATACAATAATATATTCATTTTAATATTTTTTAAATATAAAAAATCTAAATTTAAATAATAATTAATTAATTTTATCTGATTAGTATGAAAAGTTAACAAAAATAGTAATTCAAACAAATCATGTGTAATAAATTAGAAAAACCACATTTTTAATTTAATATATATGTGATATGTTAAAAAATATGTGATAAATTACTGAAAATCAAAATTAATTTGGGTAAAAGTAATCAAATGGTCCCCGATTATAAGGTTTTATTTTGTTGAGCCCGTGATTATTAAAAATTACAAAATAATCTCTAACTATAGGACATTGTCTTGTTGAATCCCCTTACTATTAAAGTTACAAAATGATCAATCGTCTATTCATATGTTTCCAACTGTATTTTCCGTTAAAAAATTAGTGGTCGTATAAGTTGGACGTTAACTGTTGACTGAGATATGATAAAATTATATTTTAATGATGTCTACTGGCATCAACGTTGCTTTCAAGCACTGACTCGACGACATAATATTTCAAGTACTAGTTCGATGACATAATGTAAACGGAGAATCGATATATAAAATACAACTCAAATAATTTTAGGATCAATTTTTATCATATCTAGTTAACATGTTAACGTCCAACTCAGACGACCGTCATTTTTTATAAAAAAAAATAAGTTTCAAACATATGAATAGTCGAATGACTATTTTTAAAATTTTTAATAGTCAGTGGACTCAACAAAATAATATCCTATAGTAAAAGGATTATTTTAAAAATTTTAATAATTACAAGACTCAACAAAATAATATCTCATTTGTGTACTTTACCCGTAAAGTTTAACGACAAAGGAACTAGCTTATATTGTTTGTTAGCGTATAAAAATTAATTTATGGTAAAATTAAAATAGAAAAGTATTTATTTAACTTTCGTTAAAGAGTATTTATTAAATAAAAACAATATATTATAATTTGAATTTAAATTTGATAGAAGATTATAAAGAGTCCGAGCATCTAAAGTTGGATGGAGTTATGATGGTAACTCGAAACAAAAAGCACAAGACGACGTAATAAAAAATTCAAAATGGAAAATGAAAAAACGGAACACCAGAAATGTCCACATAGGTTTGCTTCGGGTAAGGACTTTTAAGTACATTCACTTATCTCTCTCCCAACAAGAAAACGATGCGTCTTAAAATGTAAAACTGAAAAGTTCTCTCCACACTGTATTCTTATATTAGTTTATTTTCCAAGAAAACGCTCCCTTCAACCAAAACAAAAGTTCCAATTCCCTGTTTCCAGAAATTTCCGGTAAGCTCGAACCCTACGCATAATCTATAATCTAATTCTACTAAGGAATAATGTGATGATTCCTTTGGATTCATTGAAATTGCATCTGGTTTTATGATTGGTTTACTTCTGTTTTTTGACCTTTGACCCATACATTAGGTAATCTTTTTTTATTAATCTCTGATATTGGTTTTAATTTTTTTCGGGATGAAATTTTGTTTCTTTGGGTATTGATCATAACTAAATATGGTTTTCTTTTGTATGCTACAATTTTAGTTATTGGCTATTTTTTCATGCTTATTGTATAATGAATGCCATTTTCTTTTTGAAAGGGTTGAGGCGATGCAATTGATGCATATATTGATGCTTGTAATTTTTTCACATATGTTGACTTTCGATCTCATAAATTTGAATATTATTATTATCCTAGGAATTCAAAGAGTGCTACTCTTGAGGTGTTGAAAAAGGGCAGATTTTTAAGATAATTTTTACTGACAATTTTAAGTATTAAAAAATGCAAAAGGATAGAAGAGTTGGTTCCTTATCTTTTGAACGCTCTAGGGTCTCTCCTTACCCGTGTAGTCCTAGGGGCAGGGATGCTAAGTAATGCCAACTGGAGATCCATTGGAATCAGGATTTGGATCAGTTGAGGATGTTAACGAGTGGGAGGATGCGAGGTGCCCCATTTGCATGGAACACCCACAATGTCGTACTTTTGCAGTGTTCTTCCTTTGAAAAGGGTTGCCGCCCTTTCATGTGCAATACAAGCTACCGCCATTCAAATTGTCTTGACCAGTTTTGTAAGTCATCGGTGTCGTCTCCTTCAACTGTTGTGTTACAGGAAATTCCTTTGGGAAACATGGCCTACTACTAGTGGTCGGAGGAATCCACCACCTTTCTACAATCAGCAAACTGAGGCTGGTAGTGATCTGCATCCAAAGCTTCTTTGCCCACTTTGTCGAGGAGATGTTTACGGCTGGAGTGTGGTAGATTCAGCACGTCAGTTCATGAATTCCAAAGTTAGGGGTTGTTCTTCTGAGACATGCGATTTCAGTGGGACTTATGGTGAACTTAGGAAGCATGCTAGTCTGCTCATCCTTTAGTCCGGCCAACAGAAGTGGATCCAGAACGACAGCGTGATTGGACTAGGTTAGAGCGCGAAAGGGATTATGAGGACATGCTTAGCTCAATCCAAGCTTTTGCCGGGGAAGAAAGTAATGGAGAAAGCTTTTCAGATCTAGAGGATTTTCGTTCTTGGTTGACTATAAATCTTGCATATTTGACACTTGCACTTGAGTTCATCAGTGATTCCAGAAGTACAGATGAAGATAGTTTTTGGAGGAGATCGGGGAGTAGGTGGTTTAGGTATGATCGAGAGTCTGATCATGGTCCGAGAGAGAATAGTAGTTCTATATCTGATCGAGCACTCCTTGGTTTCCTCAACAATGCTATGCCAGAAGAGAGACTTCCAGGCAGACATCGTGGCACTCAGGGCATTCTCCAATGGAGAAATCGCGGTTCAGCATCTGATAGAGTTTCCCAAGGGAGACGCCAGAGTTCGCAAGCTGACAGAACATGTCGTGGCCAAGGTGGATTGCGATGGAGAACGCCAAGATGGTACTCCAATAATGGGCAGTGATTGGAGCACGTTGTTTAATGATTCTCACTGTCGCAGGTACAAATGCTTTTTTGCTCAGTTTTAATATTAATTGTTGTTTCTCTAGCTGATTTTTATGTCCTTGTTCTTTTTTATGCTTTGTTTTTTTTACATTGCAGATGGAAACAAAAGCAGGAGGTAAGGTTCAGGGTTTAGTTTAGTCATGTTAGATTGCAAGTAGAAAGTGAAGTCCTTGTTATATCCCTATATTTTCTTTAATTTATTTGTCACAGAAACAATGTTTAATGTTAAAAGTATGTATTTCGTATTTGGAAATGTTATCTACTTTTGCAAAAAAAACTTCATCTGTTCCCTTGTGTTTTTTAAATTCTGATTATTTTCAGCGTGGGTATTGCTTAAAATGTTGTTGGAATTATTCTTATACTGGATCCCCTGTATCACGTGTATACAATTAGTGAAGCCTTATTGACTCTGTCAAACGCAAGCTAAGAATTAAAGCTTTGCTTGTCCTAACTTCACCAAGTATTGCATCAATGGCCTAGGAAACAATAACGACAAAATCCGGAAAGGAAAAATAACTCTCAAGTACATTAGAAGAAACATTATTGGTAGACACCCAGGTTCAGAAAAGAAAACTACTTGTGGTGTAACATATATGTCAAGATCCATGGCATCAAAGATGGAGGATTTATTGACTGATTTAACAGTAACATATATATATTATAATTGATATTCAGAGCTTGTGGGATTGGGCTGGTACAAGCTTATCTGAATGAAAATGGAGTTTTTGAGTTTGTTATGGTGATTCAAGCAGAGTAGGGAAGTTACTTTCTCTGATCATTCCGACTGCACAAGTATTCACATTTATTGTAGGCTACTACTATATTTGGAAGCTCTTTTGGATGCCACTGTGAAGATTGTGAATTTCCTTTTGGCAATAGTCAGGTTGGTATCTGTGATCAAGGAGAGCGGCTGCGATTCACTCTGTTTTGCAGCGGTTTCACCTCTCCTCACTGCTGATATTGTATCAAGCTCCACTACTACAACAAACTAGTCTATTGCGATTGACAACCTACTAAACTGAAAATTGCATTCTTTATTTTCAGAACATGTAATACGACATTAAGGGATTTTGCGAGGTTCTACTTATACCATATACCCCAGCAACCCATTTTGTTAACTATGTAGTTATACATATGCAGCTTCTTGTTCTCTCTTTTCCGCCATTATTGTTTAACTGTTGCTTCTCGTGCCACCCGCTTCAACTATATTCTGATGTCGTGCTACAGTTAACGGGTTCCCTCGTGCCCCAGCCTTGCTGTAAGCCAAATGCAGACCTCGTCCATCTCTTTCGGGACTGTGTAATGACCAATCCTGAACACCCAAATTAACCAACATATAAGCTGACGCATGTTTTGTTAATCAACAACGAACTAATTACTGTTATTGCAGAAGCATATACCCTTCATAGGTTTTAAATGTGAGGTTTCGGAATCCTGCTACACTCAACGAATGGGCAGATTTTTCTCCGTACTTGTAGGGGACATTATCATCACCTGCAACAGGGAGAGAATGTTTTCTAGAACGCCTATGAACTGTGAGATGAAGTTAGAGTATTTGCTTAAAAGGACAGCTGCATACAGGTTCCATGGCTAAGCAAAATCGGCAAGGATGCGGCGCGCCTCACGGCTTCATGTGATACTTCTATTTTGTTCCTTAAGCCCCTGCAAAGCATCACCTTTAGTTGTCAATTACTTGTGTTTTTGCATGGCAAAATGAGGTCTGAAACATGAAACAATTAGCGGGTGAGTTTGTTTGGAAAGTTAATCCAAAAAGACGTAATACCTAGAACCAGGAAGCCATCCACTTAGTCCGATAACCGCCCTTAGGTTGATGGGGTATGGGTTGCCATTTCCATACCTTCCAAGAGCATAAGCAGTTGCAGAGTAGACGGCCATTGCAGCACCCATGCTAAAGCCTCCGATACCGACCTTAACTGTCAAAACGAAACTTATATGATAAGTAAATGGTTAAAATTTGCTTCAAGAACCTCTACTTTTTGTACATTTGGAATGTGCTCCTATTTTGTTTCTAGAATTTTAGTCATCTACTTTTCATATTTAAAAACTCAAGTCCAAATGTTAGCATTGTTAATTTTTCTCTTAAATTTGTTGATGCAGTACTTTTAAATAGAAAAATACTAACATGGAAGCCATAATAAAAAATGGCATTGTGCATTGTGATGGACTTCAAATATAAATCTGAAAATTATAGGGATTAATCTCCAAATATAAGAAGAGTACAGAGTTTTGAAGCATTTTAAGCTAAGTAATTTTTTCACTTAAATGTATCTGGAGCAAACTCAAGGCTAACCTTTGGGTTCAAGTTAAAGCATTTTATTTAGTTATTGTATGTTAGTTTCTAGTAATTTTGTTGGCAGATGGTAAAAATGGAGTCTTTAAAATACCATCAGATGGTTCTGTTGACAACAAGTTTGCAATATGTGCTGCAGAAGCATCTAAACCTTCCCAATCATCCGGACCATCTTCTGAGAGTTCACCATCATCAAACCCTGTTGCAGCCATTTTAAATAATTTGCATCAGTGCCAAAGCATTCACAAGGCTTTAGTTACAGGAAATTAAAAACAAAATGGTGCTTATTTCAAAAAGCAGATGATGGAACCAAAGTATCATCTTACATGCAGTGCAAGGAAATCCCCCTAGTATGGCCACCGGACGAGTGGGAGCTGTGGGGCAAATCCATTTTATCTGACGCATAGAATCAAGATGAATACATGAGAATTGTTATTATACGTATGTGGAAATGGATATGAGAATATAATCTTTCAAGAATTCTCCAAATACATAAAAATATTCATGTCAAGAACATAACTGATTCCGATGTTTTGCGCACAAGTCCGAGTAACATAAAAGCAATGAGTGTTTTGATTTATAAAAGCATACTTACATTTGGAAGAGGAAGACTTTCCAACAGCTGGGACCAGCTGCAACAAAACGAGAATAAAGATTATGATAGTATGCTACTTTTTTCTTCTTCTTAATTATAGGGGAAAATGCAGTATGTAAAAATGCAACAGGAAATAAAGCTTCTTTAACTTTTACTGGGATGAGCTGAGAAAAAACAGTGTTACATTGAATCAACAATTTGAGCTTTACTGCATTGGGAATAAATAAAGAAATCCAGGAACGCATATAATACTATATAAAAATGAATATCCTATTCGTGAAAACGATAAATTAGGCATGAGAATCAAGCAAATCTGTGGGCCCCCAATATGTGAACATGGAATGTACTCTTTTTCACATTTAGGGGATTTCCTCAAATTAAGCTTAACATTCAGAGACGTATAAGGAAGAATAATACAATGGTTATTACTATTATAATGATTTCACAGCTGCACGGCTTTCTTCATCCAACTTATTCCATTTTAAGAGTCCAATGAAAAGAAAATTCAACAACTCAACAGTGAAGAAGAAAACATTGCATGATATGGCCCGCTTCTACATGCAAAACATGCCAAGATGCTGACATCCACAAACATGGCATGATACATGGTTTTTGCTTGAATACTAATTGGATAGCATGAAACTGTATGTCTGTATCCATAAGCTTGTCATTTTGGGGATTGGATAAGCTGAACAGTTAAATAGTCTCCATTCAATGAATGAAGTTTACAGAAACAGTGATTGACAGACATGTTGCTTCAGAAGATAATTTCTAGTAAAGTGACGAATGCAAGGGTTTGTAAATCAAAAGATGGGTTTGATAATGGAAAAAGGAAAGTTTACCTTGAACCGTTGTCACCAAGGCCATGAAGCCAGACGATAGTTGCCTGGTGTTTTCCTTTTGGTCGAACAACATGTGTCCTTCCAAACTCGAACGTCTTTCTGGTAGTTCTACTACCTGCAAAACGGCATCAATAAAAAGGCAAGTTCAAACAACATAAGCATTACAAGAAAACTAGTAAATGAATCAAGAAAACAACAAACCAGATCCCATGGCATGTTGTGAATAGCTCATGTTTTTGTTTTCCGAGAAAATGCCCAAGCTTTGGTTAATAGTGCAGTGAGTTGATACAATGAAGAAAAACCCAGAAGGGTGTTGGGTATTTATAAGCAAGGGGAGCGGTGTGAAAATGGAATAAAAAAGGTGAATATTGAGCACGACAGGCTACTACACATTGCCTAGAAAACTCAAAAAAAGGAGGGAGGGGAAGAGCATAATTGAAAAGGAAAGGGGCAAAGACAGTGACAAAAGCAAAAGATCTTTTGAATAGTAGAGAGAATCCAAGCAGAGCAGAGCACTAGCACAATCCATCATCCCATCCCTTAATAATGATTTACAACATAGAGGGGAATCTATGCTTGTAGGCAGTGGCCAAAAATATAAAGCAAAGCTCCCAGAAACAACTCAACAGAATATACTGAAAACAAGTGGGGAAAAAGAATAATCTAAATTTCAAAAACATAAAACAAAATGAAAAAGATAATCAATCATTTGTTTATGAATTCTTTGATGATTTGAATGATACCCCATTAAGCATTAAAAAGTTTATAAAGGTTTCAACTTCCACATACGTACACATTATTGGTATAAATGGAAAATATACTGCAAGGACCCAAGGACAAGGGTTTCATTTTCTTTCTCATTTCTTCAAAATTATTTTAAAAATCTTCTCATTATATTAAAAGGTTTCATTTTTCTCGTGATTCACGAGTAGATACAAATGTATACACGCATACAAAAAAAAATATGTATAAATTAATTATTTCCTTTTTTTTGGGAATCTTTTAATATATTTGTTAGGTTTATCAACCAGAATATCTTTGTGGAAGAGACAGAAACAAGAGAAGCATGTGATTCCTGGCATCCTCTTATCTTCCTTCTCTGCCTGCCACCATGTTTGCTCAGTTCCCACCATAAAAGTTTTATTTGTGTTTATATCTATGGGGAACACCATAAGTACTAAGCACATAGTAATTTCAAAGCTGCCTTCGTTGTTATTCTTCGTTACACATTTAGTTGACCATATTATGTTAAGTACCCACCATTGAAATGGTCTCATATTATCCGTTCAGATTAGTGACATCGTCTTTGAAATCCGTATTGTTCCATTACTTTATACCTTACAAAATGCAGCTTCCAAGCAAATTCCAGTTTCGTGATATCCATTTCATCCAATGCAATCCCTATATAGTCATACATGCACTCATCTTACTTATAATCTTCATGCCATCATTCATTTTTGGCCTACTGAAAGCTTTATACTCGGGAGACAACATGCAAACTGAGTTTAACTGGTTCACTGAAAGGGAAACATATTGCTGACATGGCAAGCTATAATTGGCTGTGGGGGTTGAATGGTGGCATCTCATTAACTTTTTAGGTCAACTTTCAGTAATTTTTTTTCCATATTCTGTGGGGGAGAAGAAAATTTAGGCCAACTTTTTCATTGTCAACTCCTTGACCTCTACCAGCTACCGCTCACTCATTTGGAGCAAGAATCATTCAATAATATACACACTCATTGGAATGATACTTAATCTTTTGAGTTTAGTTGATTCATTTTTTGGATTATTATAAGTGAAAAACAACATATGCTGTTGGCACTACCTCTGCGTGTGGCCTAATTTATTGCTAAGATAACAAAATAAAGTTTGCTTAAGTACTGATGTTTATAGGTATCGGATAACGCTTTATTTACTGTATTTGATTTGAAAACTTGAAAAAAAAACAGTGGTTTAACCTCACGTATTTAGGAGAAGCTGGTGCTGTCATATTTAATTTGATGATATATTTTTGAAACTGTGCAGAGAGAATAGCTATACATATAGGGTGCTATAGATTAAAGAACATATGGTGGAATAAGGAACATAATGTGATTATAATATAGAATGAACAAGTGGTGATGGTTGTCTTTCATTAGCTTGATGGAAAAGACTAGCCATTTGAATCACCCCAATATGGTTGAATTGATTCAACACTTATTGAAATTATAAGGAAAATGAAGAAGTTATACCATTCCTATTAACTAATGCCTATAATTATTGGAAAACAGTTGTACATTTCATAACCATAAAACATACAGTAAAAGGGTAACTGCAATTCTTCTTCTCTTAGGTCTGATTAATAACAGAATTAATCAAGAACCTATATTTTAGACTCGTTTGTTTTATAACGCTTTCAAACAACATATTATATTCTCTTTTTTTTTTCCTTTAGTTTTTATGTTTGTTCGAGTATTCGTATATGTTATATATCTAAAATTATGAATATATCAAAGTATAACCCTCTGCATGTATATATGAATACTCGAGTAACGTAGGATAATCTAGTGTAAGTACTTAAAATATGGTCTTGATAAGGGGCAATTACATAAAATATTATCAAATTACATAAATTTATAAAGTTGTAATGATTACGTAATATTCTTTTATTATAATCATATTTTAAGTAAAGATGGAAAAAGACGGTTATCATGCATGCATGAACACTATGCATATATAACTATAGAAGGAATAGAGTAGGGTTTCCTTTCTTCTTTCTTACTTTAATGCGTAAATGTACAATCTGCATTTAGGAAATAATTTAATTAGAGAATGTAGGTTAAAGATAGTGATTGACGGGACAAGCAAACCTGAAAAAATCCTAACGACTGCGTTAAGACCATTTGATAATAAAATCCTTGTTCCTTTATATATATGTGGAAAATTCCAGTTATATGATCGTAGAAAATTATAAAATATGAGCACAGAATTCAACAAAAATAAGTAAAATTAAATTGGTTATATAAATATAAGTCTCTTTCGAATATATAGTTGCGTCCATCTGTAACTCCTTCGTTCCCTCTCCCATTCTTGAATATATTTCAGTATTGGAAGAGAGAATTAGAAGCTCCTAATAATTGGTAGGAAAATGATGGGAATTTTGAATCTAATTCTGCTTTTATCTTTTTCTTTGTTGTGATTTCCACCGAATTAATGTTAATAAAAGTTGTAGCAAAATCCTATGAGGAAAGACGTTTAGAATACACGTCGCATAGAATTTATCGGACATCATTTTGGGTTCCAAGAATATAAATGTCACTAATTCCTCATGTTTCATTGTCGTGTCCCCATCTTTTGGATGCTTTTTGTTTCGTTGTTTTTAGCCAGTAATTATGCACGTTTTTACCCAGGGAAGAAAATTTATTTTGTTTTAGTGATCTCAAAGGTTTAACAATGCTGATTAAAAAGTTGTAAAATAAAATTAATTTACGTTTAAAAGGTTAACTGCAATTAATATGATCCGTCAAATAAAGCGGAGTTGGCCATGGAAAGATTCATACATCTTCAGCAGGATATAAAATCGTACGTGAGATGACAATTTCCAGCTTACAATAACACTGATATGAGGCGAGGGAATATATTTTGGGTACAAAAACCAAATGGAGGATCTCGCAAGAAATTATCCGTGGATTTCATTCAGGTTCAATTTCCAAAGTAACACCATCGAAACCAGAATAATAGTTTTATGATTGTACATAACACCACCAAGTTCCTTTCATGAAAGAATATGGAAGAAGATCCATGGTTCAAAATAATGACCAACCCTTCATCCCACAAGGAAAAAGCCGTATCATCTCTCGCAAGAACCGCTTTTAGAGAATTTGAAGGCATACTGCATACTGGATCTTCTTCTCCAATTTTATTCCAAAAGGAACAGCTGAAAGTTGCAATTAATGATGATCGTCCATCCGGAGGTCTTTCACGACCTACAACTTCCGGCTGCCAAATGCCAACGGAAATAGTTAGGAAATCTGATAATGCAGGAGACAACCGAATTACATTGTTGTGCAGGTTAAACACGGGTGGAAGCATAAGAATGTCATTTCATTCGTTTTACCTAATTGCTTTACAAGGCAATAGACTAAGGGCTCGTTTCATTTTAACGCACGACGCACCCATGGAGCGCTGGAATCTCAGACTCTTATAACATGAATTCCACTGCCGGTAACAAACTATCAGTACGGTGAAAGCTGTTTGAGCACACTTGGGGGGTTAATTTTGACTGAAGGTGTTGATTCCAGTACCGGAGAAAATGCACAAGCAATGGTTAGTACAGCATTGAAACGAGTTTGGAAACAGTACAAATTACAAACTAATGCACCTGCTAACATCTTTCGGTATATAATTTACTTACATTATCAATTACCAGATCAACCGGCGAGATATAAATAATATCATGATCTATCAACATCAGCTAAAAGATAAACCATCTAAATTGAAGCGTAAAAAAACACAAGCACTTGAAGCTATGTAGATAATCACGTACAAACAGAATACAAGAACGAATGCAAGTAGAACATAGTAGTAAAAAAAAGGGACAATTTTCAGTATTTCAAACTTCCATGTTAGATAAATACACACGGTCAAAAACAAAGTTGTTTCATTGTAATACACATTGAAAGACATTACGTACTAACCTTTGTGCCAAAAGGACCGTCAGGATTGTTTACATCTTCAAGGATTTTCTTTCCGTAAACAAAGTAGGCCAAAAAGAAACAGAACGTCAAATTTAGCCACGATGGTTACAACTTACAACAAAATACTCGACAATTTGAATCTTCAGTAACATCACAAAAAAGTTCTCATATTTATAACCAAACATAAACACCGGAGGAGAAAATATCACCTCAATCTCAGCAGCAAGCTCCTCGCGCTCATGTCCAGTGGCCATAGGCATTACATCCTCAACCCTCTTTTTGTGGCCTCGACTTGTTTTGAGAATTATTGGACCACTGATTTATTAATTTTATCAATGATTTGCAATAGTTTATTTTGGTGGTAAAGGAATTAATTCGAACGCTCAACCTAGTCACAGGACCTGAAATCATAGAAGATGAAATTGTAAGCCTTTCTTCCTTCCATAGAATCGATCATACCGTAAACTATGCATTATCATTTGTTGGTAGCTATAGTGGTTTTGGGAATAATGCTCTTTAATTGTAGCGATGCATTATTTTGAGCAGAGACGCGGAGATGGAAGTTGTGGAATTGCGACCAGATTTTCCAGAGGGCAGAGATAAGAAAGCTTAAACATGATGATGATTGAAATTTATACTTTCTCAGAATCTCATGACCAGCAACGGACTCGGAGGCATTCGTACCTCCATTAGAGGCGGTGTGGTTTGTTTTCTTCTTTCAACAATTTTTTCTTTTTGGGATTTGATGAGAGTGGTGAAGTTAAAATCTACATTTACTTAGCGGTTGCTCAATTATTGTATTATGGCCTTGGATGAACTCAAATTGCAAAAATTGTATTCTAATTTTAATTATTTGATCAAATCCACTACTTTATTAATCAACAGGGATCGGAGGGACCCGCACACTTTCCCGAATGTAGACGTGCAAAAGTAAGATCCTTATCATGAAAACATATATCGTTCCCCACGTCATCAACAAAGTACGCGGATTACAGGCCCCACAATAGACCACGGAACGGAAATGAAATCACAACTCACAAGAGCAAAGGTAAAGACGGTACATCACCGGCTAAGGTGAATTGTACACTTGGACGTAGGTCGTCATGCCTTCCGGGCGACCTACGACGTGGCTTCCGACGAGGGTCGTGTGCATGAGAATGATCGTGTGCATGGGACATGCACAACCCAACCATAGGTCGCCAAGCACTCTCAACGACTTACAAGGTCGCCATGCACTCCCAGCGACTTTGTAGGTCGCCAAGCAATCCCGGCGACCAAGCTTCACGTGCCCCTCTGCTCCCGTGCTCCTCTCCTGCTCGTGAAATCACCTGCTTCATGCAGCAATGCATGCATGTGAAGCCGTAAATTATTGGTTCAATTATTGAACCATTGCAGCATGAAATCAGCTGCTTCCATGCAAACATATTATTGGTGAAATAATTGAGACAGCCGGTGACATTATTGGTGAAATAATTGGTGCAAACAATTATATATGGGGTGTGCATTATGGGGTGAACATAAAAGAAAGAAAGGAGAAGAGATTGCAGCAGAAGAAAGGGAGAAGAAATTGCAGCCGAGAAAGAAAGAAAGGGAGAAAGGAAAGGAAGAAGAAGAAAGGGAGACAAGGCTCTTGTGAGGTAATTTTTTTTTATTTAAATTAGTTTATTATTATAAATGTTTAGTTTGTTAGTTTAGGGTTTATGGTAAAAAAATTAGTTAATTAGTTTGTTAATTTAGGGTTATATGATTGTTAGTTTAAGTTATATTATACATAAATAAAAAATTATTTAATTAGTATGTTTGATAGTTATATAGTTTAAAAATAATTAATTAGTTTGTTTTGTTAATCGTTAGTTATATAAAAAAATTATTTAATTAGTTTGTGGTAGTTAAATAGTTAAGTTATATTTGTTTGTTGAATTTATATTATATAAAAAATTAGTTAGTAAGTTTATTAGTAGTATATTATAATGAAAAAATAGTTTATTAGTTTTAGTTATATAAAAGAATATTTTATTAGTTGTTTAAGGGTTTAGCGTTTACGTTTAACTTATATTTTAAAAAGTTCAGTTTGTTAGTTTATTAGTTTATTAGTTTATTATATTAAAATTTAGTGTTGTAAATTAGTTAGTTAGTTTATATTAGATTATATTAAATGATTTTTTAAATATTGTTATTTAATTTTTTTTACAGATTCATCCAATGGCTGACCAAATTCCACTGTTGAGGCTTGACAATGAACATATTTCAAATCATTTAGGAATAATGGTGAATAAAATATTTGTTTAATGAATTATAATTAATAAATATTTGAATATTATTTTATGATTGTGATAAATTTTTTGAAATATTTAATTGCAGGAGGATGAGCAGCGAGTCCTTCGTCTTCGGCTACATAAAGTGCCCAAGCCACACAGATTGATAGAAGAAAACTTGCAGGAGGCTGGATTTTGGTATGTAACATTTGTGCGAGATTACAAGTTGGTCCCAGGTTTGATCAGTGCCTTGATTGAGCGTTGGAGACCAGAAACGCACACGTTTCATTTGCCGTGTGGCGAATGTACGATAACTCTGGAGGATGTGGCATTGTAACTCGGGGTCCAAACAAATGGGATGCCAGTGGTAATGTCACATGAGTTTAATAATGTGGCACAACTTTGTAGCTTGTTTCTTGAGAAAACGCCCGTACCACCAGAGTGTAAAGGGTGGCGTGTGAGGTTGTCATGGTTGAAGAATGAATTTCAGCTTCAACCAAATAGTACGGAGCACGAAATTATATATGCAACACGAGCATATATATTACAGTTGATTGGGGGTATTTTAATGCCGGATAAATCCGGTAGTTATGTTCACACTCAATATCTTCTTTTTTAAGAAATTTTGAGAATAGTAGGCAATATAGCTGGGGATCGGCGATATTGGCGTTCTTGTATCGTGAGATGTGCAAGGCGTCATTAGTCGTGAATGATAATAATACAGCAGAAATCGGTGGATGTCTGTTGCTGCTACAGTCATGGGCTTGGCATAGACTTCCGTTTCTGACACTGATTAGTTGGACTGCGGTTGACTTTCCGCTTGCCGGAAGGTAATATGAATTCTCTATTTTAATATAAAATATTAATTATAAAATAAAAATGACCATATTTTTGTTTTGATTGATATACAGATGGAGGCATAAAATTGAAGGCACGGGGTTGGTGCACAACAACATTAAAGAGTTCAGGCTGAAGATCGACATTAAGGCAAAAAAGGAGGTATGTATAATCTGTTATTTTTAATTATTATTTAAATTAACTATATTATTTGATTTAAATAAATTTTATTGTTTTTGTAATTTTACAGTTTAATTGGAGACCATACATGAATGAAGAAATACTTGCGTTGATACCGCACGATATTTTAGATGGGTTTCAATATTGGTGTGCTGTTACACCATTGATCAATTTTGCGTTTGTTGAGATCCAATTTGGGGATAGAGTGTTGAGGCAATTCCACTTCCACCAGCCTATTCCGCGGAGTCCATGGGATCATGACCTCCTCCAAATCTTAGATGGTCGTCGTCAGGTGAATTGGGTTGAGACGCATGACCAGCTGCACAGATTTGATGGTCGTCGTAAAGAAAATGTTAATTTGGTTGAGAAGCATGCAACCTACATTAATGCTTGGAACAATAGGGCTTCATTCATGCCAACTCTTGACGACATTCAAGACGACGACTTTAATTTTGAGACTTCGGCTTACCTTGCTTATTTTTTGGATAATGGAAAGCCATTCTTGACAACAATTGTAGAGAGGCGACAATTTTTGAGGTTTAAGAAAAGATTTGGTAAAGCTGAATACTCTCTACCAAGTGGGAGTGGGAGTTCATCTCAACAACCTGAAGCGTAAATGACCGATGTGGATAATAGCGCACCACAACCGTTCGGCGATGCATACATACCAGAGTTTGTGCATCCTGATGCATCCATCTACTCTCCCATGTTTTCGTCGACGTATGACTTTGAACACATGTCAGTTCAAATGCCCCCAACGAATGAGGAGGATGGGTACCATACTCCTGAGCAACCGCAACGGCCACAACGCATCAGACGTCCGCCCCAACATTATCATTCAACAACACCCCGACATCGGCAACAATTGTAAACTAGTTTGTTATTTGTTACAAATTCAATATTGACATTAGACTAGTTTTTTCAAACCTTAACAAATTCGACATATTTATAATGGTTTTTAGTATCAAATCATTATTATAATTTCATTACTAGTTATGTAACGAAAATATGGTTAATTGAACCAAACATTGTTCATTGTTCAAGTCGTAAATCATTACTATCAAATCATTACTAAATCATTAATATCAAATCATTAAATATTAATAATAAATTATTATTACTAATCATTACTAATCATTACTATCAAATCATTAAAAATTAATAATAATTTCATTATTACTAATCATTACTAAATCATTAATATCAAATCATTAAATATTAATAATAATTTCATTATTACTAATCATTACTAAATCATTAATATCAAATCATTAAAAATTAATAATAATTTCATTATTACTAATCATTACTAAATCATTAATATCAAATCATTAAATATTAATAATAATTTCATTATTACTAATCATTACTAATCATTACTATCAAATCATTAAAAATTAATAATAATTTCATTATTACTAATCATTACTATCAAATCATTAAAAATTAATAATAATTTCATTATTACTAATCATTACTAAATCATTAATATCAAATCATTAAATATTAATAATAATTTCATTATTACTAATCATTACTAATCATTACTATCAAATCATTAAAAATTAATAATAATTTCATTATTTCTAATCATTACTATCAAATCATTAAAAATTAATAATAATTTCAATATTACTAATCATTACTATCAAATCATTAAAAATTAATAATAATTTCATTATTACTAATCATTACTAAATCATTAATATCAAATCATTAAAAATTAATAATAATTTCATTATTACTAATCATTACTAAATCATTAATATCAAATCATAAAAATTAATAATAATTTTATTATTACTAATCATTACTAAATCATTAATATCAAATCATTAAATATTAATAATAATTTCATTATTACTAATCATTACTAAATCATTACTATCATATCATTAAATATTAATAATAATTTCATCATTACTAATCATTACTAAATCTTATAAATACATAGAAATTCATAGAAATACATATATCATTACTAATGATGAGGCCTATATCTTGGTAAATTAGGACAATTGTTTTTTGAATGGCCTTCACCCCTACATAATCCGCATCTCTTTGCTTGACCTCTCTCTCTAGCATGGAAATTCATACTGGTATGAATACGAGTGGACTCAGGTCGCCTTTTTGGACTTCTGCGAAGCATTGGATTTGGCAGCCATTCGTCATGATCTTTTCTGGGCCAATATGATTCATTCGGTATCTGTCTGAATGCATAGCTGTAGACATTTAATATCCTACGTAGGTGAAAGCACTCATCAACATAAGTGTATGCGCTTATACCAGTATACATACATGCAACGACTGCATGAGCACATGGATATTTCCATGCCTGAAAATGACCACAATCACACCATTTCTATCATAAATCAACTCTAAATGTTTGGTCTTCTCCTTCGACGTTACGGCGTATGCACGACACGACAAAAGTATGACCAACTCGGTCGAAATTATGAACAACCATTGATGTTGCCAATCGCTCATTTGCTTCCATTGATTCCACCACTGTAGGAGCCCAAGTTTTACCTCTATTTATAAGACTCTCTATTTCTTTGCCTTTGTCCGACCAAACTTTAGCCAATCTAAAGTACGTCTCTTTCATCACACTCGCAATTGGGAGATGGCGTGTACCTTTTAGTACCGAATTAATGGCCTCAGCAAGGTTTGTGGTCATATGTCCGTATCTCCGACCTTTATCGTATGCTTGTGACCATTTTTCCCACGGTATTTTTGAAGCCCACTTCCAAACACGCTGATCATCGTAAAATACCTTCAAATTCTCCAATCTCTTGTCAAAATTTGGTCAACGTAGTTCGTATCCTGTTTCATAATATACTGTGTTAAACTGCAATTAAAAAAACCATGTAAAAAATGCACAAATATTGAAAATAAAACTTACCCATGCTGACTATCTCGCTACGAATGTGTGCGTTATGAAATTGGTCGATACTATTCTTGCCAATATGACGGATACAAAATGTCGGATATGCATACGGAGGTATCCAACGACTTCCTGGTCGTTCAATTGCCGCCAAAATACCCGTTCCTCTATCGGATATCAAGCAAACTCCATCTTCACGAACGACATATTGACGTAGATTGGTCAGAAAGAAATCCCAAGCCTCTGTTGTCTCTCCCTCAACAATGGCTAATGCAATTGGGAAGATATTTCGCTCACCATCTTGAGCAACTGCCATCAAAAGTATATGCCTATATTGACCATACAGCCACGTACCATCTACTTGGATCATAAGTTTGCAAAATGGAAATCCTTCAATACATGCCTTGAACGCCCAAAATAGTCTATGAAATATTTTCTTTCCTGGCAGAAGTTAACATTCTTCGTCATATGCGGGCATGGTTTGAGACTTCACTATGGTTCCTGGGATAAATCGCTTCATTGCTTGTAGCAAATGTGGTAGCTCATTGTACGATGTATCCCAATCTCCATACGTCAGCTTCATTGCCTTCATCTTCGCATTCCACACCTTGCCATATTTTACTTGATATCCAAATTGGCTTCGAATAGAAGCAGCTAACACTGAACAAGATATCCTTGGATCCTTTTCAACCATCGCCTTCACGTATTCACATATTACATCGGAGTCCAATAGTCGGTGGTCATGTTCGATGAAGTTTCGCAAACATGTATGTGGACCATTGTACCTCGTGAAGACCCAAACATCGTGCCTTTGATTTTTCGATACTATGATCTTCCACTTGCACTCTAGGCCATATTTTACACACTTCGCGTATAGGGTTTTCTGGTTGGACTCTGCAACATGGATATCAACATGGCATTTTATGCAGTACTCTTTAATCGCCAGGGTAGCTTCATTTTTTCCTCTGAATTGCACCCCAACTGAAAATTCACCAGAATTATCGAATGATTCAGTCATTTGGTATGGAGGTAAATGTGGCATGTCTGGGAATTCAGGTGCCCTCATCGCATCATAGTCTATCTCGTACATGTGAGGAGTAGCTTCATACGATGCCGGAACTTCAGCAATTGTACCTCCACCAAAAATATTTTTGTCGCCGCCCAAAACGGGTTCTTCGGTTTCTTCATCTTCGCTTGAATCATCATGAATTTCTCCCCATCGATTTTCAGCGTCAATATCAACAACCAATTCCGGTATGTTTCTCGTCTCATACTCTTCTGTTGCAGATGTCCCCCCGACTTCATTTACACTTTCCAATAGTGCCATAAAACTGTTCGGGAACCTGTATATCGGCTCCTCAAACTGACTATATAAAGTCATTTCAGATGGATTTTGAGCCACACCTCTTGATGACCCAGGAACATCACATATGTTATGCACATCAACAAATAACTCAATAACTGCTATATTGGTTGACTCATGTAATCCAACCATGGTTCCAATATCATCATCTTCTTCAAGTGGAACTGCAGTATATTTGACTGGGTTGGGGCATATCATAAACCTATACCTCAAACCATCAACTGCAACTCGAATTTTTCTTTCTATCTTATGCTTCATTTCTATAAATGTGATGTCTTTTTTGAACATCATATTTATTGGTTTTTCAGACTAAAAAACTACTCCGATCTCATTTTCCATAATCTGTCCATTATAATGGACAATCGTGAAAAAGTTGTTGCTCATTTCCTTTCCTTTCCTTTCCTTTATTGTTTCTTTCTTCGAATCAATATGTACGTGGGAAAATGTTATGGAATAATGCTCTGTACGTGTAAAAAAATTATTTCTTTAAACAACAATAAATTAAAAAAATTAAATTTATATAATCTAATATATTATAATATAACTTAAACTAATAAACTATTTCTTTATTATAATATAATTTAGTTAAAATAACAAACTAACAAACTAATTAAGCACTAATTAACTTTTTTAATATTTTAACTTAAACTTCAACAAACAACCTAATATACGTTTAAACACACTAACAAAATTAATTAAATATTTTTTACATTTAATAACTTAAACTAAGAAACTAATTTTTTATATAATCTAAATATATAACTTAAACTAACAAATTAATATAATATAACTTAAACTAACAAACTAATAATTTATACTAACAAACTAATTAACTAAATTTCTGTTTTATCCTAAACCCTAAACTAACAAACTAATTATTTCATAATTTCATATTAATAAACTAAATTAAACAATTAAAAATTACCTCACGAACGATGTTTGAGCCTTTATCTCCATTTCCTCTTCTTCTTCTTTTCCTTTCATTTCCTTTCTCTCGCCAAATTTTCTTTCTTTCTTATGATTCTACCCTAAACCCCTCATATCCAATATATAATGATCTTACGGTTGGTAAGCTGCAATCAATTTGAGCTGTATAATTCACGTTGAAGGCTGTAAATTTTTCAAC
The DNA here is from genome assembly GCF_006381635.1 of Hibiscus syriacus. NCBI lineage: Eukaryota > Viridiplantae > Streptophyta > Magnoliopsida > Malvales > Malvaceae > Hibiscus > Hibiscus syriacus. The sequence goes on along the minus strand of NW_024062677.1, from coordinate 1,597,021 downwards.
CGTTGAACGCTGCAATAATACAACACTAATTGTTGCATGCAACAGCTGATTTTATGCTGCACCAATACAGCTATGATAACAAGAGTGGACAGTCTCGAAGCTATGGCATGAGGGAGCAGCTATGGCTCGAAGCTAGGGCACGAAGCTATGACACTTTGCAGCTCAAATCATGCTGCAATAATACAGCTATTACAGCTGCATGCATGAGGTCTCCTGAGCAGATGTAAGAGGAATCACGCGAAGAGCAGGAGGAATAGGTTCTCCTGAGCAGTTGCAAGTGGAATCACACGCGAGGAGAGGATTGTATGGCTACCTATCCCATGCCACGTGCATGGCCCATGCAAAGCACCAAAGCAGAGCAGCAGGCGGCAGAACGTTGGACGTCGAGCGTGCATGGCGACCTATAAGGTCGCTGGGCGTGCATGGCGACCTACTATGTTGCCTGGCGTGCATGGCGACCTACCATATCGCTGGGATGCCCTGGCGACCTACGCCAACACTGTGGAAATCACCCAATTTGAGCAATTAATCTGGGGACTGCCTTATTTCATGAAATAAAGAATTTGAGAGCATTATCTCGTTGAATTTGCCGTGCATCACCGATCATTAATGATACAACCGTCTAAAATCGATATTACAACCATAATCAACCGTCTTTTCCCGGAATTAACACAAACATTACCCAGATTTCCGACGAACGTACAAAACAACAACGTAGGAAGAGGATGATTCTACATAGATTTTCATTTCGACAAATTATTTAACCTTACCCGATAATTATTAGACTCCATTCAATCACTTTCAGGCCAACCCGACGTATCAGACGCCAGAGGAGACGCGATCGCTGAGTGGTACATCATATCGTGAAACGCTGCGTTCTCCATCGTCTTCCTGCGAAGTTATTTCGCTTTCTCCTCAGTGAAGCACCCGCTCGTGCGTCTGAGTCTAGATCGACCCGGATCTGAGTCCGGATCTGGTACGTCTGGCTTTCTCTCCAATGTGAGTCCGGTATTGCCGTCATTAAGGTAATCGAGGTTGGAGGACCACCCGAAGAGAGGAACCCACCAAGAGGAGGAAGAAACGGGTTTTTTACGACTCGAATCGGGCTTTTGAAGTGAATCGGATGAGGCCCGGATCGGGGCTGAGAGGGATAATGCAAGAGTTGTTGTCGCCATTGGGAAAATATGAGTTTCCCACAGAAGATGTATAGGTTTCGGTAAATAAAGAAGGAAGAAAACAGCTATTAGCTTTTGTGGATAGAGAGATCGGGAAAATATCTCATGCGGTCTAAAAAATGATAGGCTCGTTAGAACCTTTTACAATGTGATGGTATATAAGGCATAGTCGAAAATTTTGGCCAAGTGGTAGGTTGGTTACGGTAGGAACGGATAGAGGTGATTGATACATTTTGAAATTGTGAAAAAAGTGGATAAGATAGGACATGTGGGGGACTTGGAAGAGTGCGAAGGTGGGACGACCTTCTTTATTTTCTTTTTGTTTATTTATTTTGGATGTACTTGCGCACTTTTTTGGATGGTAAGCTGTCGAGAAAAAGTGTTGAGTGGGGTCAAGGGGAAGGTGAGAAATGCTCACGTGCGACATTTAATATACAGTTAAAAAATTTGGTATCAGTTTTGTTATTGTTGTGCATAATAAAATCGGTAAAAAATACTGAAAACATCATTATTTCTACATGTTTTGTTATTATTTTTACTTGTTTTGTTATTATTTTAGCATTTTATCGGATTTCTTAACAAAATCGGTAAAAATACTATCGGTTTTGTTATTGTTGTGCATAATAAAACTGGTAAAAATTATCGAAAACATCATTATTTCTACCGGATTTGTTATTATTTTGGCATTTTACTGGGTTTCTTAACAAAACGGTAAAAGCGCTACCAATTTTATTATTTTTTACCGGTTTTGTTATTGTTGGACATTTTACCGGAAATGTTAAAAAAATTGATGTTTTAGGTAGAAATAATAATATTTTAGGTAATTTTTACCGATTTTGTTATGCCTAATAATAACAAAACGGGTAAAAATAGACTTTTTTAATGACAAAATTAGTAAACACAAAATTTGTTTTCAACATTTTGTCTAGTATGATTTTCAAACATAAAGTTTCCAAAACAATGTCGATATATTTATAGTAAGTATCGATCATCAAAACATCGAAGCTAATTATTATAAAGTAATAGGTAAAATATACTGATTTAATGAGAGAATAGGTAAACATATGTGTCAATACATTTTCTAAAAGTATCGACCCCAAAAACATCGAAACCGATAATTATAATGTAATAGGTAAATTTACAATGTAACCGGTATAAATATACCGGTTTTATGATAAAATAGGTCAACATAATGTATCGACACAATTTTAAAAAGTGTCGATACATTTTGTCTAGAATGAATGCCAAACGAGGTGCACACATAAAGTGTCGATACATTTATTAAAAGTATCGATCACAAAAACATCGAAACCGATAATTACAATGTAATAGGTAAATTTACAATGTACCCGGTAGAAATATATCGGTTTTATGAGAAAATAGGTCTACATAATGTATCGACACGTTTTAAGTTTGTGTCGATACTTTTTTCCAGAATGAATGCCCAACGAGGTGCACGTATAAAGTATCGATACATTTAAAATTGTATCGATCCCAAAAACATTGAAATCGATAATTATAACGTAATAGGTAAATTTACAATGTTACCGGTATAAATATACCGCTATAAATCTTTGTGTTTACTAATTTTGTCATTAAAAAAGTCTATTTTTACCGGTTTTGTTATTGTTGGGCATAACAAAACCGGTAAAAATTACCTAAAACATTATTATTTCTACCTAAAACATCAATGTTTTTTAACATTTTCGGTAAAATGACCAATAATAACAAAACCGGTAAAAAAAATAACAAAAACGGTAGCGCTTTTACCGGTTTTGTTAAGAAACTCAGTAAAATGCAAAAATAATAACAAAACCGGTAGAAATAATGATGTTTTCGGTAAATTTTACCGGTTTTGTTATGCACAACAATAACAAAACCGATAGCCCTTTACTGGTTTTGTTAAGGAACGCGATAAAATGCCAAAATAATAACAAAACCGGTAGAAATAATGATGTTTTCGATAATTTTTACCAGTTTTGTTATGCACAACAATAAAAAAATCGATGTATATTTTAACCGGACACTTGTTTAACCAGTCACGCCGTTTTTTAACCGCCACACAGCAGAACTTCCCGGAGAAGGTATTTTTACCTAAAAGACAGAAAAGATTATTTTAATTTCCTATCAATTAAATATTATACAATCAATTATGAATTAATAGCTAAAAGCTCATTCCATCAATTAATAATTCTATACATTCTTTATTAAGTACAATTGTTTGTTTAAGTTAATTAAGTATTGTTTTGTATGATAATTTTATTAGTACAATAGGGCGTTTTTCGCGATATATCACCTATATATTATATATTTCTCTGTCAGACACCCTTCAGACTATTTTTCCCGATCTAACACCCTTTGCAGTAAGACGCGTGCTTTACGTTAATATGGCTCCACGTGGGGTAAGGCGCGCCCCTTGCAGCGCGCTTTTATGCTGAGTTAGGATACATGTGGCTATAGCGCGGCCCCTGGGACGTGCCTTACTCCACGTAGGGCTATAGCGCGGTGCATGAGCCGCGCTTTTCAATTATCACATGCTCAATTATCAGACATGCATAATGCAAGGCGCAGTACAGGGACCGCGCCTTGCATAATTTACCCGAACTTATCGGCTTTAAAGCATCCTCTCTCGACTATAAATATCCCTCTCCCCGTAAACTCTCTCATCAACAATCCTTTCAACCAGTAAATAACACCCGACAATCCTCTTATATTTGATTCAGAAGTTCGTTTGATCTTTCGTTATAAGGTAATTTTGTTATATTATTTTTTATAATTATATATGATTATTTGAAGAAAAAAAATATTATACTAATTGTTTTCAATTAATTTTTGTGTTTGTAAAATTGGAAAGCGGTAGCATACGTCGAAATATTTTTGCGGTGCAGGTAATAATATAAAATTATATTATTTAAATTATTTACATTCATGTGTAAAAATTTTATTTTGTTATATTTTCATTCATATATTATTTATTTAATCAGGTTTGTTTCAGTTGTTTTTTTGCAGATATAATATTGTCGCACTTTTAAACTCTAAGAATGGCGCGACTTTCAGCTATTTTTTATTATGATGGATAAATTCGAGAAGATGAAACCGGCGTTGTTTTCGTATCAAATGAGCGTGTTAAAATATCATTAAAGAGAAACATAACTCTTGAGGAGCTGATAACGAAGATTTCGAGGCAGGTTCATATTGGAAGTAGTAGAAGAATGTCGTTATTGCAGTACAGATTTCCAACATCATTGTTGCCATTAACTTATACAACGTTTGAACTATCGAACAATGATGATGTTGAAATGATGGTTGATTCTCAAAGTAATTATTCAGACGTCGATATTGAGATGTATGCAAAGTTTGTTCAAGTGCGTACTGTTCGGGGCCAGTCATTAAGCTCCCACTATGGGCTGGCTGAACAAGTTGATCAAGTTGACAGCCCGACTACAATAATGTGTAATGATTTTAACGCCATAATGGGAAATCCACATCATGGTGCCATCACATCAACTTCAATGGGGAGACATTCATCCGCAACTCCTTACGATATGTACCGAGGTGGGTCCACGAACAATTCATATGGCAACATCGCGTCTAGTTCAAGGGAAAGGCATTCATCTGCAAATTTCTTTGACCTTAATATGGAGATGCCATCGACACAATAATATGTGCATTTTCCATTTGACACGATGGCTTCAAGCTCCAAGGGGAGGTATTCCACTGCGAGCTTTTTCGATCTCAATGTCGATATGCCTTATAGTTCAAGGGGAAGACGTGCAAGTAGTAGGTTCTTCGAACTAAATGTGGAGAGCATAGAGGAACCATCATCTTCACCAGAAGAACCGCTTCGTGATCCTGGTGCGGATGGTGCTAAGACTGGACTATTCATTCACCCAGAATCACCGCAATTCAACTCCGATGATGTTTGTAGATGAAGTTCCCTTAAACGTGGCACAAGCTGACCCTCCAGTACACATGTATGAAGCTGATTATGGTGCAATGTACGGGCCAGAATTTGCGGATATGCCTCATCTCGGTAACTATGGATATTACTCATCAATAAATAATGGTGAGTTATCTTTAGGCATTGAGTTTTCAAGCAAAGAAGAAGCGATGATGGCTATAAAAAATTACAATATGTGTAATTCTGTTCAATCGAGAGTCGACCACTCCATGACAAAAAATATGTATGTTACTCTGCCCGATGTGAAAATGGATGCAATTGGATGGTTCGCGTATCGAAGAGAAAGAGAAAAAACAAAAAATGGGAACTAACAATATACAACGGTCCTCACACATGTTGTGCTGGAGGGGTCAACCAAGATCATCCCAACTTGGACTCTGAAGTGATATGCCAAGCCATCATGCCCATGGTAAAAGCAAACTCTCATATAGATGTTGCTGTGTTGATTTTAGCTATACAATCGCAGTATGGGCACACTGTCTTCTATAAAAAAGCTTGGTTGGTAAAACAAAATGCCATTGTCAAACTTTATGGAGAATGTGATGCATCTTACAATGAACTTCCAAGTTGGTTTAGGTCGGTGCGGAGGTTGAATCCTGGGACAATTATGGACTTTGAAACCTCCTATGCATACTATAATGATCTAGTTTTTCGCGATCGATGTCAATTCTACCGGGTTTTTTGGACTTACCCATAGTGTGTTAATGCTGTCAAATATTACAAGCCTGTGGTCCAGTTCGATGAGACTTTCTTGTATGGAAAATACAAGCAAGTATTATTATTAGAAGTTGTCCAAGATGACAATCGCAACATTCTTCCAGTTGCTTTTTCTCTTGTTGAAGGAGAAGATACAGATTCTTGGGCTTTTTTCCTATGAAACTTACGTGCACATGTTATCACGAGGGAAATAATTTGTGTCATTTCAGATCGCGGAGCTGGGATCAAAGCAACAATGGAGTCTTTGGGTCCAATGTGGCAACCACCCTTTGTCCAACATAGGTATTGTCTCCAACACATTGCTGCGAACTACCATGGAAGGTACAAGAAGAATGATGAGCGTAAATTAATTGTGCGCATGGGTAAGTTAAACTGATGTAGTTTATTTTATTTCGATCATTTTAATTTTGCAAAAAAGCAAGTTAGCAAGTTATACATTTTTTGATCAGGTTACGAACTACTTTCTCAAACGTTTGAATCAATACTTCAAGATTTGCGGGCGAAAAACAAGGAAGGATACGATTACATCAGCCTCATCGATAAAGAAATGTGGACGAATGCATATGATGGTGGATATCGATATGGACACATGACGACCAACTTGGCTGAGGTAATCAATTCAACCTTAAAGGGTGCACATCACTTACCTGTAGCGGCTTTGGTAAAAACTATATATTTTTTGTTTGGGGGCGCTTTTTGCGAAGCTCGGGGGACAAGCTCAAACCTGGATGCAAGGCGGTCATGTCTATCACCCTAGATTAGTTGCAGATCTACAAAAAAAATTGTTGCATCAAATGGAATGTCTGTAACAAGCTTCTCTAGAAGACATGAAATGTTTCGTGTCACATAGTTATCGCGACCTCTTCAAGGGATTGAAGCTGTGTCGTTAAGAGTAAATCTACGAGATAGAACGTGCGACTACGAGTTTTTTCAAGCTCTGAAGTATCCATGCTCTCATGTGATAGCAGCTTGCTCGTATATACTTCAAGACTATAATTGTTTTGTGGATCCCGTATACCTACTATTTGAAGTTTTTAAGGTATATGAATTTGAGTTCCCACCTATAGGTAATGACAAAGACCTTAATAAGGTTCAAGATTGGCTTCCGATTGTACCAAATCCAACTTTATTGAGGGAGCATGGTCATCCAAAAATCCAATCGAATTCATTATGATATGGATATTCGAGAAAGATCTGGACAAGACAGAAGATGTGGGCATTGTAGAAACCCAGGACACACTAGAAAAACATGTCCACTTTTGCTGTCATCAAGTAAGAATTCTTGTACTTTAATTTGCATTTACTTCAAGTTAATGTCATTCGATCTTATAATAAGTGACAAACTGAAGAAAGTTATCGAACATTATTAAATTTTATCATAACAATAATAATTTGGTATTTGAATATAATTTTAAATACAACAAAATTACAATAAGTATTAAATGGTAAATGATACACAAATTACAATGACTGATATTAAATGGCAATGAACAAAATTAACCAAAATACATTAACAAAAAGCCCAATAAATTTAACAAAATAAATCAAAATAAATCCAACCAAAGTAATGAAACAAAGTAAGTATTAAATGATAAATAATAGAAAAATTATAATAAAAAAGTCCAATAAATAACTAAATACAAATATAATAAAAAAACAAAAGCTAATGATACCTGCGACGCGAATGTGTTCCGCAGGGCTGTGGCTGTCGGTCTCGAGGAGGATTTCTTCATATCAGTGGTTGTGACTCATCGCTGTCATTACCATCGCCGTCGTCGTCGTCGTGAGCAGCTACATTAGGTTGATGAGGAGTTGATGACGATGAAGCACCTCCATAGAATAAGGACCCTGGAGGTGTATGACTGACTATCCCACCGGCCTGCGAAAACTGGAAAAACTCATAAAACCCAGAAATTGCTGAGTGTGAAAACTATACAGGAGGTGTCTGTGTTGCGACCATGGGTGATGAGGCTGAACCCACCAAAATGTGGGCATATGAACCCTAAGTCAGATCTAAAAACATAGACCCATAATATCCTCCAAGAGGGGTCATAAAACTCTGTGACGGTGATGGTGGCAGGGTCATAAAACCAGGTGACAGTGGCGGCATCGGCATCGGGTAAGGGAACGACGATGACGACATCATATATGGTTGCGGAAGGTAAGTCGTTGTAGACGGTGGTTGCTGTGAAGGTCCTGCTGGTGCAACTGAGGATGAACCGGAAGTACCTGCTCTCCATCCACGAGTCAGGGGATGATGGTGTTGTGCAGGTGAACGTCTCTATCGACGTCGCTGAAAGGTCCGCCCTTGTGTATCCTCGGAAAGCATAAACGATTTCCCGTTATTGTTGAACCACTCATAATAACCGTCAGCAACCATCAAGAGGTCAGTAAAAATGTGCTCTCTACGGGGAAGACGCTGATGTCGATCCTCCCACAGCACGACCCACTCGTGATGCCTCATTAGCCAATCTGTATCGGTCTTGCCACGTCTATCTGTGCTATGCAACTCGTCCATATTGCGAGGTGCTTCCGGAATTGGTTGAAAACAAACCAATTGCCGAAGCACGCGATCAGTGGAGTGCCACTCGAAGATCGCATAACAGATCAAAGGGACAATCACCATACAAACATCTAATGGGCCCCTACTCTCAGGTGGGATCACTATCCTCACACCATCATTAGAATATGACACCCATTCAAATTAAAACAAATATATATAATTTTTATCAAAATAATAATCTAATTATACAACTATAATCTAAAATTGATTTTTAAACACTAAAAGTCATACTTGTGTGTCAGCCTTCTGATCGATTAACACCCTAATTTTTTCTAAATCATCAGGTATCTCATGATGATTTTTCCTATCAGTAGACCACCTATTCAAGGAAAACAAAATTTATTATACACTGTATAAAATGATTAATATACGAAATCAGTTTTATAATTACCTCAAGAGTAGCAGAAATACGAATAGGTTCTTGACAACGGGACATAAAAAGGGCAATCGATACTATGCCCAAGACTGCAACAGTAGGAGACATCCGCCGATAGCATTTTTCTTGTAGTCAGTGGCTCGACACATCTCCCTGTACAGGAAAGCCAAAACTGCCGAGCCCCAACTGAGTGATCTGGCCAGACGAAAGTCACCAAGATGTCGCAACCGCATACAATGAACGTTGGTTGTGCGATTTGTTCGGCATCAACAACCCTCCTATCAGCTGCAATATACATGCCCGTACATACATTTTAACTTCATCATCAGAGGCGTCCTCGTTCAACTCCCGAAAATTGGCATCTAACTAATTTAACGGTATCCGACCACCGTTAAAACTTTCCGGGACATGTCCTAGATAATCCCGGCACAAAGCAGTCCATGAACCGTGCGCCATCCCCGATATCACATCTCCATCCACCGGAAGCCCCGGGTGCATAGAAACATCCTCAAGTGTAATCGTGCACTCTCCGCACGGAAGATGGAATGTGTGGGTTTCCGGCCTCCACTGCTTCACTAAGGTAGAAATAAAGCATGGTTCTATCTTACAGTGACCCTCATATCTACCTATGTGACCGAATTCAGCCTCTACTAAATATGGCAAGACACGACTAGGTATTACTAACTTAAGGTTCCTAATAAAAGGATCTAATATACGGTTCCTCTCCTAAAATTAAATAATTACAAAAATTAATTTTTAAACTAATAATCATGAAATAAATAAATAAATATATATATTATTACTAAAAATTTTAATTATATTAAAACATTAAAATGTTATCGTATCAGCAAAATGTCGCGATGTATGATTTTCATCCAAGCGAAGTAGACCTACTTCCATTTTATATCTGGAAAAAAATTAATTAAATAAAATATTAATTTAAATACTTAAATAAATTAAAAACAAAATATTAAATATAATAAAATATTAAATATAATAAAATATACCTTAAACAGTTAAAATAGAATATAAGAGTATTTGAGAGAAGTTGAGAGGATTTGGTGTGATGAAAGTGATTGTAAATGGGGGTATTTATAGGGAGGGGGTGGGGTGTGAACGGTCACGGGTATGTGGGTAATTAAACTTAAGGCGTGCCCGACGTGCCTTACTGACTCGTGTTAGATTTAAAGGTAAAGCGCGGCCCTTGCCCTGCGCTATACCCCACGTGACGCCAGATCAACGTAAAGCGCGCTGCAGGAGGCGCGCCTTACTGCAAAAGGTGTTAGATCGAAAAAAATAATTTGAAAGATACCTAACAGAGAAATATAAAATCAAAGGGTGATATATAAAAAGAAAAACGCCAGTACAATAGATTAAAATTGTTTTTCTTTAAAAAAATTAATTTAAAATTTGAGAGTTTGTGAATGATTTAAATATCATATAAAGATATTTATTTTATTTGATATGTTTTAAAGAAAAATGTTTGGATCGATTTTATTGGCCCGAATCTTGTAAAAAGGTTATGCTTTGCTTGGATGAGATGTTAAGGCAATTTGGGAATTGTGTTTGGTAACAGACCAAAAAGCTTCTTCAATCATAAGGCTCTTTCTCCTCCTCTCAAACTCGTCAATTCCTCGCCCTTTTTCCCCAAGCGAAGCACAATTTTGTGTTTTTTTCAGCAGAAAAATAAATAAAAAGCCTTAATAATTTGGGTGGGAATGTCTGGGAAAGGAGCGAAAGGGTTGATTACGGCTGGCAAATCCACCAAAAACGTGATCCTTAAGATATTTTTTAATGCCATGTTTTAACCTCTCAAATGCAGAATCCATTTTGGACTAAAAAAGTACAAATCCTTCCAGAAAACGAGTAGTAATCTACTAGCATCATTCGACCACCGATGACAGTCATTTTCAGTCTCCAATTATTAAAATTATAAAAATATTAATATTTTTTATATGTTCTAATTTTTTTTCTGTTAAAAATATTTACGGTTGTTTGAATTTGACGTTAACATATTGGTTGGTATATGATAAAATATGATCTCAGAACCGTTTGAACTATATTTTATGGATCAACTCTCTATTTACATTATTTCGTTAAACTAATACTTAAACATTATGTCTTCAAACTAGCGCTTAAAAACAACAATGGTGCTAGTAAATATTATTAAAGTATAATTTTATCATATCTTAGTTAACATGTTAACATCCAGCTCAGACGATCGTTAATTCATTAATGAAAAAATGATGAGTTTGAAACATATGAATAGTATTTTAATCATTTTGTAACTTTTAATTATTAAGGGATTTAAAAATGCATCAACATATAATAACGATATTATTTTATAACTTTTAATAGTCAAATCAATAAAGCAACTTCCTATAATTGGGATATCATTTGGTTAAATCTAGTGAAATAATGCAAGCATACCCATTATTTAGCCCAATAGGGTAACCCGATATTTATTTTGGGATTTACGGCTAGTGTTATAGTAGACCTAGAACTCGTCATGCCGGCATGATGAGTTTCAAGGGATATTATTTTTTAATGGGACTTAGGAAGTGGGTCCCATGGGCCATATATATTTAATATATTTTTTGGGACTCATCACGAGTCATAATAAAAAATTATAGTTTTTTGTTAATAAAAAAAGATTGTTAAAAATATAAAATATTTTTTAATGAGCAGAGGAAGTCGTTACGCCGGTGTGACGAGTTCCAAGGGGAAATTTTGAATTTTTTTGCCCGTTTGGTAGACAGTTGGCCAACGGTCAAATTTGTTTTTAAAAATCAAAGGAACGCATCACGCCGGTGTGACGAGTTCGAACATCTACATTTGAATTTAAAAAAATTAGTCGTTTATAGCCATTGGATAATATAGTATAAATAGATGTTTGTGTTGGTTTGATTTTTTACATAAAAACAAAAATTCTATTGAGATTAAAAACTTTTGTCGTTGAAGATTTTGTGTTAAAAATGACCTCAAGAGAAGAAATGTTACGTCTTGATGATGTTCATATTTCTTCGACCGAGTTGACTATAGTAAATTTTATTTGTTTTATTTTATTTTACTTTTAAAATGTTTATAATATTAATAATACTTATTCATATAATTGTATTAATTAATTTATTTTCAAATTGTAGCAAGAAGAACGGGGCATTCGTCATCGAGGAATGACGAATGAAGAGCCATATGAGTGGATTGTGTTTTATCTTCAATAATCCGGATTATATCTAGTTATGTTTCTTCGTGGTTTTAAGGTGATATCGGCGTTGATTGAACGTTGGAAGCCCGAAACGCATATGTTTCATTTTCCTTGTGGTGAAGTGACCATAACATTTAAAGATATCGCTTATCAACTTGGTATTCCGATTAAAGGTATGGCATTGGTGCTTCGCAACAATTATGCATGAGATACAATTATTTATGATTTATTGGGAAAGGATGCTCCAGCCGATGTCATTGATGGGATGCAGATACGAATGACGTAGTTAGAAAGATAATTTAGAGTAGATGGACAATCAACGGAGCAAGAGGTGAAATATACAGTCCGAGCATATCTTATGACGTTGATTGGAGGGATCTTGCTATCGAATAAATCAGACAATTTGGTGCATACCTAATATCTTCCGGTATTGGGCGATTTCCTTGTATGTCACCAATATAGTTAGGGATTCATGATTTTGACTTTTTTAATATCGTGAACTTTGCAAGGCGACTATAGTAGTTAGAGGACAAAAAGAAGATATAGTGGGTTGTTTAGTTTTGCTCCAATCATAGGTGTGGTATCGTCTCCCATTTTTTACTCTTATTACATTTGCTCTTATTGAGTTTCCTCTCGCTGTAAGGTAAATTCCTATATTTAAAGTATTGATATTTTATAATATTTATTAAAATATTTTGAAAATGACAATAAATAATGTAGTTGTTAATTTGTTTTTTTAGATGGTAACATCAAATAACCGATACAAAATTATCGATTACAATCAAAGTAGATATCCAAATGATGATCAATATTGCCGGTAAACATGTAATAAATATTATTAATTTTTGCATTAACATTGAAATTTATAATATTGATTCTTTAATTATACTAACATAATATTTTTTAAAGTTTATTTGGTTGTCGTATTGTGAGTCAGAGATCCAACGGTATCTACCACCATTTTTTTCGAAGGAACGGAGATATGGTATGCCGTAACACCAATGCTCCATTTTGCAATTGTTGAGATCCATGCTGCGGATCGAATTTTGCGACAATTTGGGTTTCACCAACCGATGGAAATGTCCATATATAACATACACAATTTCCATAAAATAGATGCACACGGGAAACATAGGGAAGATTGACCAATGGAGCACGTTATATACATACAACAATAGCATGAGATGCATTTACATTTGTCTAATCATTTGGAGATTCAACCTAAAGATTTTGATTTCACATTTTCTCCCTACCTAAAAAATTATGAAGCAAATGGGAAACAATACTTAACAACGCCGAGGAATCATGTCGAATGGGAGGAAATAAAGGCAAAATATGCCAAAAAATCATCATCTTCATCAATATCTTCATCTTATGCTTCCGCCGATTATTATCTATCTCAAGCAAGTTATGGTGGAAATACTCCATATCGAGCAGCAATTGAGAGTCGAGCGAAGTGGGTAGAAGGTTCTTGGGATCAAATGCCACATTCACAATAATTTTCGACACAAGAAATGGGAGCAAGTGGTTCATGGGATCATCTTTTATGTAGTCAATCTTATGGCGATTTCGGTTTGCAATTTGAGTCGATGACGTCAAGGACGGTGTCAAATACATTGAATACTCCATCATTTTCACCCGAAGGTGGAAATCAAAGTGGTAGAGTAATGTTTAGTACACTAGAGCAAGAAGTACAAAATGTAGACGAAGATAACGAAAGTGGACGACCACGACGAAATCGACGAGCACCACGTCTTTACTATTCTACCAGTCCTCGATATCGGCAAGAATTACATAAATATAAGTAATATTTTTTTTAAATCATTAGTAAATGCTTGGTTTAGGTAGAGATTTGAAGAATAGTTTAAGACAATTAAAAATTTTGTGTTAAATTTGGTATTTGATGTTAACATTTTAAAAAATATTTAAATAGTTGATGATGTTTTGTTTATTTAAGTAAAGTTACTTATGTTATAATTTTTTTATCATATGTAAATAATTACAGTAAAAAGAAATTGTGTTAACTATGTACTCGACATTTAATTAAAAATTAATTGAATTAAAAATAATATAATCAGGAAATTGAAAAAAAATATACGAAGGAACTCGTCACGCCAGCGTGACGAGTTATGTGGGGGATGTAACACCCCAAATATCGGGTCAATGACTAAAGTGTAAGGATTAAAAATTTGGTGTTTAAATTGATTACATTGAGAAGTTTAAGGGTTGATTTGAGAATTTTTATCTATGACTTATATTCAAATATGGAAAAATGGATGGGCATAATGGTCTTTTAGTACAAAAGAATTTAAAATATCTTTTCCTAAGGCTATATATATAATGGGATAAAAGAAAGAAGGAAAGAAAGGAAAAATCTGAAAGCTTTCTCTTTTCTTCTTCCTCTCCACCTTGAATCTCCATGCTAAGGTGAGTTATTTTCAAGATGGTTTTTCTTTTGATTTTGAGTTGATTTTTAATCTTTGAGTGGTATAGAAGCTTAAGGAAACTTAAAGATGATTAGAAACTAAAGGATTGTGAAATTAATGGTGATTTACTAAGATGGGTTTTCAAGAGAATTGATTTAAATTGATTATATTTGGATTTTTAAAGATATATTTGACTTGTCAAGGGTCTAATTAAGAGGTTGAAAGTGTTAGAAAGGATTATGAACATGTTTGAATATTTGATAATATTTTTAGTTTCAAGTGTTCTAGTGAGATTTTTAGATATTTAGGAGGGTTAAAGTGATATAAGTTAGTTTTGATAAGTGTAGTTGGGATTAAAGGCATGAAAGGAGATAAAATGGAAGGTTTAGGTGGTAGATGAGTAAAATTTGAAGTGAAAGAGATGAAATCTGGGCAAGGGTATCGGTACTGGAAGAACAATATCGATATTATAATGTCAAATCGAAGGAAATAGGTTGAATATGATGAACAATATCGGTACTGATTGAATTAGTATTGATACTGAAAGTAAGGTATCGATACCAAGAGTAAGGTATCGATATTATTATTAAGTATGGATTACAGAATGCCAAAATGGTATCGATACTGAAAGGGGGGTATCGATACCCTAGGAGAGAAATATCGATACTGTAGTTGGAGTATCGATACTGTAGTTGGGGTACCGATACTATTAAGTCTGAAACTTGAAATTTTAAAGTCTTTTATTCCATTTATGTAGTGTTAATCTTTTATATGTTAACGGAGATTCGGTATTGATATGAGACATGTCTATGTGTAGATTTGGATCGAAGCGGCATTGAAAGACGGCATAGTACGAGATTGAAAGAAGATGATTTCGTTTAGAACTTATGTAAGGAAAATGTGAGTGCTATTTACTTATTTTATTTATGTTTGGAGGACGGCTTGCGAGGAGCCAACCTCAATTGTTTCTGAACATGTAACACCCTCAACCCGTATCTGACCCGGATACGATCCGAGGTGCACATTGACTTTTTAAAACATTTACTTTTACAAAAGAATGAAGAATTTTAAATTAATTAAAAACAACTGGTTTACAAAACATATTAGAGAGTATACAATTCAAATCTCTTAATTACATGCCAAATATATTCATTAAAACAAAATACATATTAATCATTTCTTTTCTGATATGATCTTCGAAAAGGAGAGGTTGAACTGTCTTGCTCTTTAATCTTCTCGAAACCTACGTGTGAAACATTCACACGCTAAGTCTATGACTTAGTAAGGCATATAAACATATAATGGAAACTCTAAATACTTAACGATGCATGAACATATCATACCATGACATCACACACACACACACATATATATATAACATTTCATATAATCAAATATATATATACAAGTCACTCATCATTTCCATCATTAACCTCATTTCACTATCAATATTATTATCATTTATATATTTTTACCCTCTTGTACCTAACCTTCTTAACTATCATATAACTCATTTAACCAAACAATACACACAACATCATATAAACCATGTAATACAATTCATATCACAAAGCATATACATCACATACAGTGTATTCATTGTTATCTCTTTATTAGCCCATGTATACTTCTGAGAACTAAAGATATATGAGTACATTGAGGTTGTGCACATATGTTGTCACCACAACACGTATAAATTCCCACTAGGGGCACATAGAATTTGTCCCAAATAACCACATATATGTCTCGAAGGACCACATAGATGTCCCGAAGGACTACTCCTTAGAGACTACATACATATTCCAATGGACTAAATAAGTGTACCAAAGTACCACATATATGTTCCAAAGGAATACATATATGTCCTAGAGGACCACGTAGAACCCTCAAATCTTGGTATGCCAACTATACCCCTAGCTCTCATAACACATAACATGGGCATTATCATTTATGTTTGTCACATATTCACATATTCATATCACATAGGCACATAATCTCATAACTTCTTTCACATTGCACATAGTCACATTTTCATATGATCACATAGGACATATCTCATAGAGCTCATAACCTTTCTCTTATAATCACTTATACCGTATCATATAGCTTACACTTGGTTATCTTATGTTAATATATCATATAATTCTTTAGCTCGTAGCTTATGTCACATGTTCATATCATTCCTTATGTCCCTATCATATAACTTATTTCATATTCTTATATAATCACATATATCATGTATACTAGTTCACATGGCTTATCACACTAACATGTATTCACACAAATTATGTAACATATACAATAACCTATAACACATATATTAATATCAAACACATGTTTATATTTATGAATTCATGCATTCTACTATAGGAAATAGACTTGTCGCAAGTTTTATTTCCATTAAACATCATATACTAACTAGTATGCACTCACCTGGCCTCACTAGTCCATTTCGAACACTTATGGCTCTTGTACATTCTTATCTCTTCGAATATTCTTGCTTGACTTCGATCAATATCTACACGAATATATGACATATATAAATATCAAAATTCGAACTGCTTATAACCAATCAATATAACTTAAATTATATAAAGTACTATCTTAACAATTTCTATATAAGTAGTATCGATACCCTGCAATACAATACCGATACTTCTAGCCTATGGTATCTATAACTTTGAGCAAGTATCGATACCCAATTTTGATTCTGAAAATTCAACTTCAAAATGGTATCGATACTTGCTCAAAGATATCGATACCCCCAGTATCGATACTACTCCTTTGGTACCGATATTATTTGAACAATTTACCAATTTTTACCTTATGGTATCGATACTCATTCAACCAGTATCGATACCCATATCCCAAATATAACTCATTTTCTCTTTAAAGTATCGATACTGAATGAATAGTACTGCTACCCCTTGCCTAGAATACACTTCTTTAACCCAAAAATCTTACCAAACTCACTTAATTCTTATACCGTAACCTTCTTTTAACCCTTTAAGCTTAACTACACTTGTTCAAATCAACTTAGATCACTTTAATTCATCTTAATATCCAATATCCTACATACACACTTGAATTCTATAATTATGCCAATAAATCAACATGTTCCAAATTCATTTCTAACACTTCATACTACTTAATTTTGCTGATGACAAGTCAATTTTAGTCTCAAATTCTACTTATTAACCCTCATAACTTATCATTCTTTTAATTTCTACATCCCTTTAAGTTTCCATAGTCTTTCCTTATGCTCTATCAATCAAAACTAATCTTTAATTGAAAGAAAACCAGCTGAAAAATCAAACTTACCTTAGTTGAAGAGTTCACGTTGAGAGGAGAAAAAAGAGTGAATATATCTTTGAAAATCTCTCTTTTTCTCTTTTTCCCAACTCATAGTGGTATTTAATATCACCATGAGGAATTTTTAATTCATTTACTTGTCAAATGACTATTTTTCCCTTCCATCTTTTCTTCTTTCCCAATTAATCCAAGCCAAAGAATTACAATTAAGTCCCTAAACTTTTAAATTTTCCTAATTTGATTACCAAATTTAAAAAACTTCTATTTTAGTCACTAACCCAGTTTTTGGGATATTACAGAACAAAATAAAATAATATGAGTATATATATATATATGAAATTTCTATGTAAATATGGTTTATATAAGTAAATGGATAAGTTGTGTAAGGATATGTAAAAAGAGATAATTATGTGCATCACTATGAACGTATGTGATATGTGATTAAATGAAAAATAAATAATAATATTTGACAATGCTATGTGATAATGTTCTATGTGAAATGTTATGTGAATATGTGCTAAGTGAATATGTTCTATGGAACATAAATGATAAGTGAGAAAGGTTATAAGGAATGTTATGAATGAATCCTCTATATGAATGTACCTTATACGAAAATACTCTACGTGAAAGTAAACTACGAGAATGTACTCTATACAAATAAGACATGCTTTAAACAATGAAACGAAACCTAATTATAAAGCTAAAGCCTAAAGTATATTTTATGAGAATTAGGGGTATAGTTAGTATGCCAAGAGTCGAGGGTTCTTTGTGGTCCTTCGGGACAATCTTATGTGGTCATTCGGGACAATCCTATGTAGTCTTTTGGGACAAAACTATGTGGTCATTCGGGACAAATATGTGTCACTTCGGTGAAAATTATGTGAGTTATAGTGACAACATTAGTGCACAACCTCAATGAACTCACACACATTGAGTTCTCAACGATATACGTTGGGCTAACTAAACAAATGAATATAAATTAAACAAATTGATATTGAATGAAAATTGTATAAGTTATATGTAGATTATATGAAATGAAAACTAGTTATAAATTTTACATTGTTCTAAAAGTTTGTGTTAATTGTAACATCCCAGAAACTAAGTAGTGACTAAATTGTAAGATTTTGGAACTTCAGGTCTAATTTTGAAAAATTATAAAAGTTTAAGGATTTAAATGGAATCTTTTGGTATTGGATTAAATAGTAAAGATGGAAGGACTAAATGGTATTATGGTCTTTTAAGTTTAAAGGATATTTTATCTCCTTTATTAGGAGATAAGTGCGTGGGATTTGGGAGAGTTATGGAAGTTATTTCCTATTATCTTCTTCTTCTTCTTCCCGTTAGCTTCATTTTAAAGGTGAGTTGAGTATAGCTATTTATTTCTTAAATTTCTAAGTTGGTTCTTATTATTTGGGTGTTATATAAGCTTAGGGAAAACTTATATAAGATTAAAACAAGAGAAGAAAATTAGAAAGGAAATTGTAATAAAGGTATATAAGTGAATTATTGATATGATGTAGTTTTTGGAGTTTTATTGATAAATTTGACTTGTCATAAGAAAGAAGTCTAAAGTATTATAAATGAGTTTGAAAGTTTAGTAAAATTTTTAATATAAAGAGTTATGGTGAAATATTAAAGATGATGAGGTGTTATAGTGTTAAAAGATGGTTTAAGTATGTATAGTTGAGTTTAATATATTAAGGGATTTAAATAAATAGAGTTTAGGTGAAGTGTTTATAATTTTTGGGTTATGAAGCATATTCTGGGTTAGTAGTATCAGTACTAGTTGAGTAAGTACCGATACTACAAGGCATGATATGTGATAATTATGCTTAGGGTATCGATACTGCATGAACAATATTGATACCATAAGGCAAAAAGTTGGTAAATATTCATGGGGCATCGATATTGGAGTGATAGTATCAGTACCATGGGTATCGATACTAAGATGGAAGTATCGGTACCATTCTTGCAAGGAAATTATAGAATCGAGAATAGTTATATATATCGTGGAAGGGTATCCATACTACAAGCATAGAGGTATCGGTACTATACTTGTAGTACCGATACTACTTAAGTTGGAATTTAGAAATTAGTGCTTTGTTTAGTTTGTATTGGTAAGAATCTTTTCGAGTAATTCGGATTCTGATATTTATTGGATTGTATATTCATGTAGATATTGATCAAAAGTAAAGTCTGGATAAGTCAACAGAGCAAGAGTTACCGAGGAAAAGATAATAGATTTATATTGACTAGTGATACCAAGGTGAATATATGTTATTATGTATAGGCTATTTTATGGAATTAAGACTTGCGATGAGTCTAATTCCTATATTAGATTACATGAGTACATTAATGCAAGTACGATATTGAGATGGTGCTTATGTGTACAGGAGTATATACACATGTCTATATGTTAAGTGAATTTCTATACATGATTTAGATGAATACCTTTTAATATGAGATGATTATATGTGATATACTACATACGACTATAAGTTATGAGAATGTTATATGATCTATACAAGGATAAGTTATGAGACTATATGTGAAATGATATGAGCCATATGAGTACATGTATATGTGATGAATTGGTTGACAATGTGAGTCTATGAGAAGACATAAGAACAAGATATAAGTCATGTGACATATGAATGTGAATCATATGAAAATGTTCTACGTGTAAGTAAACTAAGTGCTTATATGAATGTGTGAAATGACATAAATGATAATGCCCATGTTATGTGATATGAGAGCTAGGGGTATAGTTGGCGTGCCAAGAGTCGAGGGTTCTATGTGGTCCTTCGGAATATATATGTAATCCTTTGGAACATATATGCAATTCTTCAAGACACATATTTGGTCCTTTGGAATATATATGTGATCCTAAGAAGTGGTCCTTCGGGACATCTATGTAGTCCTTCGTGACAATTGTATATGCCCCTAGTGGGAATTTATACGAGCTGTGGTGACAACATATGTGCATAACCTCAATGTACTCACAAATCTTTAGTTCCTGAAAGTATACATGGGCTAATAAAGAGATTAAACAAATACATTGTATGTGATATATATATATATGAATTGTTATGTGAAATGTATTATAGGATTTATGTGATGTTATGTGTATTGCTTGGTTAAATGTATGATATGATGGTTACGAATATTATGTATAAAAGTATATAATTATAAGGACTAATGATAAGATTGGTAATAATGAAAATGATGGTACATGAGTATGTAAGCATTTGTTATATGATTTGATATAATGTTATCGTATTTAATGTACATGCATTGTTAAGTAGTTAAAGTTTCCATTATTCATTTATATGTCTCACTAAGTCTACGACTTAGCGTGTGAGTGTTTCACACGTAGGATCCAAGACGTCTGGAAAGCAAGGATAAGTAGCGGAGACAACATAACATCATCAAAGATCATATCAGAAGTAAATTAACAGTATGTTATTTTGTTATTGTAAATAGTGCTGGCATGTACCTCAAAGTTAAATTGTATATACTTTGATTAGCTTTTGTAAACTTTTGATTTAATGTATTACTGTAACACCCCCAACCCGCATCCGACCTGGATCCGAGTCCGAGGTGTCACATTGACTTTTCAAAGCATGTTTCTTTACAAACTGATTAAAATTTTAAATTCACAATTCAAGAAAATGAATATTTTACACTAATCAAATCAATTGCTTTTCAAATCATGTCAGAGCGTATTCAACTCAATCAATTAGTACATGCCAACTATATTCAAAATAACCAAATACAACCAGATCATCTCTTTGATTTTCTGATCTGAACTTTGTAAGGAAGATGCTAACCTGTCTTGCTCCTCTTAGCTTCTCTTCTCGCTTTCCATAACCTACGTATGAAACACTCACACGCTAAGTCGATGACTTAGTGAGACATAAATACAATTATAATATAATTGTAACTTTTACAATGCATGAATATTTAATACTACCATTATATACAAAATCATATATTCTTCCATGTAACATATACACACATGCACATATCATGTAACATAACATCATGCATATATACATACTTAGTCCCATTATTAACATACTTATTATTACTTATTTTATCTTCACTAATTTTCTTTCATACTGTATCAACATATAATGTAAACTCTAATTCACATTAATGCATGAACCATTACCAATCTCGTATAACAAATACACATATCATCAATTACATTTATAACTTTATCATATTAATATCATACTTTCACATATGTACATATCATATTACCAAACAAACATATAACATCACATAGCATTTTTCTCATATTATATCTTTTCTATTGGCCCTTGTATACATGTGATAACTATAGATATGTGAGTACATTGAGGTTGTGCACTATGCTGTCACCACAGCTTGTATGGGGTCCCACTAGAGGCTTGTGAAATTTGTCCTGAAGGACTACTATGAAATGTCCCGAAGGATCGCGTAGAACCCTCGACTCTTGGTATGCCAACTATACCTCTAGCTCTCATGATACATAACATGGACATTTCTATTTATCATTTCACATATTCATATAAACATATCAAATATGCATATAGTCTCATAGCTTCTTTCACATAGCTCGCTGTCACATTTTCATATGATCACATAGTTTATATCTCATAGAGCTCATAACTTTCTCGTATAATCCCTTATACAATATCTGTATCACATGTCTTACACTTGAATATCTTATGTTCACAGATATCATATAATTTCTTTAACTTGTAGTTTAAATCACATGTTCCATCTTTATCATATAACTTATTTCATATTCTTATATTATAATATATATCAACCCTACTTTGTTTATATCACTTTTCATTTATTCGCTTATATATAATTCATATAATTGATACATTATCATCATACAATTTCCTATACCCATAGCACACAAAATCACATATAATACCAATAACTCTATTCATGTATTCATGCATACATAATAATCACCCATATTAACATTCATAGAATCATGCAATAATCAATAACACACATGTATCATGTTAAACATATGTTTATTTTAATGAATTCATGCATTCTACTATAGGAAATAGACTTGTCACAAGTCTTCTTTCCATTACACATCATATAACTAATATGCACTCACCTAGCCTCACTAGTCAATACTAATATTTTATCTTTCCTCGATCGATCTTACTTGCCCAATGTTCGAAAACTTGTTTAAGCTCAATATCTACATACACATTATTTCCAAGACGATTATTAGAAACCTATACCTTATAATTCGATGCTAATAACTTGAGTTAACTTAATGAACCAAAATTCATTTTTCCCTTTAGGAGGGTATCGATGCACTATGGGTGTATCGGTACACAAATTAGGTTCGAAATTTCCATGCATCGATGCCTGCCAGTGTGTATCAATACACGAGTATTGATATACCCCTGAATATATCGATGCACTATATAACGATTCTTCAAATTTTGGTCTTAGTGCATTGGTACCTATTCATAGTGTACCGATACATCTACCCAAAATAGGTTGTTTCACCTGAAATTCATCAATACTTCACCCAAATTTTCATGTATAAAGCCCTTATTATGCTATCAAACTCATCTATAACCACTATAACTAATTTCTATCATTCAAACACCTTATAATCTCTCATAGTTCATCCAAATTCTTAAAACTAAGAATCTTACCACATTTTCCATGTTATCCAAACTTAATTCTAACTCTTATAACTTCTTGTTCTCATAGATGAGAAGTCAAATTCATCTCCTAAACTCCTTTTAACATTCTTATTCAACTTTTCACTTATGCACCTCTTACATTCAATCCTCCCTAACTTACAATTCTTTGAGTTTTAAGCTTTTCTTAATCTTTTCTATCACTCCAAGAATCAAAAACAACTTTAAAACAAAAGAATTAACCAACTTGAGACCAACTTACCTTAGCCATGGAGATACAGGAGAAGTAGAAGCTGAAGAAGAAAACTTTGGATGCTTTTTCACATTTCCCACGTTTTATATTACTCAAAAAGGGAAGAAAAAATATTTCCCTTGAAAAGACCATTTTACCCCTTTAATTCTTCCATCTTTGCTATTTAATCCACATTAAAATTCTTTACTTAAGTCCCTGAACTTTTCACTTATTTCAAAATTGAGCATAAATTTCCAAAATTTATATTTTAGTCACTAACCCTGTTTTGGAATGTTACATGTAAATTATTTAGTTTATTCAAATTAAGTCTGAAAATATCCTTTATTTTATATAAATAAATTATTTAAAAGGCTGATGTGACATCTCAGACTCGTATTCGGGTCGGATACGGGTTGGGGTGTTACATTAATGATATGAAATGTATAAGTAAAAGTAACATGAGTATAAAGTTATCAATGTTTAATAAGATATGTTATAAGTTATAGAACTTGTAGTGTTTTGTACCTAATTTTTCTTTTGTAAAATTTCCATAAATGTTTTATTGTTTTATATTGCTCATAATGCCTCACTAAGCCATAGACTTAGCGTGTGAGTGTTTTTACACGTAGGTTCAAAGTATGCGAGGAGTAAGCCGAGTAAACGAGGGGCAGGACAACATACTGCTGAAGACTATCAGGTCAGAAAATATTTGGATTATATGTGATTGTGTTATGGGAATGTTGTTGGTATGTGTTGTAAATGTAAAGTATAGATACTCTGATATGTATTTTAACTATGATTTATTAAGTTTTGCTTTCATTGTCAAGCTTAAACCGCATTTTAAAAAGAGTCAAAGTGTTTTAAAAGTCAATGTGACACCTCAAAGTCGTATCTAGGTCGGTTACGGGTCGGGGGTGTTACAGGGGAATTTAAAAAAATAGTCATTAGTTGGTAGTCATTGAGGTATGAAATTAAAACCGGCCTAACTCGTCACACCGAAGTGACAAGTTAGGATGGATATTTTTTTAAATAAATGAAAAAAATATTACAAATTTTAGAAGTGAAAAAAAATGAAAATAAATTAAAAATTAATAAAATTTATTAAAATAAAAAGAAGAAGTTCAAGATTACTATTCATTAAAATGTAATCGACATTACATTACATTAGAAACATTGCATTAAAATGTACTCTTTTCTTATTTGAATGAAAATCAATTTCTCTTATTTGATTTGATATTTCAATGAAAAGTAAATGACGTGAATAATGTAGATTCTCTGATTTTCTAAATTATTTTACTTTATCTGAGTTGATGTGATATGTCAATGAAAATCAAATTATGTGAATAGTGTAGATTCTCTTATTCTCTAAATTATTTCAGTTTATATGAGTTGATGTTATATGTCAATGAAAAAAAAAGGACATGAATAGTGTATATTCTCATATTCTCTAAATTATTTCAATTTATCTGAGTTGATGTGATATGTCAATGAAAATTAAAGGATGTGAATAGTGTAGATTCTCTAAATTTGATATCCTTTTGATTCTCTACAATGTATAAATGTTAGGAATGATACTTCTCTATTCCGTTTATTTCCTTTGAGTTTAAATCATCTTCAATCTCTTACTCACTCTTCTCATCTAACGAAATACATTTCAAACAATGAGCAAGAAATTATTCACAGTTGTCCATTATAATGGTGAAATTCTACACATTGATGTTGGTGTTGTGTTTAAGTCACATAGGTCTATCAATATGATGTTTCTTCTAGATGTATCTCATCGCCAAATGATGTAAAAAATTGAAAGAAAACTTGGAGGTTCTGTTTCATCTTTAAATTATCGGCACCTAATCTCAAATCCAATCACATATGGAACGGTCCACCTTGATGATGATGACAATGTAGTTGTTATGGTTGGACTTCATCAATCATCAAATAATAATATGGTCGAGATTTATGTCAAAACCACAATTACAACAAATCTTCTGACCTCATCAGTACCAGCACCACAAACAAAAGAAGCAAGACCCTCTGAACCACATGCAAGTACTGCTAATGATTATGATGTTTTTGAGGCTGCTTCAGAGGGACAATGTTTGGATATTGAGCATAATGTATGAGAGACAGCTATTTCACGATGTCAAGGATTGTAGATTGCTCTAAATGTTTCGACACAAACACACACTCAACCTGAAATACCTTACCATGATTTGCCTTGGCATTATCATCTTGTTGTAATGCATAACGTTAATTATGATGCTATGCAGAATCATGAAATCTATGATATGTCAGAGTTATGTGTTGCCCACTAGGGTTCTTAAGACAAACAATCATCTGAGTTGGCGATTGGGTCTCAGTTTGAAACAAAAAAGAGGAACAATTAGCAATCAAGCAGTACTACATAAAAGCTCATCTTCAATTATACGTCACGAAGTCTGACCATAAGACATATTTCATAAGGTGTATACACCATGATATTGGCTGTAATTGAAGGATACGAGTATCATACCTACAACTGAAGATGTTGTGGGAAGTCACAAGGTTCAATGCACTGCACTTATGTACAATGAGATCGTTAACACAAGACCACAAACATTTAGATTCAAAAGTCATATGTCCGTATGTTAAAGCTATTGGTGGAAAAAAATCCAAGAGTACCCATTTTTTTGTTAGTGGCATCCATTCGAAATACATTTGGTTATATTTTGACTTATTATAAGGCATGGATAGCTAAAAAGAAAGCAATGACCTTGTTGTATGGTGATTGGGATCAGTCATACAATGAGCTACTACGTCTGCTGTAAGCAATGAAAATTTTCATCCCTGGAACCACTGTTAGATACTATACTATTCATGCAGTCACGCTTTAGGGAGACATTATCTCTGGAAAGAGAATTTTTGATGGCTTGTTCCAAGCATTTAAGTCAGCAATGGAAGGGTTTCAATTTTGCAAACAAATGATTTAAGTCAGTTATTTTCCCTGTTGTCTTCGCCATTGTTAAAAATGAATAGGAGAAAATTTGAAATTTATTTCTCTCCAACTTGCATTCCCATATTATCACTCAAGATGAGGTTGATCTCAGATCGTTCATCTGGGTTGTTAAGCACAATTTCAAGATCAGAAAGTAGATAGACTCCTCCCCACGTATATCTGGCATATTGTATACGTCATATTGCGTATGATGCTATGAAGAGGATTAAGTAGAAAAAGATAAAAAAAAGAGATTATCAACATGAGTAACTATTATGTCATTTCTCATTAATTATTTATGTTTCATTTATGTTCTTTTTTGTATTTTTCAATAACATATTTTACTACTTTTTAGGGTATCCTTTACTACAACCAAATTCAGTGCACGGCTAGAAAATTTGAGAAGATACGGAGATGATGTGTATGGATTCTTTGCTGAAATCCCTAGGGAGATATGGTCACATGCATATGATGTTGAGGGTCAACGTTACGACCATATGACTACCAACATTGCCGAATATATCAACTCAGTGCTGAAAGGGACTCGACATCTCTCGATAACAAGTATTGTTAGGGAGACTTACTTTAGTTTGGGTAAAGTTTGGGCAGCAAAAGTGCACAAATAGATTCCATTATCAGCGATGGGAGAAATTGAGCTCCAGATTTAGATAAGGTAATTCAAAAGAATTAAACACATGTGACATTAATGTTTGTCCATAATTTTGTTAGACTTGATTCTGATTTCGTTGTCCAAGCACTTGTTCGACACATAAGGGAGGTAATTCTACAACATACATTGGTAATCTCAATAAAAGATGATATAATTATGGTCGATTTCACGCTGTTGTTGGATGTATGCACATTAATGTTAACCCATACTTATATATTGATGACATTTATAGCTTGCACACTATGCGTAACATTTACAGTTGTGACTTTATGTATCTCCCAAATGAAACATACTGGCCTACATCAACAATTTCTGAAGAATGGTTGTCAAATCCTGAATTGCGTAGGAAGTTAAGGGGTTAACTTGAATCTAGCTGAATTTATACTGATATGGATGATCCTTAAAGAGAGCCAGGTCTACTAAAGCTTTGTGGCCATTGTAGAGGTGAAGGGCGCAATAGAAAGCATTGTCTTCATATTCCTAAGTACCGAGTTGGATGCTAAAATCTTTATAAATAATATTATGTTATAATTTTAGTTTTACTCTTTTAACTATGGTTTCACTATGGTTTTTTACTTGTACTCTTTTCAATATGTTTATGAGTTTTTAGTTGAACTTTATTAACAACGTTTATGTGTGTTCATTTGTATTTTTTAACTAAGTTTATGTATGTCTCTAGTTCTACTTTGTTTTTTGTTTATGTATTTCCAACATCATTACTTTCAACTTTCACTTCAATTCTTATATAATTGCAAACAATTACTAAATAAGTTTACTTAATCCAATAATTACTTAATTAATAAAGACAATTTCATACATAAATTAAAACCATACAAATCAACATTTCTACGTATGTTATTTTCAATTTTTTTAGATCTCTCTACAATTCATTCATTAAGTCGGATTAAGACACCTTCGTATTTCTCTTTCGTCGTCTTCTTTTTCTTCTCAATTTATATACTAATATTTTTAATTTTTTCTTCCCTCTCAACGAGTCGTTTGCTAGGTCACTTCAGTAAGTCTTCATACTTCTTCTCCTCCTCCTCCGTTTTCATATTCTTCTTTTTATACTCATCAACTATGTACTTTATTGCCTAGTTTTCCCACTCTTCATCTAAAGAAGAGCCTGAATCTGAATCGTCGGTCTCCGAGTTGGTGTTGTCAAACTCATAAACTGTAATACCCCAAAAATTTAGACAATGGCCAAAATGAAAATTTTGAAAGTTTGATGGTCAAAGAAGAAAACTGGGAAAAAGTTTAGGGAATTAAGTAATAATTTCCTAAAAAGAATTTTATTCCATAAATAGATGGTTTACTCTTGAGAGTGGAGTTTTGATAGAAATCATATTTTTTGGATTTGGAATTTTAGTAAGGAAAAATTAGAAATGACTGAAGCAGGTAAGGAAATCGATATTTCAGATCGAATTGGAATTTTACAAAAATAGGAAGGATGTTATAAATTGGTTGGAAATATTATTTTAATATTTTGGATCAGAGAAATTTGGTTTGGAAATGTTCAAATTTTCAAATTTAAACGAAACAGTGGAATTTAGTGACTAAAACGCAAGTTTTGAAAATTTCATGCCATTTTTGTAGGTCAAAGTCAAATTAATTCATATTTGACTTTGTAATATGATAAGGATCAGATGGATTGGTTTTATGGTGATTATGGAGATTCATTAATGGCAAAAATGGAATTTCCTATGGTGTTGAATAAAAAAATTCTATGATATATTATTAAGCATGTGTTAGATCTATTATATCATAAAATATCAATAATGGAAGAGCAATTTCAGCTTCTTCTTCATCCAAGACCGACACCCCCAAGCTTGCAAGGTAGGTATTCTTGTTTTGAATTTTGAAGCAATCTTGTTGAGAATTAGACTTCGGTGTGATTAGGAAAAATGTTCTACGTTCAATTCTCTACATTTTGACATGAATATTACTAGGGTTTCATGTTCAAGTTCATCTTGAGTTGATGAAGGGGATTTTGATTCTTGTTTTTTTATGGATTTTGAAGAGTTAAGTGATTTTAAAGAATTGATTGTAAGAATTGATGAAGAACCCAAGAATGAAGTTAAAGAAAACAGTTTGGATTTTGAATCTGACAGTAGGTTCGAAAATTCACCAGAAATTATATAAAAATAATTTCGAGGTTATTTTTATATATTTTTATTCATATATCGATCTAGTTTTGTTTAAAATGAACGGGGATCAATTTCAAGGTGTATACAAAAAGATATGAATTTTTAACCAGTGAAAGGTCAGAAAAATCGGACAGCAGATTCTGCAAAACAGATTTTGTTGATCAACTTGGAAAATTCACCATAAATTGTACAGAATGAATTAGAAGAAGTTATTTATATGGATAGATTCGTATTTGAGTATAGTTTTCAAAGGAATAAACGGAATTGAATTTCAGTGTGTATATCAATACAAAATACTGATTCTTTAAAGGTAGTACGAGTTGTATGAATATGGAAAATTGATGGGTTGTTGTGTAAGTGTTGTATAATTGATGTAATATGATGGAATTATTGGTATTAAGAATCTAAGTGGTAAAATGGTGAAGGACCATTTTGGGTAAATTGGAAAAGTTGGTTACAAGGTTAAAAGGAAGTATTAAGAGTTAAGTATTTTGATAGATAATGAGTATCAAAAATATTATGGAGTTATTTAGGATATGTTTATGTTAGTAAAATACTAACATATATATCGTTATGAAATTGTGAATTATACATATTATGATTGATTTGTGATTGAAGCAAGTCAAGTGGGTTTATTGTAGACAATAATGAGGCACAAGTTTGGAAAATTATAAAGTGTCAAGGTGAGTGCAATACATGCATGACATTATACATGGATGTTTTATACATCATCAGAAAGACTTGCAATAAGTCGACGTTGTTTATGTTGACATGATTTTTATGTCATTTATCATATATTTGATATATTCTAAATATGTCAAAGGTTGAAAATAAAATGTATTGATCACTGGTTTTTGCATATGATGTTATCATGAACATATATGATTTTTTACCATGAATGTTATTTCGGGTATGAACTGTCCAATGTTAAATATTGATAATATACTTTACCATGGATGGATCAAATAAAATATACTGTATGCCCAAGTAAGTCATTGAGGGACAGGGTATAGTTGTTATGCCATAGAGTCCAACAGCAGGCTGCATACGGGATACACTAAAGGATACCTAGTGTATATGGTGGGTACGACCTTATGTGCCATACGGGACTGTACTTAAGGATACCTAGTACAGATGGTGGACACGACCTTATGTGTCATACGGATTATGGTGGACACGACATTATGTGTCATACGGATTAGCACTACGGTGCTTATATTTGACTCGTGTACCCAGGGTCCTCAGGGTTGTATATTGGGCTATTGTCTATTGTTTATGGTTATTGTCTATGGTATATGGTTATGGAATAATGGAAAGTGTATTGGTAAAATAAGCTTACGAGCTTATGGATAAATGGTAAGTGTATTGGTAAAATAATCTTACGAGCTTATGGTATTAAATGGTAAAATATTGCTCATGTATGTAACATGATCTTATGGCAATTGTTTTTGACATTGAAAATCATGCATGAATTGTATTGCACTGTTTATTGTTTTAATTGTCTCACTAAGTATATATACTTAGCGTGTGATGATTTTCACGCATAGGTAAAAAGCCAGAGTTCAAAGTGACATCAAGCATCGATGAGTATATTTCAATATCAGTAAGACATTTTATGATGAAATTTGATTTAGATAGTGGCATGCAATTAAAAATGTTCAATTTATTTTGTTAAATGAATTTTAGAAATTTTTATAGTGATGAAAGGTTAATTTTTATAAGATTTATATGTAATTTTGGAAGTTACTGAGCAATGAACAGTAACCACGTTTTAGAAATTTTTTACAGAAAGCTTATGGGGTACCGATTCCCCCACTGTTCACTGTTACTGTTCACTGTTCACGAATAATATTCACTTTTCACGAATACTATTCACTATTCAAAAAAATCTTTCGAATTAAATTGGTTACAACGAAACATGAATTATATGATATGATATTTTTATAATATCATTTACCATTTTAAGAAAATAAATTTTAAATCGCTCATAAATTGAGAAATGGTTTTAGAAATTCGCATAACATCTATAACCTGTATAGGTATAATTATACGGGTTATGGGTGTTACATAAACACCGTTCACCAAATCATACCCAAATTTTTCCCACAACCACATGATTTGATAATCTCAATTTTTTCTCACTTCTCATGCATCAAAACATTTACCCTAAACCCCCTATTTATACTAAAATCATCTCCAATGTAGCCGTTGGTACTCGTCACACCGGCGTGACGAGTTCCCTTGATTTTTTTTAAAACATTGATTGTTGGCCAACAATCCACCAAGCGGGCCAAAAATTTCAAAATTCCCCCTCTTGGCCATTAAAAAATATTTTTTAAACAATATTTTTTATTACCACACAAAAAATATTTTTTATTTAGACTCGTCACGCGGGCATGACGAGTCCAAAAAAATATTAAATATATTTGGCCTACGGGGCCCATGTCCCAAGGCCCATTAAAAATAATATCATTGGAACTCATCACGCCGTCGTGACGAGTTCTAGATTCACTGTAAAATTTACCGTAAATCCCAAAATAAGAATCAGTTTATCCTATTGGGCTAAATAATGAGTCTGCTTGCATTATTTCACTAATTCTACCAACCATTTGTATACTTTACTCTTAAAATTTTAATTCAATTACAACCCATAACAACAATAATGACTATCACAACTAATATAATAATTTTAGACGTGAACCACGGTAGATGACAGGTGTATTTAAAAGTAACTGACAAAAGAGTGAGATCTACATAAATGACATATAATTATATGATGTTGCTTTGTTGATTTACTAGCTATTAAAAATTATAAAATGATCTTTATAAGATAATATTTTGTTAAATTACCTAACTATTAAAGGTTATAAAATAATCACTCCACTATTCATATATTTTAAATTCGTTCTTTTTAGTTAAAAAATTAACGATCAATTGAGCTAGATGTTAATATGTTATTTGGGATATAATAAAATTATATTTTAATGAAGTCTACTAGCACCGCCATTGTTTTTAAGCACTAACTCAACGATATAATATTTTAAGTACTGATTCAATGACATAATATAAACAGAGACTCGATACATAAAATACAACTCAAATGATTCTGACATTAGATTTTATCATATCACAGTCAAACATGTTAACATTAAGCTCAAACACTACTATTGTTTTAGCGGAAAATGATGTGTTTGGAACATATGAATGGTTTGGTGACCATTTTGTAACTTTTAATAGTCAGAGAACTCAACAAAGTAGTGTTTTATAATTAGAGGACTATTTTATAACTTTTAATAATTGGGGGACTCAACAAAATAGTACCCTATAGATGGAGGATATTTGTGTACTTTACCCTTAAAAGTAATTGAGAAAAGAGTAATAGACTGATCCTAATCTGTATTCATCTTGGCCATGTCCAAAGGAAAACCAAAATCCTTCCTACAAGGCAAGAACCCTTCCTGTGTTTAGACTAGTTAATGCTCAAGAATTAAACTGCAGCCTAAGTAGGGAAAATCAACAAAAAAAAGTTAAAAGTTTGTCCTTTCTCTTCACTGGACCGGTGAATCTTTACTACCCGTGTTTATATTTACTCCGCCACTGTTTGCACACCTCCAACTGAGCCATTTCATCTTTAGCTGGTTTCTAAGAGCTTGTATCTCCTTTGCTTGTCGCTGTTGAAAAGGAAAACATTTTTAACTCACGTATGTAACCAAATGGAGCCTAACTAATAACAGAAAGAAGTTAGGATGGCAATGACAGCACCTCATGTAATGCCTTCCACGACATATCTGATTTCATTTGCAGTATTCTCCACTTCATTCCCATATCAAATTCAATGTTATTGGGCTGAGATGCATGTGATGTTGACTTTGCTTTTTTCTGGATGGGGGGGGATGGTTAAATTGATGTAAAGGAGAAGAGCTGATCAAAAAATCGAAGAAAGTTGATGCAAAAATAATGTTTACCACCTCTTCGGTCTGCTTTTGAAGGACTTTGTCAATGGTAAGATGACCAACAAAAGCAGCTACTTTGGCAGGCGTCCTTATAGGCTCCCTCCTAGCAATTAGAGGTCTGCAAGTAAAATAAAGCTATTAGTAAATCACCTATTCTGCCAACAAAGTGAAAACAATCTAATAAGATGGAACTTAATTAAAGTACCTCCCATCTGCTAGCATTAAGCATCTCTCCATTAATTGGTTAATGGCAGAGTTAGCTGCTTCTTTTGACTTGAATATAAGAAGAGCCTTACCTGTTTAAAACACAGAGTTCATGTGATTGTTTGACAAAAGTTACTTTGTACATGAAAGCCACAAGGTGTTGATGTACCATAGCAAGGGCAAGAAAAAGCAGTACGTCCTATCATTTTTGCCTCAACCTTCTCTTTCAATGCATGCCAAACAAGATCCTGGCAAGGAAATTCCAAATTAACTACTAAATAAAACTAAAAATATATTTGGGGACCAGGAAACTTCAACAATATCTATTCTGATAGATTATGGTATACTTGGCATTTCCAATACTGAATTCAGGATTCTATCAAAGCATACAGTTGATAGCATTGGACTCCCATATTTGAAAAAAACAGCAAACATCCCACAGTTTCTGACCTAGGGATGGGCATGGGTCGGGTCGGGTCGGATTTTCGGTCAACCCGACCCGAACCCGATCCAAACTTTTGAGATAAAATCCGAACCCGACCCGAATTAATATATTTATTTAAAAATATTATTTTTATTCAATAAAAATAAGGATTTAATTGAAAAAATAGAATATAGAGGGGGCATTATTGCAATTATCCCTAAATATAAAGGTAAAATTATTGCAATATAAATCGGGTATTTTTCTCCCTAAACCCGAACCCGACCCGAACACAATTAAAAAAAACCTGACTCGACCTAAATCTAAAATTAAAAAAAAAACTGACCCGATCAGGTCGAGTTGAGTCGAAATTCGTAGGATTCGGGTCCCATGCCCATCTCTATTCTGACCCCATAAGCTACTTTTATGGGACGAGAATAATAACCAGGAAAAAAAATCACAAACCTCGACTTCTGATGACGTGGAGGATGGATCTACATTTTCAAGTGAGATCAGGGTACCTGCTTCTTGAGCTCTCTCAAGTCTTTGCTCCCAAGGCTAATGATAAAAACGGTGATAATTACATATTGAAGATAAAAAAGATAAGAGATGATATTATCAACTAGGCCATCCACGATAATGACTAATTTTCAGGTTTAAACTTTAGTCTTAAGCTAATATATGCTTCATATTATGAAGTTTATATATCACAAAAAGAAGTGAAACACTAAAATGAATAAAAGAAGTAGGACGGATAATTTTTAAAAAGATTATCCAAATGGTAAAGATCAGCTATGAACTATGTTGGAAGACATTTCAGTGAATGAAGATAAAATATAAGGATGAAGCAACTGCATGTAAACTTGGAAGAGCAACTAGAGAGAAAATAATGGTGAGCAAGAATAGAAACAAGGCTGAAGCTTACTAGTTTATCGAACCAGTTCCTTCTATCCTGAAATGATCAAACTGGAAGATATTAGAAGGGTTGCTAAAGTCACAAGTGAAATGTGTAACTTGATATCTCAAACTAAAAAGACGTGTAACATACATCATTTGGTATTCGTGAAGCCTGTAGTTGATTATCAATGTTTGTGTCCTGTACTAGTTGACCATCTAAATTTTGAACTTTACTGCTTGTCCTTTCCTCTACAAAAAAGCTTCCTCTTTTTACAAGGGGTTTCCTCAGCAGCGCTAGTAGGTGAATCTCTAGGATATTTCACTTCAGCTTTATCAATTTCATCTTGAGCTTGGCTTTGCAAACTTCCACTATGCTGCGTGCCACTGTTAGAGATAGATGTCTTAGGCCTTAGGGAGGTATTCTTACTTGGAAGATGCAATTGCTTGCTCGTGCTAACAGGTGCTACCTTTGAATCTGCAAGTTCCAGGTACAATCTAATTTCACCTAATTATCCGGGTCTACAGATACATACGGGAAGAAAAAAAAAGAATACATAGAAATCTCCTTTCCCCTATGCGCTTACTCTGCTATCAGAATTGTTATCTTTTACAGAATTACCATTTTCTTTTGCTACTTTAAATTTGAAAGATAAATTTGGTCTTTGAGTCTGCCCCTCAACATTTGATTTGAGATTGGTAGTATCTAGCTGTTTTTGCCCTTTTTTCTTGTTGAAGAAGTGTTCCACTGCAAGCATTAAGAAAAATCATTCGAAAGCATCGCTAGGTACTTATCCCAATCTAAAAGAGTATATATCTATTAACCTTTAACCCCATCCACCATATCTGGAAAATTATCCAATATTGCAAGCTCTCCAACATCAAAATGGCGGCAGAAGACATAATCAGCACATCTCAAGTCTTCATGAGAAGCTTGTGGATTTCTTTGATCATTTGATGTGCAGACAACATTGCATTTTCCACCAATTAGTTCCTACATGCATAACTACATATTATCTCGATGACCATAAGTTTGCACTCAAATGCAAAAGCTGCAAATGTTGGTGATTGATCACAACAATAATAAATCACCCCCATAAGTTGTCAAAATCGTCGACATGGTAAAAGTATATAAGAGCAACGATTAAGACAAATACATGGACACAACATTAGTAAGAACACAAGCAAGTTCAGCAACTTCAGATGATAAGAAAGAACAACCATAAAGAAAATGTTACCGCAAGGTTGATATTAGAAACCCCACGTCCTTGGCCTGTAGCCAAGAAAATCTCATTCCAACGAGGCTCATAATCTCTCAAATGGTTCCTAATCTCACTTGGACGCATAAACCAAACAACCTTAACTTTCTTAACATGGTTTGGACTCTCAAACAACTTCACCAGTTTACCAATGGAGGCTTCGGGTTGTCCAAGGTAGAAGTAAACACAATCATAAACAAAATACTCTTCACCCTTGTGAAAAAACGACTCGTAAAACATGGTGTCCCTGTTTTTCGCTCCAGGCCCTTTCTCAATACCCCATTTGAACCCAAGGTTATTTTCTTCTGGACCATTCTCTCTGAGATGTGACATCGTGCATTAATGAAGAAGCAAAAACATAAAAGAAAAACAAAAACTAAAAGCAAAAGCAAATCGTTGCCGGCGTTGATTCCTCCCTCGCTCTCCCAAGTCCCACACTCGGGAGGCAGTGAGGGCCGAGCTTTAGAGGTTAGAGTTGCTTATCAACTGTTTTTGGCTATGCATGGGTTGAGGCGATCGACTTCATATTCTTCCCTTTTTGAGCTTCTTGGTCACTATTGGACCTTGCTTGGGTAATCGACCGGTCTGATGGTTTACTAAATGAAAATGTCTGGTTGGGTTGTTCAGAGAGAAAAGAAAAGCGAAGTGCTAAAAGAGAGAGTAATCACCAAATTGTTGTGTAGTATACATTTTTCAGTACAACACCACAATATGACATGTTCACATTGTCGCTCTTCATGCCAAAAAAAAACATATCTAAAAATCACAAAAAAAGAATGAGTATTAACATATTACATTAATACTGAGAATAAAAACCCAGAAATTGAGAATGTATTTGAAACTAAAAAAAAAAATTGCATTTTGCTATTCAAGAAAATGGGGGGGTGATATAGGATGGCAGTCTTTTGGAGCTTTCATGGAAAAAGAATATTAAATAGGATCATATTTGTTTTTTATTTTTTATTTTTTTTAAAAAAAAGGAGTCACGTGATTTTAGTTCATAGGCAACTGCCCTAGGCTGAAAATGGGCCAGAATGTACAGTACTAGCTACCCAAGTGATTTTCTATTCTCTTCCAAGCCTTTTTCAGTTTTTACTGGAAAATTAGATTTTTTTAATGGACTTCAGAAAATTCATTTTTCAGAAATAGCTTCATAAAGAGTTAGAAGTCTGTAGGGAAATTTCCTTAATATATTCTTCCATTTTAAATTTTTAGGGAAGTTGTCCTACAAACTCAGATTAAATAAGGAAGTATTAATAAAATTCAGAAAGCCACAGCTTGGTAAATGGAGTTAATGAGGAAAAGTTTCCAAATTTGGGGCTTTTTCAAAGGAAAATTATTGTTCATTAGATAATATTATCATTTACTATAAACAACTTAATTCATTATTGTTCATTTTATCGTCATTCTTTTTCTTATATAAGTCGACTTCTCAAAATCACCAGTGGCTACTAACAAAATTTAAAATTTCATCTCATTTAGACACATAACATTAGATAATATCATCATTTACTATAAACAACTTAATTCATTATTGTTCATTTTATCGTCATTCTTTTTCTTATATAAGTCGACTTCATTAACTATTAATAAATAGTCATTTTCTTATTTTTCTTTTATTCTAAGTTTAATTATTCCAAAAATTATAATTAGAATACAAAATCTATCGAGATAAGTTCACCCCAAATTACGATTACAGTAAATTATATACTGAAACTGGAAGCTAGAATATTGTAAATCAATAAAACCATGAAACAGATCCTTTCCAATCTCCAACCCATCTTTCAAAACTGAAACTCAAATGCATACATTGCCAATTTTGACAAATAATATGTACAAATTCTGCCAATCCTTTTAAGTAGCTCATGATGCATTTTAACCTCAACGCTGTTAGCAGCCAAAATCAGAAGGAAAGCATAACAAATATTACAAACAAACACCCCCAGAGAATTAGGACTAAGGGCAAAGGCTTTTAACTCATCAAAATTACCCAAACGAAGAGGTAAGGGGGTAAATTGCTTGAAGAATATAAGGATGAAAAAGGAAGTGGAAGGTAACATTAAAGATATAGATAGAAAACTCCTACAAGAGATGAGAGTCCTATTTGAATTATGTCAAAAAGGAGGTGTCCTACAGACTCTTTGCAATTCTGATTTGTTTACCAATCTGCTTATGAAAGGTGAAATAGCTGCAAGTAATGCCTTGGGGCATTCCTCGTGAGGTAGATGGCCACACCCGGATATTGCAATCAGCCTCTGCATGGCAACAAATTATCAACATTAAGAAACACGATTCGTTGTTCGCATAAAATGCAACGAATCAAGTATTCAACAAGTTCAGTTTGAAATACGACAACAGAACCCCAGAAACGGTAAACATTCTTTCAGTAGAGTTTATGCATGCCAGATTTTCAATTTCTTGAAGAACTACAACCCGGAATAAAAGAGTGATATGCCAAGAAGATTGACCGTTCTCGTTAAAATCGAAATTTGAGAGGAGAGGATACAAATTGAAGCAGATTACTTACAGAATTTACAAGTTCTGAAGCCATGGCCTGGGATGATTTGAGAGAAATATGGGAATCTTCAGCACCAGCAATGACCAATACCGGCATCTCTTCAACCGCGTTCAGGAGTAATGTTGCATTTTGTGGTGAAAGGATTGTCTCATGTGACAAGCGGCATATCTCATGAAGTGCCTCATCCCAACCCTCTACACATAGTGGGGCCTGATTGCAGCAAAAGATCAATTCAGCTCATCAAATAACTAAACAAGCTGAAACTTCAAACTAGTAGCTACATTCAATTTCAGAAACCTAAAAATAAGCTACAAAATAATTTGACAAAGTATGCCATGCACATGAAAGTTAACTAAAATAAAAATACAATTTTCCTCATGGTAACTAGTTGCGTGTTATCCTTATGCTACAATAGCAATATAGAACTGTAGGAATACATATGCAAATTGCTTTCTCCCTTCTATTTCTTTCAAATTTTGGGTTTAAATGTTAGGTCTTTATGGAGATTCATGTCAGTACCATCATTCTGCATAAATGCACTAACCCTGATATTATATGCTTTTTTTTATCTCGATTAGATTTCCTTTTAAAATGCCCTTGTTCCTTTTGCAAAATAAAGCATTGTTTCAAAAGTAAAATGTAAACGGCAAATATACCTTATAGAGGCTCAAAACTTCAGTAGTTAACTTAGTCGAATCATACCACGCACGCCTATTCACCACTTGCGTAATTTCTGTTCGCAGAAGCGGACGAACTAAGTGCTTCTTCCCAAGTGAAGTACGCAAGAGTATCCTTGCAAAGGCAGGGACAACTTCTCTTGACAAGCTAACACTTAGCAAAACCACAGCTTTGATTGTAATCTGAATAAACCACCAAATAAACAAAAGGATAAATGGTAAGAACAAAGCTTAAGCATTTCAAGCAATTTCTACTAACAGACACTTATTTAGATGGGTCATACAACCACAGAAAGATCTTACAAAACGTTAAGCCTATAATTTGGAATTTCAGTGAGACCTGACACTCCAGTATACAGCAACAAAATTGTGAACATCTAACTCAAACCTCATATGCAATATTCTTAGTTAAATCCACAAATAAAATTCTTAGACCTAAGGAACCAGGTAGATTGAATTAGGAAATCTGAAAAGGACAACAAATAACTAAACTAAACAATCTCCAGGTGTGTGTGTTTTTCTGGCCTGTCTCAAGGCGTATTCTAAATTTAATAACCTTTTCATTGTGCTTCATTCCAATAAGTTAAACCCACAACTAAGCTTCTTCTCAGGAATCAGTCAATTAAAACAAAAAAAACTGACATGAATAGATAAATAAATAAACAACCTTTAAAACACCAAGGTTTAAATTTTCCCTCCTTTATTCAGATTACTTTTGTATACATTTAAAATAATAATCTTTGGGTTTACCAGCAAAACTTACGGAGAAAATGTGAGGTCCTTAAAAATGTAAAAGAAGAGAAAAACACCAAACGAATCACTTATTATTGGTACAGAAAAATCATGAGACCTCACTCACATTGAAAGAATTTGTTGAGGCTTGGACTTTTTGTGCGGCCTTCAAAGCAAGCAGGCCTCCATCGTCGTGGCCAACAAGCACCACTGAAGAAAATCCCACCTCATGGCAAAAGGAAAGAAGCAAATCGACCTGAAAATATCAAGTAACAATACTTATGAACTTCGTATGACAGATGTGAGAACGAACAAATAAACAAAGACACGGCAAGAAAGTCCTTAAAAAATCAAAATGAGCTTCAAGCATTATACGTGTAATTTAAGGCCTCAAGGACTCGAAAGAACTGCTTGTATAAACGGCATGGCATTTATGAAACACTTTGAGGCATTTTACTTGGTAATTCATCCTATGCGCCAGAAATGCATCTCATGGACAATAACCAAACATCATTTAAAGGAGCGCCTAACCATACCTGAGTCTCAAGCTTGTAAGGGTTGGGTAACTCTTTTCCCTCCCAGTCCTTCCGGCTGGGCCTAGAAGTCAATCCCCAGCCAGGTCGATCAAAAGCAGCTACTAAACAACCAACCTGACGAGCAAGCACTCCTATCACATGCCTCCATGAGAAGACTCCCCCTCCAAACCCATGCACTAAAACAATGCCAAGCTGGACATTTGCCTCTATGTCTTGCTCTAGACTCCCAGAGCTCAAATGACTTGTCTCAACTTGAGCAACTGAATCCTCAAGGCTCAAAACGGGAATATCTTCAGAAAGAACAGGAGAGTTTGGTGACCCATCCAACAATGGAGCATAAAGTGAAGAGCTGTGAAACTGATTGCTGTAGCTTCTATGAAGATGGTGATGTTGTGTCTTCGACAACACGCATAGTGCTTGCCTATCAAGCTTTAGCTTTCCAGGAGAAACTTGTGGTGAAGTAGACGACAAAGACCTAGTGGGAGAACCAGGAAAGCAGAGCTTGTAATGAATGGTAAGCCCTTGCAGTTTAATGAACAAACTATCTATGTCAGCAAGTAATCTAACAGGGAGTTCCCCTTCATCTCGAGATTGCTTGAAAGGATTTCGCCTTGTTTCACTATCGCTTTTTGGAGTTTTCCCTGCAGAGGGAGTGGGAGATCGTGGAACCTTCTGGAAGCTGGAGAAAACATTTTTGCATGAAAGAACCTGCAATAACGAGAATGTTCCTACCAAAATCAAACACTGTGGTAGCTATAAAAGGCTTTCCAGTTGCGTTAGTTTAAGCAACGGATTACATCTCATGGAATAAAAATACGTTCAGTTGTACTTAGAGAAACAATAAAAG
This sequence comes from Hibiscus syriacus, assembly GCF_006381635.1. Taxonomy (NCBI): domain Eukaryota; kingdom Viridiplantae; phylum Streptophyta; class Magnoliopsida; order Malvales; family Malvaceae; genus Hibiscus; species Hibiscus syriacus. The sequence goes on along the minus strand of NW_024062677.1, from coordinate 1,555,550 downwards.
TTTATTTCACTTATCAAAACCAAGAAAAACAGTAAAAGTATTAACAACAAAAACCACCGAATTTCAGTTTTTCCCCTCAATAAACTTTTTAAAAATAGAACTTAAATTCATTGAAAAATATAATATAAAATCACTTAGAATGCGTTCAGTTATTTGCTATTTTCCGTTTAATTTCTGTGTCTAAAATTATTGGTGAAAAACAAAAAGATAAAGATAATGATAGAAAGCAAATCACTATTCATTGTTGAACAGAAACAAGCAAGTAAAATGCAAAATCAGTTCAACTAACACAATACTTCCAAATTACCGTAAAACAATGAAAAATCTCTATTCAAAATAACGATTAGAAGTTTAACTTTTAAAAAAAATACAAAAACAAAAAATCCAATTGCTAACCTTTTGCGTCGGAAAGCAAAATTCATCGTTAAAAAAATTGAAAAAATAAAAATAATTATAGCATAATATATTAAGTAAAATCACGCAATTAGTTATCAGAAAATTTCCAAAGTTCGACTTATACACTAAATTTCTGGGGAACCCAAAAAAAGTAGCAAAGGCAAACACTGAATGCTTCCCTATATAATTAAAATCAAAATTAACCCAGAAATGGAAGGCACGAAAACTTACAGCTTCAGGGTCAACTCGATGAAGGAAAAGCTTTCTTCTTGCTCTACAGCTTGTTCTGTAAGCAACTACAGTGTGACCAAGTGCGAAAACTACTGACGAAAGAAACAAAACAGGAAGCCCCCATGATTTCTTCATATGAAGCCTTTGCTTTGAAATGGAATAAGCCGGAGATGCCTCTACACCTGCCTCTGCCTCTATTTGAGAATTCACCGTAAAAACACACGCTTTAACTGAAAGCAGAATAATCGAAATGAATGAACATAAAGTAACAGATCCTAAGTAAGGTCCATGGGATAACGCCGGACCGTCACACATCGAATATACACCTGCCAAACCCAAAAAACAAAACAATGAGGACATTTGAATTACTTGCTTTTTCCCCTTTTTTTGATAAGAACTTAAGGAAAAAATGGAAATAAGAATCGTACAAGCGATGACAACAGATCTGAGGATGGAGACGAGAGGGATATCAGTTAAGGAGTTTTTGAAATCGTAACGACGAAGGTGCTCCTGGAAACCGTGGCACGTGACGCAAGTGAAGCTTGAGAGTAAAAGGAAAGGGACTGTGATGTCGCATATCGCCACCAGCAACGGCAGGGACGATGCTAGAAGCGATGCCAACATCACCACCATGAAGAAAGCCGTCCGTACGATCCTCCTCGCTTTCTCCACCGCCATCCATGCCCTCATCTCCATGATCGAACAGCCCCGATACACTCTTCCGGATTTAAAAACCAAAACGAAGAGAAAAAAAATGAAAAGGTACTGTTTTCTAAAAGGACGTTATGTTGGAGTTTGATACCCTGAAGAGAACCAATTCAAATGCCGGATTCAATGGTAGTCTCTCGACCATCATCCGACTATAGAAAAGGGCAAAACGATCAATTCAGCGGTGGCTGGTCGTCGCCAAAGGAAATTCCGTTCTATTATAGGTTTCTTCGCAAATTCAATAAAATCAACTTTTTCCTTGTAATTTATAGTTCGACAGTATTGATTGAATTGTATATCCTTTTCTCGCTTTGTTTACGTCCCCCCTTCTTCTTTGGTTTTCTCTCCTTTCCCTTTTCGTTTTCACTCCCTTTTATATTTCTTTTATTTAGTTTTCTTTACTGGAATTTGAGTTTTCCATTGTGGGGATTTCTTTCTTTGTTTCGTTTGTTTTTAATTTTTTTTTATCGAAGTTGGTATTTTCTTTTTAGTTAAATAACTATTAATCTTTTAATTTATGTTTAAATAGTTTTTAGTCAAGAAATACTGTAAATCTATCGATAAATTATATTTATGATTACTACTAATTTGATATACCCTATATTAAAAAATTATACTGTAAATTTATATTCATTAATATTAATGATTTATTATAAAATAATTACTATAATGTTAATTTTAATTGATAATATGATATTCTAATCAAATGAGTAAAAATGTAAGGATTTAGAAAGTTCATGAGGTAATTAAATCACATATTTTTTAAATATATAGATTTGTAAAATGATAAGAGTATACATCCGTTTTTTTTCTGATTTTAATTGTTTATTATTATTAATTATTATTATTATTATTATATCCTAATTACATTTTTGTAGGCCTAAATGGAGCCCAAATTATAAAGCCCAAATTATAAAGCCCAATATAATCAACCCGAAGCTCAAAATGAAGCCTGTTTTAGAGAACCCAACCCGACTAGGGTTTCACCCTTAGCATCCGGCACATCCAGTCCACAACCGTTGGATCTCCCACAGATCCATCGATCCAGATCAACCAATAGCAACTAGGGTAAACCCTAGTACATCAGTCACCGCCTAAACTGAAGCCCTCTGCTATCACCGTCGCTGCCTAGGTTGAACATCTCTCATCACTGTCGTTGCCACCTATTGACGCTGTCGTTTCAACCTACAGTGACAGGATATCAACATCAACAGTGAAAAAAGGGACAAATTAATTAAAAATAAAAACAAAATCCAAATGAAATTTCGAAGTCAAATTCGACCCTGTCATAAAAATAGGGTAATCATACTCTATCCTCTCAGCAACACAAGAATAGAGCATCATTCCAATATTCGAGATAAAATGAGGAAGAGAGAATAGAGAAAGGATGATTAGTACAAAAAAATAGAGGGGAGAGAAAAAACCAGAGAAGAACAGGGGGTTTTGAACCGAACAGAAAGATCTAAAAAAAGAATATATTAAAAAAAGAAACAAAAAAGAATTATCCTTTTGCAAAATCCGGCCACCGCTATCTCGGGTTCTTATTTGAAAAAAGGGATCCGTTTTGAGTAAAAAATGGTAGTGTTTAGGTTGGTTTTGGTCAAGGGGAGAAAGATTGAGGGGTTGGGGTTCCGATTCAGTGGTTGTCGTCTCCGGCGTCGGATGAGGCGACCGAAGTTTACTTTATTTTTTTGGTGATGTGGAGAGGGGAGAAATGAAGAATTTTCACACTCTCTCTAAAATGAAGAAAGAGGAAAATCGTGACAAATGAGGGTTTGGCCGATTTTTTAGCTTTGGTTGTTAGCTTTTATGCCAAGTATGGAACGACATTGTTCCAGGGAATGGTGGATGTACATTCAGCGCTTGGGTAAAGTCTTATTGGTTCATGAAGGTTTTGTAATATTCCATTTTAGTCACTTAATGTAAATTTCAAGTTTATATTCCGAGTTTCAAATCTTGTTATTCTTGTATTTCGGTCAATGAAAAATGCTCCAAATCTTTTTATTTTGAGCACTCGTTTTGTTGTATTTCCATTTTAATCCTAGTTCTGTTATCTTCCTATTTTTATTAATATTTGACATTGAATATGATACTTGTTATTTTTATATTTTAGCCATTGTTTTGTTTATTATTGCTTCTTGGTTAAATATCCTTATATACCTGTTGAATTAGATTACATTTCATTTTAGTCATCAAATGGAACTTTTGCGAGCTTTACTTTAAGCTCTGAATTCTGTTATACTTATATGTTGGTCACTACTTGTTTATTATTTATCTTGAGGTAAATAACTTTTATGATTAGTCGTTTTTTTTATTTAATGCATATTAGTCCATATTTGATTCTTGATTAGTACATTGGTTTAATCTTTGATTTTAGTTGATAGTTGTTACCAGAGTTCATTTTAATCCTCTTCCTTGTATATTAAATTGCATGTTTTATTCTAGTCTTAGGACCATTAGTTTTTCTAGGAATTAATTTTAGTCACTGTTCTTGTTATTGATATGAGATTTTGTCGATTCATTGTGTAATTAAGATTTATTATGTTGGTTTAGTCATTTGTCATTCGGTTTTATTTTAATCTTTACGTATTCAAATCTATTTAATTAAAATGTAATATTATTTTATTCCTTTATACGTTTGTGATTCTTTAATATCAAATGTTTTGTGTTTATCCATGTATGTTACGTTCTCATGTTGTATGTTTATATATATATATATATATTCTTTCAATGCTTCTTAACTTTGTATGTTTACATAATGTTTACCTTTATGATTTCATTCTATCTCACTTATTTTAACTTGATTTATGAAATGTTCTTTTGGCAATATAATGTGTATCTCTTATATTTGATTTTTTAGTGGTTTATTCGAACATTTTCAAGAACATTGGTTGAAGAATGGGCGTGAAAAGCATTACTTTATAGAAGTGGTGTGATTCAAAATGACATTCGAACAAAATATGAACTCGAAATAAATTGAGTTTTTTTTAAAAGTGCTAATTAATTCATTTTTTTATTTTAATTCAAATGATGCAATGCATGTTTTTTAATAGTAATTTATTTTATGAAAATATGGTTATTCAATTTATATTTGATTTGTATTTTTTTTAAATCGAAGAGGGAATATTCTTTTTAGACAAGAAATAGAAAATATAGTCTTCTCGTTAGAGGATAAGCAAATCTCGATATTTCTTTTCGAATTAAAGGACTTTTCCTAGTAAATAATTTGAAGCAAATTAATTAAACTTTAATAAATGGATCATATTATAACTTTATATTCGATTTATAATTTCAACTACTGCGATAATATGTAAGGGACCAGGTACCAATTTTGGGCATTGTGGGTGTGTTTATCCTTCCCCACGCGTAACCGACTCTCGAACCCGTTAAGTCGAGTTTTTGGTAAACGCAGACCAATTTTTGTCTTAAAAACAATTTTTCCTTAAAATTGTTTTAAAAGACGTTTTTAGGTATTCGACCTACCTAGGCCAAAGGTCGATGGCGACTCCAATTCAAAATTTTCAAATTAATTCAAAATTTCTAATATTTCAAATAAAGTCATAGTTGTTTTTTTTAAACTTAAATTGTTTTAAAAATGGTTATGACAACTTGGCGACTCCAATGTGTACACTTTAGAGAGTGATGTTGTAAGTCGCTTACATATTGTCGTTGTGGTGGAAATTATGAGTTTGAATCTATAGTTAGCTTATGATCCATTTATTGAAACTTTTTTAATTTATGTATTTTATCTCACTAACGTTTTAATTTATGTTTTCAGCTTTGTCAAGGTTTCTTTCAAGTTTTTTCGTTTATGTAAGTAAATGTTTGTATATTCCTCCTCACACACATCACATGCATCTGCATGACATAATCTTTATACCTGAGTTTCATCCCAAGTAAGTAGGGTTTTACTCTTGTGAGAATTTATTCTTAGTATGAATTTTAGCAAATAACCCCCGGGGTACACATACCTTATACTTTCATAGAAATTTATTCCTCGTATGGGTATAAGGAAGTGAATCCCCTCAAATTGAACTCGATCCATTTACATCTTTATTAGGTTAAGATGAAGGGTTTGGTAGCCCAAAGGGGCACTGACATCAAGGACAATTCGAGTACTCTTTCCTCATAGAGCTGAAACCATGCATGTAGTGAACCGTAGAATGGTCTCCCTAGGTAGAGCCATACAGAACCTCTGTTAGTTAGTAGTTATCAAAATAAGTGTACACGAAGGAGGAACGACTCTAAACCTGTAACACCCTCAACCCATACCCGACCCGGATACGATCCCTAGATGTCACATTTACTTTTTAAAACAATATTCTTAACAATATAATAAACATTTGGACTTATATTACTAAAATACGATAATATACATAAGTTTATACAAAGTTCATCAAAATGCTTAGAGCATACACAACTTAACCGTTTGATTACATGCCAACATTCATTTACGTAACAAAATGACCTACTGATTAAGTTGCTTCTGATCTGGTAGTTGCAAGAGTGATACTGTCCCAGCTGCTTAACATTGCTCGTATACTTTCTCGAATCCTACGTATGAAACACTCACACGCTAAGTCATCGACTTAGTGAGGCAATATAATGATAATAATGAAATATAATGAAAATGCCAAAATGAGATGAAATGCAATGAAAATATGTATTTAATCAGTATAATATCCATAACCATGTTTCTTACACATAGGCTTATCAAATTAACATTCATAAGTTCATATTAATAAGTTCACTAGCCCATGATACCATACTGAGAACCTAAGGTATGTGAGTACTGTGAGGTTGTGCACTATGTTGTTACCACAGCTCGTATAAATGCACCAAAGTGCCACGTAGAATTGCACCTAAGTGTTGCGTAGAAATGCACCGTAGTGCCATATAATATGTCCCTAAGGATCACATAGAAATTCCTTAAGAATCATATACATATGCCAAGGATCACATATGTGTCTCAACAGACCTCATACATGTTCTAAAGAATACATATACGTTCCGAAAGACCGCGTAGACCCTCTACTCTTGGCATGCCAACTATACCTATAATTCGCATCTACATAACAAGGGTTTTTCTCAATTTACATAGTATATCACATAGACATATCATTTTCTTACCTTCATCACATAGCTCATATAACTTTTCCTACACATTCATTTAAAACATGCTACACAATGCACATGGTATGAATTCATATAATGTTTCATAATATGAAATGAATCATGCCTCACGGTATTAAATCTAGACTTATCACAAGTCTAGAATTGAATATGCTACTAAAATAATGTTATGCACATGCACTCACCTAGATCTATTTGTTTTTCCCCCGATCGTTCTTACTACCCAAATGTTCCGGAATTACTTTAGGCTCAGAATCTACATAAATATACATTTTAAGGTAATTATTAGATATATATACCTCGTAATTTGATGCTAATAAATTAAATGAATTTAATAGACCAATATTTATTTTTTTCCTTTAGGGGGTATCAATGCACTATAGGTGCATCGATACACAAATTAGGTTCGAAATTTTCATGTATTGATGCTTGTCAGTGTGTATCAATACACAGGTATCGATACACCCCTGAATGTATCGATGCACTATGTAACGGTTCTTCAAAATTTGGTCTTAGTGCATTGGTACCTATCCATAGTGTACCGATACACCTGCCTAGAATAGGTTGTTTTCACTCGAAATTCATCAATACTTCACCCAAATTTTCATGTATAAAACCCTTATTATGCTATCAAACTCATCTATAACCACCATAACTAATTTCTAGCATTCCAACACCTTATAATCTCTCATAGTTCATCCAAATTCTTAAAACTAAGAATCTTACCACATTTTCCATGTTATCCAAACTTAATTATAATCTTATAACTTCTTATTCTCATAAATGACAAGTCAAATTCAACCTCCAAATTTATTTAAATCATCTTATTCAAAATTTCACTTAAATGCTTAGTATCTTCAATCCTCCATAACTTGTTATTCTTTGAGTTTCTAAATCCCTTTTTCCTTCCATCGTCTTTCCTAAAGCTTCATTAATCAAAACCATACTTGACTCTTAAGAATTAACCAAGAGAAGACTAACTCACCTTTGCTTATGGCTTCACGGTGGAGAAGAAGAATGAAGAAGAGAAGTCTGGAAACTTTGTTTTCCCAAACATAGGCTCCACGTGGGTATAAAATATCCTCACATAATATTTAATTATTTCCCTTAGCTCAAAGACCTTTTTGCTCCTTTATTCCTCATTTATTTGTTAAATCATCCTACACAAATATTTAAATCAAGTCCTTGAACTTTTCAATTTATCTACTTTGATCACTGAATTTTAAAATTTCACAATTTGGTCACTAACCCGATATTGAGGATGTTACAAATCTCCCCCTTAAGAAAATTTATCCTCGAATTTTCATTGAACGAACATATGGGGTATTGATGACACATATCTTCTTCACGTTCCTACGTTGCCTACTCTACTTTGTGATTTCTCCAAAGAACTTTGACCAACGGAACCATTTTATTCCTTAACTGTTTGACTTCATAAGCTAATATTCTTACTGGTTCTTCTTCATAGGTCAAATCAGGTTGGACTTCTACTTGTTCTGGTGCAACGACATGAGAATGATCAAACCAATACCTTCGCAACATGGACACATGGAAGACATTATGAATTTTCTCCATTTCAGGTGGCAAAGATAGTTGATATGCCACTGGTCATATCCTTTTAACAACCTCATATGATCCAATGAATCTAGGAATTAATTTTTCTTTCCGACCAAATCGTAATACTTCCTTCCAGGGAGATACCTTCATAAACACTTTATCCCCAACTTCAAATTCAATCTCTTTTCTTTTAAGGTCAGAATAAGACTTTTGTCGATCAAATGTCACTTTGAGGTTATGCTGAATTTCACAAACTTTCTCTTCCATATCTTGAATCAAATCTAGACCAAACACGCTTCGTTCTTTGAGTTTATACCAATTTAATGGTGTACGAAATTTCCTCCCATATAATGCCTCATAGGGTGTAATCTTAATACTGGACTGATAACTATTGTTGTAAGCAAACTATGCTAGTGGTAAATATTTCTCCCACGACCCTTTAAACTCAATTACGAATGCTCGTAACATATCTTCCAATATTTGAATAGTTCTCTCTGATTGCCCGTCCGTCTGAGGGTGAAAAGTCGTATTAAAACTTAAGCGTGTCCCCAATGCTCCATGCAAGGTTTCCAGAACCTTGAAGTGAATCGAGGGCCTCGATCAGAAACTATAGAAACAGGTACTCCATTCAATCTAATAATTTCTCTAATATACAGTTTTGCGTACTTTTCCATAGAGAAATCAGTTCTAACATAAAGGAAATGTGCTGACTTGGTCAATCGATCAACAATTACCCAGATTGAATCTCTTTTGTTCGGATTCAAGGGTAACCCCAAAATAAAATCCATCGTTATATTTTCCCACTTACATTGAGGAATGAAAAGCGGTTGCAATAATCCTGATGGAACTTGATGTTCGGCTTTGACCTGTTGACATGTTAAGAACTTGGACACAAATTCAGTGAAGCTTCGTTTCATCCCTGGCCACTAATACCGATCCTTCAAATCCATATACATCTTGGTTCCACCCGAGTGCATCATTAATGGACTACAATGAGCCTCTTTCAATAAATGTTTCTTCAACTCTTCATCGTCGGGTATCACAATTCTTCCTTTATAATACATATTCTCATCCGACTTAACCTCAAAATCTTTAATCTCTTTATTCTTTACTTGCTCTATTCCTTTCAAACGCATTTCATCTTTACTTTGTAATTCTCCAATTCGATCCAACCATGCTGGTTTAAGTTTTATCTCTGCACATATATCACCGTCTCCAGTTAAAGATAACATTGCATCCATAGCTCGTGAGGCTGCAAATGTCTTTCTATTCAAAGAATATGCTACCACGTTAGCCTTTCCGAGATGGTAGTCAATTATTACATCATAATCTATTAATAACTCAACCCATATCCTTTGCCTCAAATTAATCTCTTTTTGAGTCATCAAATATTTCAAGCTCTTATGATTAGTATACAAGTAACAACGCTCTCCATACAGATAGTGACGCCAAATCTTGAGAGCGAACACCACTGCAACCATTTCTAAATCATGGGTGGGGTAATTCTTTTCATGTGGTTTCAACTGTCTCAATGCATACGCTACTACCTTCCCTTCTTGCATTAATATACACCCCAACCCATTGTGGGACGCGTCACTGTATACTACAAAATTCTTTTCAGATTCCGGTTGAACCAATATAGGAGCTTCTGTCAGAATTCCCTTTAAAGCTTCAAAACTTTCTTGACATTCAGGAGTCTAACAAACAGTACGTTCTTTCTCATCAGCTTCGTTAAAGGCATCACAATCATTGAAAAATTCTTAACGAATATTCGATAATAACCAACAAGTCCAAGGAAACTCCGGACTTCTGATATATTCTTTAGAACCTCCCAATCCAGAATAGCTTTTATCTTTTGAGGGTCCACCCGAATTCCTTCTACCGAAATCACATGCCCAAGGAAAATCACTTCATTAAGCCAAAACTCATATTTGGATAATTTGGCATAAACCTTCTTATCTATGAGAATTTGTAATATTATCCTCAGATATGCGCTATGCTCTTCATTTGATTTCGAGTACACCAGTATGTCATCAATAAAGACAACTATAAACTGCTCTAAATAGGGTTGAAAAATCTTATTCATAAAATCCATGAAAGCAGCAGGTGCATTCGTTACTCTAAATGGCATTACGATGAATTCATAATGGTCATATCTCATTCTGAAAGCTGTCTTCAGAATGTCTTTCACATGAATCTTCAATTGGTGATAACCAGAACATAAGTCAATCTTCGAGAATACTGAAGCTCCCTTTAACTGATCAAACAAGTAGTCAATTCGGGGAAAGGATACTTATTCTTGATGGTTACCTTATTAAGCTATCGATAATCAATGCAGAGACGCATTAACCCATCATTCTTCTTAACAAATAACACCGAAGCTCCCCAAGGTGACACACTTGGTCGAATAAATCCCTTCTCTAACAACTCTTGCAATTGATTCTTTAACTCTTGCAGTTCTTTCAGAGTCATCCGATAAGGTGCCATTACAATCGGAGTTGTTCCCGACATTACTTCTATTTGAATTTCTACCTCTCTATCTGGAGGTAATCCTGGTAACTCAACATCGAAAACATCAGGGAACTCTCGAACTATTGGAATCTCATCTAACCCTTTCTCATTAGCTCTTGTATCGATCACATTTGTAAGAAAAACTTGACATTCTTGTAGCAACAGCTTCTTGGCAGACATCACTGATATTACATTTGCTAAAGGATTAAATATTTCACTGATTACATTTACTTTTATTCCTTCTGGACTCATCAGGGTTACCTTTTTCAATCTACAATCGACATTCCCATAATAACGAAACAGTTAATCAATTCCCAGGATCACTTTAAACTCGTCAAAGGGTAGTTCCATCAGATTAGCAGGGAATTCAATTCTATGAATCTTTATGGGATACCCTTTACAGACCTTGTTCACTCGAGCAATATGCCCTAAAGGATTAGTTACTATCATCTCATTACTCGTAGCTTCTAATGGGATTCTCAATTCCTTTACTAATTTATTGGTAATATAAGAATAATTAGAACTCGGATCAATCAGAACTAATACTAATTTATCATACGGCTGAAAAGTACCTGTTATAATATCGGGATCATCATGGTCTTCACTTGTCTTTAAATTGTATACCCGTACAGTTGATCAAATTTCAGGTTGTGTAGAGGATTCAGACTGGTTCCTTTCTCTGTCACTTTCTCGTTCTCTCTACGAGGCAGAACTAACTCTCTCAGATGGTGCAGGCTTACCCACCATTAACGAACAATCTTGGATAAAATGTCTGGCATCTCCGCATCGAAAATAAGTCCCAGAAGCCATACAACATGCCCCAAAGTGGTTCTTCACACAATGTTGAAACTGTCTCGCTTGGTCCTGATTGGATCTCCTAGCACCAGATCCCACTAATTGTGTTTGTCTAGGTCTCGCCTGACTTGCTCCTCTAACAGAGGATGTCACTGATTCTGATCTAGCTTGTGATCAAAATCCTGAATCTTTTCTCTTTTTGGTGTTGCTGAGCTGGAAGAAGCACCCACTATCAGCATCTCTTTCAATCTAGGGCGTAAGCCCTCCACAAACCATTCATAAGCGTCTTTCTCAGTAGGCACAAGCTCCGCAACAAATCAACTAAGCTTATTAAATTCACATTCATATTCATATACGGAGTGATTCATCTACTTTAAGTTTATAAACTCCTGCTTCATTTGCCGAATAAGCTGATCTCCAATGTACTTGTGTTTAAATTCTTCCAAGAACAGAGACCAAGTCAATTGCTCGCTTGATATCCTCATGGTGACATTCGTCCACCATATCCTCGTTTGTCCTCTTAACAAAGACACCTCTCCATCCAACTTCTCTAATTCAGAGCAGTGGAGACCATCTAGCATGATTTTCAAATCATTTAACCAAAGATCCACTACCACCGGACCTTCCTCGGCTTCTCCCCTAAATTCGAGAGCTCCTAAACCTCTCAACTCCTTTGCTACATTCATTCTTTGAGTTGGTGGAACAGGAGGTTGAAGACGCGTCAGGATGACGTCCAACGTCCTGAAGAAAGTGTCTTGGTCTTGTACAGGCACTCCCTGAGATGCATGTCCTTCACATTGCCTGGCCAGGGCAGGTGAATTAATGCTTTCAGCATGCCTATCTTCTCCCGCTTCACTTCGGGAGCTACTATGTTCGGACATCTAATAAGAATAAACACATCATTATATTAGGAAAACAACATACTCATTACTATATCAAATAAGAAGTTCTCACTGTATATTGGCATATATTCAATTAAAGACACTCTAGACTCTGGTTTATGCCTAGAATCAACTAAATCATAGCTCTGATACCATTAAATGTAACACCCCCAACCTGTACCCGACCCGGATACGAGCCTGAGATGTCACATTGACTTTTTAAAACAATATTATTAACAGTATAATAAACATTTGGACTTATATTACTAAAATACGATAATATACATAAGTTTATACAAAGTTCATCAAAATGCTCAGAGCATACACAATTAAACCGTTATATTACATGCCAACATTCATTTACGTAACAAAATGACCTACTGATTAAGTTGCTTCTGATCTGGTAGTTGCAAGAGTGATATTGTCCCAACTGCTTAACCTTGCTCGTCTACTTTCTCGGATCCTACGTGTGAAATACTCACATGCTAAGTCATCGACTTAGTGAGGTAATATAATAATAACAATGAAATATAATGAAAATGCCAAAATGAGATAAAGTGCAATGAAAATATGTATTTAATCAGTGCATTATCCATAACCATGTTTCTTACACATAGGCTTATCAAATTAACATTCATAAGTTCATATTAATAAGTTCACTAGCCCATAATACCATATTGAGAACCTAAGGTATGTGAGTATTGTGAGGTTGTGCACTATGTTGTCACCACAGCTCGTATAAATGTACCGAAGTGCCACGTAGAATTGCACCGTAGTGCTATATAATATGTCCCTAAGGACCACATAGAAATTCCTTACGAATCATATACATATGCTAAGGATCACATATATGTCTCAACAGACCTCATACATGTTCCAAAGAATACATATATGTCCCGAAGGATCGCGTAGACCCTATACTCTTGGCATGCCAACTATACCTATAGTTATCATCTACATAACATGGGTTTTTCTCAATTTACATAGTATATCACATAGCCATATCATTTTCTTACCTTCATCATATAGCTCATATAACTTTTCATACATATTCATTTAAAACATGCTACACAATGCACATGGTATGAATTCATATAATGTTTCATAATTTGAAATGAATCATGCCTCACGGTATTAAATCTAGATTTATCGCAAGTCTAGAACTAAATATGCTACTAAAATAATGCTATGCACATGCATTCACCTAGATCTCTTTGCTTTTCCCCCGGTCGTTCTTACTTCCCAAATGTTCTGGAATTGCTTTAGGCTCAGAATCTACATAAATATTCATTTTAAGGTAATTATCAAATATCTACACCTCGTAATTTGATGTTAATAACTTAAACCAATTTAATAGACCAATATTTACTTTTTCCTTTAGGGGGTATCGATGCACTATGGGTGTATCGGTACGTATCGGTACACAAATTAGGTTCGAAATTTTCATGCATCGATGCCTTCTAGTGTTTATCGAATACACCCCTGAATGTATTGATGCACTATATTGAAAACATTTTTGTTTTGATATAACAAATTAGTTTAAATGAATTTTAAAACTGATTTTCTAAGTATATTCGATTCAATTAATCGAATATCAAATTATTACTCCAAGTCTTTTAAGATCAATTTCAAACCTTACTAAATGTGTAAAATTGTGTTTTATACTTAATATATTTTTGAAACAATTTTCACAAAGTATTTTGAACCAAAATCAAGCCTAAAATCAATTTTTTAGAGTGATGCACCAATCCATGCATCGATGCACCATGAATTAAATTGAACATCGAATGTATTTCTTGCATCGGTGCACATACCATGCACCGATGCACTGAGGATTTTATGAAAACATCGAATGCATTTGATGCATCGATGCACCAGCCATGCATCGATGCACTCTGGCTATTTTGAAACATCGAATGCACTTGATGCATCGATGCACTATTAGTGCACCGATGCACTAAGGATCCAACAGTTAAAATATTTGAATTTTACACTGATGCACCATGGGTATGCATCGATCAACAATCATCCCCAACGTTCAGAAGTGATTCAAAGTGTATTTAAACAAGCTTAGAAGCCATTGATCAACAACAAGAAACAACAAGCAACTAGAATCAAGAGAGAATCAAAGAGAAAGCATCAAACCTCAAGTTTGAGCATTTCAAGCCTATTTTTCATTCAATATTCATCTTGCTTTGAAGAACACTTATTGTGCTCAAGTTTGCAAATTTGTAATCTTCTCTTTGAGAAAAGAGTGTTCTCAAGAATTTGGGTATATTCTTGAGGGAGTTGTAAGGTTATCTCTTTGGCCTTAAAAGAAAGAACAAATTAGTTAATTTGTTGGAAAATCCTTAGTGTGGATAGCTAAGGTAGTGGATGTAGACTTTGGTTGATAAAGTCGAACCACTCTAAATCAATGTGCAATTACTTTCAATTTTCTACAAAAGCTTCCACCAAAATTTTTATTGCCAATTCACCCCCCTCTTGGCCGATTCCATCGATCGATTAACTCAACAATTGGTATCAGAGCCTCACTTATTTGAAGGTTTAATCGCCTCTTGAGTCGATTCGAGAAGAGTTACATCGATTATCAAGTCATCAATGACCTGCGCTTCAAATTACAACTCTGGTCTCGATTCGATGCCCGTCAACAAGCCTCCTTTCTTCAATGGGGCTAACTATGCCTATTGGAAAAATAGGATGATGTACTTCATTCAAGCAAGTGACATGGGAGCATGGAATGTCGTAGAAGAAGAATACATCAAGCCTCTCACTCATCCAAGATTGTGGAGTAAATAAGAGACAAGAATGTTCCAGCTCAACTCCAAAGCCATCCATATCATATTTTGTGCTCTTGGACCAGATGAATACGAAAGAGTTTCATCTTGTACAACCGCAAAAGAAATATGGGACAAACTTCAAGTCACTCATGAAGGTACCGATGAGGTAAAAAAATCTAAAATAAGTATTCTAACCCATAGCTATGAAAATTTCAGGATGAAACCAAATGAAGATATCAAAGCTATGACGGATAGATTTTCAACGATTGTCAATGGTCTCAAATCATATGGAGAAATCATTTCAAATGAAAAGCTTGTGAGGAAGTTAGTCTACTCCCTTCTAAAATCGTGGCAATCAAAGAAGACGGCAATCATCGAGTCTAAGGATCTAATGTCCTTAAATCTTAAAGAACTAATCGGTTCCCTTCTCACTCATGAAATGATGCTTGAAGATGAAGTGGACCTCGATAAGATAGACGGACGCCAAAGGAGAAGGAGAAGAAGAAAAACATTAGAGTTGCTCTCAAATCCACAAAAGATGAGAGTGGTTCAAATGACGATGATGATGACGAGAAAATGGCATTATTTGCCAAACGATTCAGAAAGTTGATGATACCCAACCGAGGAAGAAAATTCAAACGTCATGAAGGCGTCAAAACTGAATCGAATGAGAAAGACCCGATCATTTTCTATGAATGCAAAAAGGCTGGGCATGTCAAATATGAGGGAGTTGTAATCTTCTCTTTGAGAAAAGAGTGTTCTCAAGAATTGGGGTATATTCTTGAGGGAGTTGTAAGGTTATCTCTTTGGCCTTAAAAGAAAGAACAAATTAGTGAATTTGTTAAAAAATCCTTAGTGTTGATAGCTAAGGTAGTGGACGTAGACTTTGGTTGATAAAGTCGAACCACTCTAAATCGGTGTGCAATTACTTTCAATTTTCTGCAAAAGCTTCCACCAAAATTTTTATTTCCAATTCACCCCCCCTCGTGGTCGATTCCATCGATCGATTAACTAAACACTCTATATAACGGTTCTTCAAAATTTGGTCTTTGTGCATCGGTACCTATTCATAGTGTATCGATACACCTGCCCAAAATAGGTTGTTTTCACTCAAAATTCATCAATACTTCACCCAAATTTTCATGTATAAAACCCTTATTATGCTATCAAACTCATCTATAACCACCATAACTAATTTCTAGCATTTCAACACCTTATAATCTCTCAAAGTTCATCCAAATTCTTAAAACTAAGAATCTTACCACATTTTCCATGTTATCCAAACTTAATTCGAACTATTATAACTTCTTATTCTCATAAATGACAAGTCAAATTCAACCTCCAAATTCATTTAAACCCTCTTATTCAAATTTTCACTTAAATGCTTAGTATTTTAAATCCTCCATAACTTGCTATTCTTTGAGTTTCTAAATCTCTTTTTCCTTCCATCATATTTCCTAAAGCTTCATTAATCAAAACCATACTTGACTCTTAAGAATTAACCAAGAGAATACCAACTCACCTTTGCTTTTGGCTTCACGGTGGAGAAGAAGAGAATGAAGAAGAGAAGTCTAGAAACTTTGTTTTCCCAAACATAGGCTCCACGTGGGTATAAAATATCCTCACATAATATTTAATTATTTTCCTTAGCTCAAAGGCGTTTTTGCCCCTTTATTCCTCCTTCATTTGTTAAATCATCCTACACAAATATTTCAATCAAGTCCTTGAACATTTCAATTTATCTACTTTGATCACTGAAATTTCATAATTTGGTCACTAACCTGGTATTGAGGATGTTACAAAACCTTTACATTTTGATTTAAATTCATAGAATAAATTTATTTTGAATGAAAGCTGTGAAGTAGATACCATGTGATTAGGATCAATTTCTTGAAAGTAAATCATTTTAGGTAGAAAACCTGTCTGGGTAGGATCGCTATTTAATGAAAGCGTGCTCGGGTAGATACCATGATTGGTTAAGTGTTATATTTAAATAACATCTTTTAAATTTTATCGATGATCTTACCTATACTAACTCATTTTGATTTTTTTTTCATTTTCACATCTTTTGCATTGCATTTAATTAACGTGACACAATGCGAAAGTGTTGATCCGCAAGGGATATTTACGTGAAAATTTTTACAAGGAGAGATAAAAGTTTTCAATCAAGCAGTCACTTACACAGACATGCACCGAGGGCTAAAAGAAGTTCAGAGAGTACAATAAGGAAACTCGCTTGAAGATTATGCAACATTCGAGACTGGAAAGATGATTCATTGATCTGAAAAGTAATCAAGTGGTAAAGTCTTATCTACGATCGTTTCATCGTTAATCACCAAGGAGTGACGAATGACTTCAGTACCGTAGGGGCATTAACTGAGATAGGTTATATAGTGCTTGAGGGGCATAATTTTCAAGGACAAAGCTACGAGACAAAATCGACTCATTTTAGACCCAGTGTCTAAGCAATAACATGTATGTAAAATGGATTATCTTGTAATGTGAAGATTTTTATCTCTGGTGAAAATTATTCTATGATATTCACCGTTGGGGTCAACACTTTTTGCTTCTATATCTTTTCATTTCGCATATGCATTTCATTTATTTGAACATTTTCACATGCATCATTCATGAAAACATAAGGATTAATTCTTGGAGGATTGAATGAAGTGGTCCTAATCATGTGACACCACATTAAGAATAGAAGTAAAATTCGAACAAGTAAAAGAAGAAGTTGAAATCAGTACGGTGGGAGCTTACTCAGCCAGCCATAAGATTGAGCCTTATAGGATGATCCGAGAAAAAAGTCAATTTGATCTAATTCAGTGACCTACGAGGAATTACCTCTAATGCAGATTGAGAAGAATCTTGTGACTTTCATTCAGTCCAAGCCAAAAGAGTCCCCATATCCTAGGGTATGTGATATTGATGTCATATGCAGCTATCACATAGGAAGCTCAAGGTACGCCACTGAGAACTGTGGGGCATTGAAGTGCAAGGTCCAAAATTTGATTGATTCAGGGGCATGGACGACCGATAAATGATGGGGCATTCTGATTAGGAGTGGGCTATGGCATCCATCAGGAATTTTTGTTGTGCTCACATCAAAAGTATTTCATCTTGTTTGAACTTATTTTTCTCTCTTTCTTCTATGTTTAAGTGAGTATAAATCATTTGACATTCGAACATTTTAAATAAAATGTCACCTTCTAAAGTTGTGAACAATTGAACGAGTTTTAATCTTGTAGTTCTTTTAATATCATTTGACTTAAAAGCTCTATTGAGAATTAAGATTATGACTTTTGGGCAAGTGACAAGATTAAACCCTCGTAAAATAAGAACCCTAATATTAATCCAGAAGATATACAAGAATACATACCCTTATCTTGTAGGGATCAAGCTAGTCTTCTCCTCGATTGAAGAGAAAATTAAGGGCTTGACATTCAGGTATGTAAGGGTGTGAACTATATGGGGCATCTTACACGTGAGATTGCAAAGCTAATTGGTTTCTACTTATGTTGATGACATTCAATGATGATCATGATCTTCACAGATGAAATAGTTGAGTAGGTGAATCTAGTTTGGGTAAGTAACTTGGAAATTAAACTCTAAGAAGAGACTTTCTAACTTTCAACAACACTTGGATTATAACCAGTCCTTCTTGAAAAGCTTAAGAAATTGAATTTATATACCCAGAATATAATTATATATGTATACAATAAAATTGAGCTATTCCGCTAAAGCAATTGGTTATAGAGAAAACTCAAAAGCCCTAGCTTTATGAATATATTACATTTAAACCATGACATTGATCAGATACTTGGCAATTCAGTGTTTGATCCACTGTGATTGTCAAGTCAAAGACTTTGTTATGACATGAATCCTTCAGCTAGCCAAATAAAGGCAATTTTAAAATATATATGTATAATAAAGTCGAATTCAACTAGTCAAACAATTGCAAATTAAATCGAATTTACTAAATAAAGAGTTTCAGTGAAGATGGACTAAGGGAGTCGAGAAACACCTGTTATAGTCAATTTTACACGAGCACTCAGGAATTTCATTTTTAGACCGATATGTTTGTACTTCCTTGGCTAGAGGAGTCTACGAAGATTGAAAAATGGAATATTTAATAGAACTGAAATAAAAGTGTTCTAAAAGGTGTAGCAATTGATTATGATAGTTGCGACATTTTGTTTACACCCAATTAAATGTCATGCCAGAAATGAGGGTCATTTAAAATGTTCCAACGAGCAGGGACAAGAAGAAAGACTTAATGGATGAAACCTTGGAATATAGAAAGCCAGCCTGAAATCAATCCCTAATCCTGACACTTGTCAATAAGCTATAAGTTGGAATAATTAAGAGAGTAATTAATTCTTTGATCTCCAATGAACTCTAACTTTATGATGTCTCAATTGTGAAACCTAGAAAGGGACAATATTTTTCAAAAAAATTTATTAAACATTTTTCAACATTCTTTTAATTGATATTTTTCAAAATTTTGAAAATAGAAGAAGAAGAAGAAAAACATTTTCAAACAAGACAATATCTCTGGAGTAGACCTTGGTAATTGACACATGGCTCTCAAACACAAAGCTCACGCTTAGAATCAGTGTTGGAGTAAGAAATGATAAATGTTGGGGCATTTTTTAAGGCCCATACAATTCAGAAATGATAAATATTAGGGCATTTTTGAAGGCTCATATCTTCCAGGAAGACAAGATCATTGAATTGAGCGAACATTTATGAGGCAGAAAGGCATGAAGAATGAAAATTGTGAAGCAGAGATAGTGGAGATCACTATATATGATTGTTTTGTCCTTCATCACAACATACAGTCGCATTATTCTAGTGATTTCCCAAGCATTAATGTTGGCAAGCCAAAATGTCCCACTTATATTCCCACTGAGCTTTACTCTTTGGTATCCTTGCAACGCTATACAAAAGCTCTAAACGCCATGCAAAGAGCTTCCCTAGTTGAAAAATCTAGGCAGAAGCCATATAAAAAGATAAATAAGTTACCGGATATTTTAAAAACCAGTAACTATGACGCTAAACCAATATTGTGATCATATGGTGTTCCCATAAATTCTAATTTCACCAAAGTTGAAGGTTGTCTTCTATAATCCTCGAGGTTGAAACTGAGGATTGATGATGATTTCTTTCCATGGAATGGGCAATGAAATTTTAATAGCAAGAAACTAGTGGAGCCAACTAAGATTGAACAATAGTTTGTCGTTAACTTCTCAACACGATGTGATACAAATAGTCTCTTTCGGCATTCAATTCAGATAGATCCTCTGTTCAAGGATAGTCAATAGTCTAATAAAAGCAAACACTACTATCTTGTTGAATGAATTTGAAGAAATGATCAGGGAAACCCAATCTAAACTTCCTGACGCTCCATAGTTCCTCCTTTATGTTTTACCTGATAGGAAGAATTATGCTCCTTATGAATCTTGTCGAGCTTGGCATAGTCACACAAGTGTATGGCTCCAACCAGGGTCAATGATCAGTACCTTACGAATTTGCTTCTAAAAATCAATGCAAAGTTTGGAGTGTTGAACTTGATGTTAACAATTAAGCAAACAGCTTCAATTCCAGTCATTTCTAAGGTTCCAACCATCATCCTTGGCATAGATGTGTCACATGGTTCTCCAAGGCAGTTTGATATTCCATCAATTGCTACGGTGGTCAGCTCCAGAAAGTGGTATTTGATTTATCGCTACAAGATAGCTGTGTATACACAATCTCTGAAGCTTGAAATGATAGATTCTATTTTCAAATCATCTGGCAGGGATGATGATGGTATCATGAGGGAAGCTCTATTGGATTTCTACACAAGTCCAGGCAGGGAAAGCCAAATTCATCTAAGGTAAAATTTTTGGGGTAAGAAAAAATTGTCACGAGTCAAGATTTTCCAGTGCACGCTGGTGCAAACAAAGAGTGAAGACAACCGAATCAGGGATATAAAGAAGAGTGCTCCAGCATCTGTCCCTGACCATTGAATCAAGAAAACATACATCAACATATACATACATGTTACATGAAATTTGCATCATACATTCATCATCACATTGCAATAAAAAAAGGTTTTTCTCTTCTCATAAGGATACTCATATAATTACTTTTGAGAAACTAATTTCATCTTTTTTAAGATTGTTTGTCTAAAAACATCAATATAATCTTTCTTAAGACTGTTTTTCCTAAAATCCTTATTTCATTTTCTCTCAAAGGCCATTTTTCTCCTCTCATAAGGACATCGTCTAATTCTCCCTTTCTCAAGATCATTTTCTTCTCTCATTAGGACGAATTCAAAAAGGTCATTTTTATCAAAAAAAAATCAAGTCAAATACATGAAATCAAATTCATCATAGCATCCAAGATAATCATTCATAAATGCATTATTTTTATATTGATCTTTCAGGAAATAAAAAGTTTGGTGATGACTAGACGTCCTCAACACGAAGGAACGATGTCATCCACAGATTTGACATCTTGAAGTGAACGATCAGATCTTATAAAGGCAATTTCTCAACATGCAAGAGTAGACAATCTATAAGCCTTTGAGATCATTTCTCTCAAAACAAATTTTGTCTCGCTTGAGACATTTTTCCGCAAATTTTGAAATTTCTAAAACAAAATTGATATCACTTGAAATTGTTTCTTTCAAAACAAATTCTGTCTAGTTTGAGATATTTTTTCTTCGAAACACAAATTTTGAAAAATATTTCACTTGAAATTAAATTGTTGACATTTGAGATTGTTTTTCGTCTCGCTTGAGACAATTTTCCACAAATTTTGAAATTTTTGAAACAAAATTGATCTCACTTGAGATTGTTTTCCCAAACAAAATTGTGTCTCCCTTGAGACATTTTCTCTTGAAACATAAACCTTTGAGATTGTTTATCTCCAAATATAATTTCATCTCCCTTGAGACATTTTCTTTTGAAACATAAGCCTTTGAGATTATTTCTCTCAAAAACAAATTTCATCTCGCTTGATAAAGTTTTCCCTTGAGATGAAAATTCTGAATTTGGTTCACTTGAAACAAAGTTGATCTCACTAGAGATTGTTTTTCTCAAAACAAACTTTGTCTCACTTGAGACAGTCTTCCTTAAGATACGAACATCTGATATTATTTTTCTTAAAAAACAAATTTCATCTTGCTTGAGATAATTTTCCTTCGAAACATAAATTTTGAAATTGTTTAAATCGAAACAAATTTTTATATCGCCTGAGATAGCTTCTCTGTAAACAAATTTCTTTCCACTCATTTGATTTCACTCAAATGTTGAATATTTGACAGAAATTCAATTTAGCAAAGACTTCGTTTCACAATTCCATGTTGAAGAAGAAGATTTTATTTCAAGTCAATCATTTGTTTCTATGACTAGATCTCCACAGCATGAAGGAGTGGTGTCATCCTCGGACAATCAGACTTCCTCAACGTGAAGAAATTGTGTTATCTCCAAATTATCCCCCAAAGACGGCTAGATATCCTCATCACGAATGAACAATGTCGTCCACCGACCGGATCTCTTTAACGCAAAAGAGCAGTGTCATCCTCATACAATCAGACTTCCTCAATACGAAGGAACTGTGTGCTCTCCAAATTATCTCCAAATACGACTAGACGTCCTCAACACGAAAGAATAATGTCATCCACCGACCACATCTCCTTAAAGCGAATGAGCAATGTCATCCTCAGATAATCAGACTTCCTCAACGTGAAAGAATCATGTTGTCTCCAAATTATCCCAAAGACGGTTAAACATCCTCATCACGAATGAACAATGTCGTCCATCGACCACATCTCACTAACGCGAATGAGCAGTGTCATCATCAGACAATTAGACTTCCTTAATGTGAATAAACTATATTGTCTCCAAATTATCTCTAAATATGGTTATACGTCCTTAACACGAAGGAACAATGTCGTCTACCGACAAGATCTCTTCAACGCGAAGGAGCAATGTCATCCTCAGACAATCAAAATTCCTCAATGCGAAGGAACTGTGTTGTCTCCAAATTATCTCCAAATACGGCTATACGTCCTCAACACGAAGGAACAATGTCATCCACCGGCCAGATCTCCTCAATGTGAAGGAGCAGTGTTATCCTTAGACAATCAGACTTCCTCAATGTGAAGGAACCGTGTTGTCTCCAAATAACCCAAATACTTCTAGAACATCTTCAATATTATATCATCTCTAGATTGACCCGATTTCCTCAACAAGAAGGAACAACGTCATATGAAAGTGGCCATAACTCTTTAAAATAGATGAGTTGTGTCGTCTTCAACACCAAATTATATTCAGATTGACTTGATTTCCTCAACAAAAAGGAACAACGTCATCTTCAACAGATAATTTACCCCAAAAATTGCCAGATCTCTACAATATGGATGAGCAATGTCGTCGTTAATATCAAATTTCAAACCAAAAGAGAGAACTGGACAAAAACTTGTTGTATTGTCATCTTTGCCCTATTATAGTCAATACAATAATGAACAAATATGGTCAACTGTATACACCCGTTTTTGTCTAGGTTTTAATTTTTAATTATTATTATTATTATTATTATTATTATTATTTTTTTATTTATAATATCCTACTTACATTTTTGTAGGTCCAAATGGAGCCCTGTGTTAACTTCCTAAAAAGGCTACTTTTAAAGCCTTTTTCACTTAAGTTATTGTTTGTTTAAAAGGTCATTTTAGGATCATATAGTTGCATTTGTGGTGGTTGTGCTATTTTATTTCTTAATGGTGTTGTTTGAGGGAAAGGTGCAGTTTGTCTATGGTGTGCAGGGAATAGCAAGAAAAAGGATTCTTTGGGAAGTAATGCCGCGGCATCACACGTTGCTAAAGCAGATTGAAATGCCTTGGCATTTTCGGCGCAAAAAAAGACAAAAAAAGATATTTCTGAATCAGGACAGCTGGCACTGGATAGCTGTCTCTGCACGTGAAGAACTACTGTAACCGCCTGCCAGAGCTGCAAAAGGACCACTGCCACTTGGAGGATAAGGTTCATGCACAACATGTGATTCTAGGGGTATGAGGGGTATTTTGCACCCAACAAACTCATCATTACCCCTAGATATTTTTTATTATATATGACATCTCATGGGAGAGAGATACACGGACAGAGAGCACACGCATAGAGCAGAAAAATCACATTTTTATTTTCTCTTTTCCTTTCTTCTTCCTTGGGATATTCCTCCATTGATAAAGCTCCAAGGAGTGGCAAGCTAGGCGCCGAAAGGAGCTAGCGAGCTAGGTGGTTCGTGGTGGCCGAGAGGAGACCTCCGGTGGCGCGGCGAAGGCTTCTTCTCACTTCCATTTTTACTGCTATTTTTATATTATTTTGTGGGTTGTTGGAACGAATATTTTCATGACTTTGTGTTTGGATATTTCGAACCCCACCATGAACTAACTTATTTGGTGGTTGTTGATTTAATGGTTGTTTAAACTTTATTTTTAATGGTATATTTAAGTTTATTTTGGTTCTTTATTTGCTTTGCTTATGAATGCTTCACCATCTAGGCTTGTAAGAGGCATGGAAATGTCCATCTCTTAGATGAAGGTTAGGTATTCGGAAGAATCCTAAACTAAAAATACTTGTAAGTATTCGGAAGAAGCGCAAGATAAGATCCTCATAAGCAATGGGTTATGGTATTTTCAAGGGGCTTTGAACCGACCTAGGAATATTATAACTTAATCCCTTAGATCTCAGAAGAGACTAGGTTAGGATTTCAACGACTAAAAAGGGTGTCTTTATCAATAGGGTAGGCTGTCCAACATCGTTGAGTGAGAGCAGATGCCTTGGCATCCTATTCTGTTAGGTTTTTTTGAACACCTTAGAAAAGCCCTGTCGAGTAAGTAAAGACAAGATAGCTTAAATATACTTGAGAAATAAGTTTAGCAACCTTATACCAATCCTTACCATTCATTTCATTGGAAGCTTGTCACGTGAGGATTATTTTCTTCTTATTTTTTTTTTATTTTTTTTATTTACTGTCTTTACCATTTCTCATTGGCTCAACATTTCACCATACTCAATATTAAACATCCATCATTGCCACTGCATTTCCATTTGCTACACCATCACACCATAAATCCACATTCACCAGCATACACATTTCCATTACCGTGACATTTGTATATATGAAGACTAATTATACTTAGATAATTTAGTGCGTTGCTTTGGTTAGACTTTCGTAATTTCACCCAATCCCTGTGGAGACGATACTCACTCATCATTATATTACTTGAGCGATTGTGTAAACTTGCACATTATTTGCATATATTTTATAGTACTCACAACACGCGAACAAGTTTTTGGTGTCGTTGCCGGGGATTGGCAGCCTGAAGTTATTTAGTTTTGCCATAGCATTTTATTTTGATTTGCATTTTTATTTTTTTGTATAGTTTACTTGATATTTTTGTTTTATTTTTCAGGTTTATTTAGTGTATACCTAGAAGAAATTCTGAAGAGCCTTTGGAACCAATAGAATCTGAGATTGAAAGACTCTTTAGAAGAAGAAGACGTGCTCAAGGAAATATGTATCAGATTGGAAACCAAGGCATTGGTCAAGATGACGGAAATCAGAATGCCGCGGCATTAAACAATGCTGAACCTGCTATCAGGCCTCGTGTTATTCGAGATCATTTAAATCCGATGCTGGATGATCTGAATCCTGGGATTGTGGCACCCGAAATTCAAGCTGCACATTTCGAGCTGAAACCAGTCATGTTCAACATGTTGAATTCTATTGGGCAGTTTGGGGGTATGCCAACTGAAGATGCCAGGCAGCACATTCGTAATTTTCTGGAAGTTTGTGATTCTTTCCGCCAAGAAGGAGTGCATGAGGATTTTCTGAAACTAAAGCTTTTTCCGAATTCATTGCGTGACTGAGCAAGAGCTTGGTTGAGTGGTGTACCAGCCGGTTCGATGGAATCATGGGCCGATCTTTGCAAGAGTTTCTTATTGAGGTACAACCCACCAAACATGAATACGCAGCTAAGGAATGAAATATCATCTTTTCGCCAGGGCGACGACGAATCCATGTATGAGTGTTGGGATCGTTACAAGAGTTTGCTTCGAAAGTGTTCAAATCATGGTTTTTCATGATTGGACTCAAGTAGTCATGTTCTATAATGGAGTCAATGCACCCACGAGGATGTTACTGGATGCCTCGGTAAATGGGACATTGCTGGATAAATCACCTACGGATGCATTTGCTATCTTGGACAGAATTGCTAACAATGATTATCAATTTCCTTCCTCAAGACTTGGGAGTGGGAGGAGAGCACCTGGAGCATTCGAGTTAGAAGCTAAAGATTCGGTGTCTGCTCAACTCTCCGCTATTTACTAATATGTTGAAGAACTTACAATGTTCCACTGATGTGAAGGAAGTGAAAACAACTAATCTGGCATGTCTGTTATGCCAAGGCAATCATCACGAGAGCGAATGCCCAACCAACCATGAGTCCATCAACTTTGTTGGTAATTAATATCGAGGCAGCAACAATCCTTACTCAAACACTTATAATGCTGGATGGCGTCAGCATCCCAATTTCTCATGGGGAAATCAAGGAGCCCACATTGCTAATCAACCTACTAGGCAGCAGAATCACAATGAGCCTCAAAGTTACCAAAATTATATGCCATGGCATAATGCTAACAAATGAGCTTCATCTTCAGCGAGCATAAGTTCCTTAGAAGCTACAATTCAAGAATTCATATCTACTACGAAGACAATGCTGCAAGACCTTTCTACTTCAATTAAGAATCAAGGAGCTTTACTTCATAGTCAAGGCGCCTTACTTCAAAGCCATAGCTCGTCTCTGAGAGCTTTGGAAGGTCAAGTTGGTCAGATTGCTACGGCATTGCAATAGCGTCAGCAAGGACGTTTGCCAAGTGATACTGAAGTCACTAAAGGGCCTGGAAAAGAGCACTGCAATGTGTTAACTCTTAGGAGTGGAACACAAATCAATCGACAAGTCAAGGATAGTGGGCCACAGCATGATGATTCTAATCCCACTACTGAAGCTGAATTACAAGATGATAGAGTTTCTGAGAATGACAAGGAGGAGGATTCTGCCAAGGTACCAGATTCTGATGCCAAGGCAAAAGAAAATTCTATTCCTACAGCTAAGGAAGCTAGACCTCCCCCACCCTTCCCGCAAAGATTGAAGAAGCACAATGATGAAGTTCAGTTCAAGAAGTTCGTAGACATTCTTGATCAGCTCCATATCAATATACCTCTCTTGGAAGCTGTTGAACAGATGCCAATGTATGCCAAATTTCTGAAGGACATCTGTACCAAGAAGAGGAAAGTAGAGACTGTTGCCACGGCAACAGAATTTTGTTCTTTATTGAGTAAGTTGCCGCCAAAGAGAAATGATCCAGGCAGCTTCATTATTCCTTGTTCAATTGGAGCTAATTTCGTTGGAAAGGCTTTATGTGATCTTGGTTCAAGTGTCAACTTAATGCCGAAATCGATATTCTTGAAGCTTGGCATAGGAGATGCAATACCCACCTCAGTTATTTTACAACTTGCCGAAAAATCCCATGTTAAACCTAAAGGGAGAGTCAAGGATATCATAGTAAGGGTGGACAAGTTTGTGTTTCCAGTCGACTTCTTAATTCTGCACTGCGAAATTGATGCCAAGGCACCAATCATTCTGGGAAGACCTTTCCTAGCCACTGGACATATCTTGATAGACTGTGAAAAAGGTGAACTCACCATGAGAGTGGCTGATCAGTGTGTGACTGTCAATGTTTTTAGAATGCTCAAATATGTTGATGACACTGAATAATGCCAAGGCATTTCTGAATTGAACTCAGTGATTGAAGAAGAGACTGAACATCTTTGCCAGAACAACTTCATTCAGCTAGCAGAAAATGAATATTGGGTGGATGATGAAAGCTTAGTGGAGTCCGACGACTTTCCAATTTTGGAGGAGCAATCTAGCTTAGTACAAGTTAGATCAGGTATGAATTTTGAACCTCTGAATTTTGATGAATTCATTTCTCCTAAGCCTTCATTATTGCATGCACCCAATCTAGAGCTTAAGACTTTGCCAGGGCATATTAAATATGTTCACTTAGGTAGCGATGAGACTTTACCGGTGATTATTTCCGCTAACCTTACTGCTAACCAAGAGCAAAGTTTGTTAAGTGTTTTGATGCAGCATAAGAAAGCAATTGGTTGGACTATGGCCGATTTGAAAGGCATTAGTCCCACGATCTGCATGCACAAGATTCTGCTAGAAGATTGCCATGGCAATTCAATTGAACCACAAAGAAGACTCAACCCTATTATAAAGCAAGTGGTGATGAAAAAAATTATGAAATGGCTTGATGCTGGAGTGATCTACCCTATCTCAAATAGCTCATGGGTGAGCCCTGTCCAATGTGTTTCGAAGAAAGGAGGCACGACGGTGGTTACGAATGAGGATAATGAGCTATTACCCACTCACACTGTGACCGGATGGAGGATATGTATGGACTATAGAAAATTCAACAAAGCTACGAATAAGGACCACTTTCCTCTACCTTTCATCGACCAAATGTTGGATCAATTGGCTGGCAAAGCATTCTATTGCTTTTTGGATGGGTACTCGGGGTATAATCAAATTGCCATCGCACCAGAGGACCAGGAGAAGACTGCATTTACTTGTCCCTATGGCACTTTTGCCTTTAGGAGGATGCCTTTTGGACTCTGTAATGCCCCGGCAACGTTTCAACGCTGTATGCAAGCTATATTTTCAGATATGGTTGAGGGTTTTCTGGAGATCTTCATGGATGACTTTTCTGTTTGTGGGGACGACTTTGAACGATGCCTCGGCAATTTAGCAAAAGTTCTCAAGAGATGCGAGGAGGCTGAGTTGGTCTTAAACTGGGAAAAATGTCACTTCATGGTGACTGAAGGTATTGTATTAGGCCACAAAATTTCACACAAGGGTATTAAGGTGGACAAGGCAAAGATTGAAGTGATTGAAAAATTGCCACCACCAACTTCAGTCAAGGAAATAAGAAGTTTTCTTGGACATGCTGGATTCTATAGAAGGTTTATCAAATACTTCTCCAAGATTTCTAAACCCTTGTGCACATTGCTTCAACAAAACCAACCCTTTGTGTTTGATGAATTATGCCTCGGCGCGTTTACTGAGCTAAAGTGACAACTGATCTCGGCACCCATTGTAGTCCCTCCCGACTGGACATCACCATTTGAGCTGATGTGTGATGCAAGCGATTATGTCGTAGGAGCTGTTTTGGGGCAACGCAGAGGTAAAATCTTTCATGTTATTTATTACTCTAGCCGCACTTTAAATGAAGCACAATTGAACTACACCACCACTGAGAAAGAATTACTTGACGTAGTATTTTTTTTGATAAATTTAGACCTTACCTAATAAGCACTAAAGTTATTGTTCACACTGATCATTCGACTATAAAATACTTAGTGAACAAAAAGGATGCCAAGCCTAGACTTATTAGGTGGATCTTACTTTTGCAAGAATTTGACTTAGAGGTGGTAGATAGAAAAGGAACTGAAAATCAAGTTGCTGATCACTTATCTAGGCTAGAGAACAATTCTGAATGCCATGACACTGTAGATATCCAAGAGGAATTTCCTAATGAGAAAATTTTATATGCCGCGGCAATCCCGTGGTACGCTGACCTTGTTAATTTTCTTGTTAGTGGAATTGTGCCTTTTGATTTGAATAGTCAGGCTAAAAAGAAGTTCAAGAACGATGCAAGGCACTATTTTTGGGATGAGCCATATCTGTTCAAACATTGTGCCGATCAGCTCATTAGACGATGTGTACCCGAAGAGGAGCAAAGTGATATTTTGTACCATTATCATTCGGCCCCAAGTGGAGGCCATTTTGGTGGAGCAAGGACAGCTATTAAGGTCCTGCAATCAGGCTTTTACTGGCCAACTTTGTTTAGAGATGCCCAAGTATTTTACAAAGGATGTGATCGATGCCAACGGACTGGAAACATCTCCAGACGACATGAGATGCCGCTGCAAAATATTTTGGAGATAGAGCTGTTTGATGTGTGGGGCATTGACTTCATGGGACCATTCCCATCTTCTGAAGGAAAATTATATATATTGCTTGATGTGGATTATGTGTCAAAGTGGGTGGAAGCAATAGCAACATCAAGGAATGACTCCAAGACCGTACTCAAGTTTTTGCACAAGTATATTTTCACTCGGTTTGAAGTACCTCGTGCTATCATCAGTGATGAAGGAACCCATTTTGATAACAAGTTGATTGCCAAGGTATTGCTGAGATATGGAGTTCGACACAAGATTGCCACGGCATATCATCCGCAAACAAATGGCCAAGCTGAGATATCTAATCGAGAGATCAAGCAGATTTTAGAGAAAGTGGTGAACCCAAAGCGAAAGGATTGGTCGTCAAAGTTGGATGAAGCACTTTGGGCGTACAAAACAGCATTCAAAACTCCTTTGGGGATGTCACCCTTCAAGTTAGTGTATGGTAAAGCTTGTCATCTCCCGGTTGAGCTTGAACATAAAGCTTATTGGGCTATCAAGCGATTGAATTTCGATGCTCAACTAGCTGGGGAGCAGAGATTATTAGAACTTAATGAAATGGAAAAGTTTAGAGCACAAGCATATGAGAATGCTCGGATATACAAGGAGAAAACCAAGAAGTGGCATGACCAAAAACTGATGCCATGGCATTTTCATGTGGGGCAACAAGTCTTGTTTTATAACTCCAGACTTAAACTCTTTCCTGGGAAGCTAAAATCTCGATAGTCAGGGCCATTTGAGGTGCATTATGTCTATCTCCATAGAGCTGTTGACATCAAGAGAATAGACAATGGGAAGATCTTCAAGGTCAATGGCCAGCGTCTGAAAGCCTACAATGGAATTCCACCACCGCACAACAAGGACGTGTTACGGCTGCACGATACTGAAGCGTGCCCAGAGGAGAACCAAAATTCGATGCCTCGGCATGGAATTTGTGTCTGTATAAATAAAATTTAACATTCAAGTTTTTTTTCTTTAGTTTTATTTTATTTTGTAATTAATTTTTGATCTGATTTGTAGGGACCACATTGTTGCAAACCGTACAAGGAGCGGTTACCAAAGGGAGGAAAGGACAAAGCATCAATTGGAGAGATATTCTTTTGATTTGTTTCTTTTTATTTAATTTAATTTCTGACATTTACTTTTCTCTTTCCACAGTTTTTGTCACATCATCATCATTGCTTTTTGGCAGTTTTTCCTTCCCCATACACGCACAACCCCCACCCACTAATTTCTCTCTTAACCTTCTATCACCCCCTTTTCCCTCCCAAATTTTTAACTTTTTTCTTTTCTCTTTCTTTATTCATTTTTTTCTCTCTTTCATGTTAACTTTTACTTTTTCTCTCTCTCTTACTCATCTTCTTCCCTTATTCTCTCCATAACCGAAATACATCCAAGTTTTTAAAGCTTTCAAAAGCTTCTTCCTTTTTTATTTTTCTTACATCAAAAACACTGAAAATGGTGCGCTCAAGACCGGCTCCAACCGACACGACCGCTTGGCAACAGTTTGAGAACGATGAGGCTAAGGCTCGGTTCCAAAACTTCAAGAACCGAAAACTCTTTTTTGAGTTAGGATTTATTTTTACCGAGGAAACCGATGGTGGTTTTGGACCCAAAGTTATGGACATCGTGACGCCACTCAAGTGGCAGAAGTTTTCCCGTCATCCTGGTTCGGTGAAAGCCTCATTAGTTAAGGAGTTCTATGCGAATATTTCCAAGCCCAATCAATACTCCATCTTCGTTCGAGGTAAGCAAATCCGTTTTACATCCACTGCTATTAATCGTTATTTTCATTTACAGGAGGTAGTAGACGGCCATGCCACGTTCGAAGAGGAAGCCAATAGCAACACATACGATGGGGTCTTGGAGGACCTTTGTTTCGAAAACACTGAGTGGAATGGTCGCCATACGAGATGATACTCGGTCAACCGGGAACGTCTTCAGCTGCGTGCCAAATTATGGAATCACTTCCTCAAGCATAAACTCATGCCCACCTCCCACAACACTACGGTATCACTTTCACGCTTATTGCTTTTACATTCTATAATGGTATCCCGTCCGATCGATGTAGGTCGTATTATTGTTCAGCAAGTTCATGACTGTTTGGGTAAAAAGGCAAGTGCTTTGTTGTTTCCTAATTTAATTACCGCTTTATGTCGTAAGAAAAAGGTTGAGGAAAATGCTTTTGATGAAATTTTACCTGGATTATCGGGCATCACTATGGCTAGACTTCCACTATTATTGGGACTTGAAAATCCCAAGTCTAAAGACCCTGTTCATGAGCAATCTGCAGGTACTACAGAATCGAATGCCGAGGAAAGGTTACTTGCTCTCGAGGAAGCTGTGACGCAGACTCAAGCTCAAATGCATGCTTTACACGGTGACATCCGTAACTTCTTTGGATATGTGAAGCATGGAGATGCTGTGGTAGAATCATTCTTTCAGGAAATCATTCCCCACGGACAACGGAATTTTCCTGGATTCCCAGACAAAATTCTGCCGGCATTCAATGTCGAGGCATCTCCAGAGCCTGAGCACGATGCACCTGAACCTCCTGCTGCTAACCCTACTCCTGATACACACCGGTCCGAGACTCCTGAATATCCGCCCACTGTCCCTGTCGAAGAAACACCCATTCCCGTCCCAGCACCCAATCCTTCTCATGCACAACGTAGTGGTCGCCGCACCAAGACCACGGCTAGACGCATTGCACACTATTACTCCACTTCTTCCGAGTCCAGCCCAGCACCTATCCGAAAGCGTACCCGACGAGGAGCTGCTAGCACCTCCAAAGCACCACCACCACGTAAACATTGAGGTACCTCTCTTGCATCCATTTTCATTTAGTTGCATTTCATTGCATAACATATATTTTCTAGTTAGTTTAGTTCTCTTTAAAGCATTGAGGACAATGCTTCCCTTAAGTTTGGGGGAGGTATTGTTCTTGGTAGGTCATATGCATGATAGCATTAGCATAGTATTACGCCATGGCATCATTAAATGGTAGGACAGTTAGATGAAATGTTTTGAGGATACCCGATGATGATAATTTTGTTAGGCTGGAATCTGAATGTAAATGACTGTTGAGAATGATAGAACTCACTCTAGGGCTTGATGCTTTGTGAAAAATATTTACATGATTTGTATGTTTTCTATACTTATAAAATTTAGGAAATTTTTATGAAGGAACTTTAGTTAGTCTTGGCATTGAAATATAGTATGGTGTTTAAAAGAAAAATAAAAAAACAACCTCCCTTAGAAATGAAACTGTGAATAAATGCTTAAGCATAGCTGTAGAGGGACACTCCTCTTTGTCGTGGCATTTCCTGGAACTTTCTTTAATAAATGGAAGCCTTGTGCATATGAGTGAATGAAAGAAGTCACGGGATGACTCTACTTAACTAGCTCGGGGATGGAAGGTATGCTCCCTTTCATCTAAAGTGTAGGAGAGTAGGTGTGATGAACTGACTCCCTTCGTAACAGCATAAAAAATCAAAGAAAAGGGAGTAAAAATGTGCTTAATGATAAGTAAATGCCTTGACAAAAACTAAGGGACTTGATTAGAAATTGTCTAAATTCACTAAGTATAGATTGGATACAATCACGCACACACACTACCACAAAGGATTTTGACCTAGGGAAAAGTACTTGAATTCTTGATAAGTCTAGCATGTTGAAGCCTATCGTTCTGAGGGTTGAAATTCAATTTTGTCCTACTGTCTTACTATCAAACTTTGCCATGACATTATGCTTATGTAACTGCTATCCATTGCTTGAGGACAAGCAATACCTTAAGTTTGGGGGTGTGTTAACTTCCTAAAAAGGCTACTTTTAAAGCCTTTTTCACTTAATTTATTGTTTGTTTAAAAGCTCATTTTAGTCATTTTAGGATCATATAGTTGCATTTGTGGTGGTTGTGCTATTTTATTTCTTAATGGTGTTGTTTGAGGGAAAGGTGCAGTTTGTCTATGGTGTGCAGGGAATAGCAAGAAAAAGGATTCTTTGGGAAGTAATGCCGCGGCATCACACGTTGCTAAAGCAGATTGAAATGCCTTGGCATTTTCGGCGCAGAAAAAGATAAAAAAAGATATTTCTGCATCAGGACAGCTGTCTCTGCACGTGAAGGACTGCTGTAACCGCCTGCCAGAGCTGCAAAAGGACCACTGCCACTTGGAGGATAAGGTTCATGCACAACATATGATTCTAGGGGTATGAGGGGTATTTTGCACCCAACGAACTCATCATTACCCCTAGATATTTTTTATTATATATGACACCTCATGGGAGAGAGAGATACACGGACAGAGAGCACACGCATAGAGAAGAAAAATCACATTTTAATTTTCTCTTTTCCTTTCTTCTTCCTTGGGATATTCCTCCATTGATAAAGCTCCAAGGAGTGGCAAGCTAGGCACCGAAAGGAGCTAGCGAGCTAGGTGGTTCGTGGTGGCCAAGAGGAGACCTCCGGTGACGCGTCGAAGGCTTCTTCTCACTTCCCTTTTTGCTTCTATTTTTATATTATTTTGTGGGTTGTTGGAACGAATATTTTCATGACTTTGTGTTTGGATATTTCGAACCCCACCATGAACTAACTTATTTGGTGGTGGTTGATTTAATGGTTGTTTAAACTTTATTTTTAATGATATATTTAAGTTTATTTTGGTTCTTTATTTGCTTTGCTTATGAATGCTTCACCATCTAGGCTTGTAAGAGGCATGGAAATGTCCATCTCTTAGATGAAGGTTAGGTATTCGGAAGAATCCTAAACTAAAAATACTTGTAAGTATTCAGAAGAAACGCAAGATAAGATCCTCATAAGCAATGGGTTATGGTATTTTCAAGGGGCTTTGAACCGGCCTAGGAATATTATAACTTAATCCATTGATCTCGGAAGAGACTAGGTTAGGATTTCAACGACTAAAAAGGGTGTCTTTATCAATAGGGTAGGCTGTCCAACATCGTTGAGTGATAGCAGATGCCTTGGCATCCTATTCTGTTAGGTTCTTTTGAACACCTTAGGAAAGCCCTGTCGAGTAAGTAAAGACAATATAGCTTAAATATAATTTGAGAAATAAGTTTAGCAACCTTAGACCAATCCTTACCATTCATTTCATTGGAAGCTTGTCACGTGAGGATTATTTTCTTCTTATTTTATTTATTTTTTTATTTACTGTCTTTACCATTTCTCATTGCCTCAACATTTCACCATACTCAATATTAAACATCCATCATTGCCATTGCATTTCCATTTGCTACACCATCACACCATCAATCCACATTCACCAGCATACACATTTCCATTACTGTGACATTTGTATATATCAAGACTAACTATACTTAGATAATTTAGTGTGTTGCTTTGGTTAGACTTTCGTAATTTCACCCAATCCCTGTGGAGACGATACTCACTCATCATTATATTACTTGAGCGATTGTGTATACTTGCACATTATTTGCGTATATTTTATAGTACTCACAACACGCGAACAAGCCCAAATTACAAAGCCCACATAATCATCTCAAAGCCCAAAATAAAGCCTATTTTGGAGAACCCAACCCGGCTAGGGTTTCACCCTTAGCATTTGGCTCCTCCTGTCCACAACCGTTGGATTTCCCACAGATCCAATGGTCCATATCAACCAATAGCAACTAGGGTAAACCCTAGTACATCAGTCGTCTCCGCCTAAACTGAAGCCATCAACTATCACCGCCGCTTCCTAGGACGAACATCTCTCATCACTATCGTTACCACCCTACTGACGTCATCGTTTTAACCTACAGTGATAGGATATCAATATCAATAGTGAAAAAAGGGGGACAAATCAATTAAAAATAAAAACCAAATGAAATCCCAAAGTCAAATCTGACCCTATCACAAAAATAGGGTAATCATACTTTATCCTCTCAGCAACAGAAGAATAGAGCATCAAATCCAACATGCAAGATAAAGAAGGAAGAGAGAATAGAGAGATGATGATTCATACAAAAAAGAGGGGATAGAGAAAACCATAGAAGAACAAGGGGATTTCAAACCGAACGGAGAGAGCTAAAAAGAAGATATTTAAAAAGAAGACACAAAAAGAACTTACCCTTTTGCAAAATACGACCACTGCTACCTCACTAAGAGGCCACCATTATCTCAGGTTTTTATTTGAAAAAAAAGATTCGTTTTGAGTAAAAAGGGGTAGTGTTTAGGTTGGTTTTGGTCAAAGGGATAAAGATTGAGGGGTTAGGGTTCCGATTCGATAGTTGTCATCTCCGGCTTCGGTTGAGGACGGTTTGAGTTCACTTTATTTTTTTGGTGGTGTGGAGAGGGCAGAAATGAGAGAATTTTCACTCTCTCTAAAATGAAGAAATATGGAAATGGTGACAAATGAGGGTTTGGTCGATTTTTCAGCTTTGGTTGTTGGTTTTTATGCCAAGTATGGAACGACGTCGTTTTAGGGAATGGTGGATGTATATTCAGCGCTTGGGTAAACCCTTGTTGGTTCCTCAAGGTTTTGTAGTATTCCATTTTAGTCACTTAATGAAAATTTCAAGTTTATATTTCAAGTTTCAAATCTTGTTATTCTTGTATTTCAGTTACTGAAAAAGGCTCCAAATCTTTTTATTTTGAGCACTCGATTTGTATTTCCATTTTGTTGTATTCTAGGGAAGGGTGGATATATATTCAGCGCTTGGGTAAACCCTTGTTGGTTCCTCAATGTTTGTATATTTCATTTTAGTCACTTAATGCAATTTTGAGTTTATATTTTGAGTTTTAAATCTTGTTATTCTTGTATTTCGGTCACTGAAAAAGACTCCAAATCTTTTTATTTTGAACACTCATTTTGTTTTATTTCCATTTTAATCCTAGTTATGTTATCTTCCTATTTTTATTAATATTTGACTTTGAATGTAACACCCCAACCCGTATTCGACCCGGATCCGAGTCCAAGGTGTCACGTTGACTTTTCAAACATTTTCCTTTATAAAATGACTAAAAGTTAATTTCACAATTCAAGAAAATGATTTCTTTTCATTTATTTAAAATCAATTGGTTTTAAAAAATATATCAGAGCATATTCAACTCAATTCTATTAGTACATGCCAACTATATTTAAAATAACAAAATACATATTAACCATTTCTTTTCTGATATGAACTTCGTAAAGGATATGCTGACCTGCCTTGCTCCTCTTCACTTCTCTTCTCGTTTTTCTGGAACCTACGTTTGAAACACTCAAACACTAAGTCGATGACTTAGTGAAGCATATAAAACTTATAATAAAAACTCTAATTCCTAACAATGCATGAACACTTAATACGATTATATCATGCACAAACATATATCCTTTCATATAACAAATACACACTTGCACATATCATCATCTTCATACTTAGCATTATTGTTAATCTTTTTATCATATAATCTTTTATTACTATATTTGCACATCATATATCACGTAGATCAATTCACCAAGAATCAAACATATCATCATACGGTTTCTATAATTCATCTCATATCACATAAGCATATACATCACATATATAAGGTATTTGTTGTTATCTCTATCTTAGCCCATGTACTCATGTGAGAACTAAAGATATGTGAGTACATTGAGGTTGTGCACATATGCTGTCACCAAAGCTCGTATAAAGGTCCACTGAGTGGCATATGAAATCTATGTCCTGAAAGACCTATCCATATATTCCGAAGAACATAGGTACCTGTCTATATGTCCCAAAGGACATAGGTAATCATGTCCATATATCCGAAGGACATAGGTAACTCTCTTGGCATGCCAACTATACCTCTAGCCCTCAGGACACATAACATGGGCATTATTATTATTCATATCATTTCACCTATTCACATGTACATGTCACATTTCATATGATTTTATATTTATATGTCGCATGGCTTATAGCACTTCTCATGTGTTCCTATGAACATGTCAGTTATTGTCATCTCTTATTCACATATGTTTCTTATATATCACATACATATATCATATATCATATAACATATATATCTCTTATCCTTTCCATATGTTCACAAATATCATATCATATGGCTTATATCTTTTCATATAGTTTATGTTTTAATCTCTTATATTCACATAATTCAATATCATTAAACTTAGTTCACTTTCTCATATCATCATACGGGCATATAATCTTAAATGTCCTATCAATACCATATAAGCTTACACATGTAGTCATATATATTTTTTCATACAATCCATAGTAATGTCATATACTTATATCACATAATAATTTCATCTGACTATATCTTATGTCCATTTCCCTGCTCAAATCATATAACACCATCTCATATGTTCACAAATTTCATATCATATGGCTTATATTTTTCATATAGTTTATGTTTTAATCTCTTATATTCACATAATTCAATAACATTGAACTTAGTTCACATTCACATATCATGCATGCATATAATCTTATATATCCTATCAATACCATATAAGCTTACACATGTAGTCATATATATTCTTTCATATAATCCATATAGTAATGTCATATACTTATATCACATAATAATTTCACATGACTATATCTTATGTCTATATTTTTTCATATAGTTTATGTTTTAATCTCTTATATTCACATAATTCAATAACATTGAACTTAGTTCACTTTCACATATCATCATACATGCATATAATCTTATATATCCTATCAATACCATATAAGCTTACACATGTAGTCATATATATTCTTTCATATAATCCATATAGTAATGTCATATACTTATATCACATAATAATTTCACATGACTATATCTTATGTCTATTTTCCTGCTCAAATCATATAACACCTATAACCTTCTCATATGTTCACAAATGTCATATCATATGGCTTATATCTTTTCATATAGTTTATGTTTTAATCTCTTATATTCACAAATTCAATATCATTTAACTTAGTTCACTTTCTCATATCGGCATACAGACATATAATCTTATATGTCCTATCAATACCATATAAGCTTACACATGTAGTCATATATATTATTTTTATTGTTATCATATAAGTCATTTACTTATTTATATGATTTGTGATCTTATGACTTATTTTACATGCTCATATAACCTTTTCATATAGTTTCATAGTTTAGTATCACATAACTTAACTTATATCATATTATCATGTGTTCACATATATCACATAACACACATATCATGGGCACTTAACAGGTATCATATAAACATGTACTCTCATGATTAATATTCACATACTTAACATATAAACATATATTCATGTATCCATGTCCACAAAGAAATCATATCAATGTGACAATTGCATTCATGAACTCATACAATCTAATAGTGGAAATAGACTCATCACAAGTATTATTTCCATAAAACATCTTATACATAATAACTAGCACTCACATGGCCTCACTAGTTAATACATATCCCTTATCTCTTCTCAATGACCATTACTTGTCGACTTGTATGGACGTTACTCTCGATCGATGTCTACATAATCATATGTATTATATACATATCAGCATACCCAATATCATAATATGATCCTTAATTTCTTAAACCAAAAGAAATACTTAATTCCCTTTTTACTTAGAGCAGTATCGGTAACCCCCGTAGGGTATTGATACTTCCCTAGCTGTGGTATCGATACCAAGCCTGGGTATCGATACCCTTTTTGCATTCGAAATCCTTGTTTCAACAATGGTACTGATACTGTACTTATGGTATCGGTACCCTTGGTATCGATACTACCCTTCTAGGTATCGATACCCCTTGACTATCTTATCAATTTTTTGCTTAGGGTATCGATACTGATTCATAGAGTACCGATACGCTCCCTCAAATATTGACCCTTTTCTTTTTCAAGTATCGGTACTTGATGAACAATACTGATACCCCATGCCCATAATCTATCTTTTTAGATCGAAATTTCATCCATACTTACATATATCTTCCATATTAAACTCCTTTCATACTACTAAACTCAACTATACTTTCTAAAACCATCTTATATCCATATTGGACATCATTATCTTCAATATCTCATTCAAATTCTTGAAACCAAGAATCTCACCACATTTTTCAACGTGTTCTTAATTCACTTCTTTGCTTCTAACTTCTTAATTATACCCTTGACAAGTCAAATTTCACTTTAAAACTTATTTAATAACTCTCTTCCAATAATTCACTTAAAAACTTTTTTTACTTAATTTCTCATAACTTGTTCATCTTTGAGTTTTAAACCATTTAAAACTTCCCTTAAGCTTTCTTATCACTCTAAGAATCAAAAGAAATCTTAAAATTAAAGAAACAATCATCCCACTCACCTTACCAAAGCCACTGGAGGAAGAAGATAACAAGCCTCCAGAGTTTTATTTCCTTTCTCCCCCTTTCCACGTGGTTCACTCTCTTATAAAGGGAAATAAAACATCTTTCGGGTCAAATGATCATTTTACCCTTTACTTCATTTAATAATTACTAACAATTCTTCACAAAAATATTTTCAAATAAGTCCCTAAACTTTTAACTTGTTTCAAAATTGAGGACAAATTTTTTTTAAATTTATATTTTAGTCACCAGCCCTAATTTGGGATGTTACATTGAATATGATACTTACTATTTTTATATTTTATCCATTGTTCTGTTTATTATTGCTGCTAGGTTAAATATCCTTATATACCTGCTGATTTAGATTACATTTCATTTTAGTTATCAAATGGAACATTTGCATGTTTTATTTTAAGCTCCGAATTATGTTATACTTATATGTTGGTCATTTTTTATTTAATGCATATTAGTCCATATTTGATTCTTGATTAGTACATTGGTTTAATCTTTGATTTTAGTTGATAGTTGTTACTAGAGTTCATTTTAATCCTCTTCCTTGTATATTAAATTGCATGTTTTATTCTAGTCTTAAGACCCATTAGTTTTTCTAGGATTTTATTTTAGTCATTGCTCTTTTTATTGATATGAGATTTCTTGGATTCATTGTGTAATTAAAAAAATGGCTGTCCCCTTTTCCCATATATATGGGGTAAGGGGGAGGTAAGATAGTAGGCTATCCCCAACACCAGGTTGAGAGCAGCTTCCGTAAGAGACCTCCGAATTATGAAATGCCCTCCGTGGGACTCGATCCCACGACCTCATGGTTAAGAACCTTGTGCTCTACCAACTGAGCTGGATGGTCATTTCATTTATTGTGTAATTAAGATTTATTATATTGGTTTAGTCATTTGTCATTCAATTTTATTTTAATCTTTACTTATTCAAAACTATTTAATTAAAATGTAATATTATTTTATTCCTTTAGACCTTTGTGATTCTTGTAATATCAAATGTTTTGTGTTTATCCATGTATGTTATGTTATCATGTCGTATGTTTATATATATATTCTTTCAATGCTTCTTAACTTTATATGTTTACATAATGTTTACCTTTATGATTTCATTCTATCTCATTTATTTTAACTTGATTTATGAAATGTTCTTTTGGTAATATTATGTGTATCTCTTATATTTGATTTTTTAGTGGTTTATTCGAATATTTTTGAGAACACTGGTTGTAGAATGGGCATGAAAAACATTACTTTATAGAAGTGGTGTGATTCAAAATGACGTTCGAACGAAATATGAACTTGAAATAAATTGAGTTTATTTTTTAAAAGTGCTAAATAATTCATTTTTATTTTAATTCAAATGATACAATGCATGTTTTTTATGAGTAATTTTTTTATGCAAATGCGGATATTCAATTTATATTTGATTTGCGTTTTTTTAAATCGAAGAGGGAATATTCTCTTTTTAGATAAGCAATAGAAGATATAACATTCCCGTTGGAGGATAAGCAAATCTCGATATTTCCTTTTTGAATTAAAGGATTTTTCCTAATAAATAATTCGAAGTAAATTAATTAAACTTTAATAAATGGATCATATTTTAACTTTATATTTGATTTATAATTTCTACTATCGCGATAATATGTAAGCGACTAGGTACTAATTTTGGGCGTTGTGGGGTACTTATCCTTCCCCATGCGTAACCGAATCCCGGACCCGTTAAGTCGAATTTTTGGTAAACACAGACAAATTTTTGTCTTAGAAAACGATTTTTCCTTAAATTTATTTTAAAGTACGTTTTTAGATATTCGACCTACCTGGCCCAAAGGTCGATGGCGACTCCAATTTAAAATTTTCAAATTAATTCAAAATTTCTAATATTTCAAAAAAAGTCATAATTGTTTTTTTTAACTTAAATAGTTTTCAAAAGAATGATTATGACAACAAGTATTTAAAAAAATGTTTTAAATATTTGTCTAGCTATTGAGTGATTGAACATGTAATTTATTTATATTTTTACTCTCTTTTTCAATTATTTTATTTGAATCAAATCTTTAAAGTTTTGACCTATGTATTTCCTATTAAACGCACATATTAACTTATACGACCAAAATGTGTGAATCTAAAAATTAATCGATTTTAAATGTTAAAATGACATAATATTTTAAGGTGCATTTGGAAAAAAAACGTTAATTGGACCTTTGAAAGTTACAAATTGACAAATCACGCACGGCTTTTAATAGTCGAAAAGTTTTTACTTAATAATATTTTTAACATATAATAATCATTTTTAAGTAAAATAAAGTAACAAATACAAAATTAATATTAAACAATTGGGGAAAAATCGTGATCGATTAGAATAATTTTAAACCTGAATTAATTTTTTCAAATGGAATTCTATTTTATTCACCAACTTAGAAATTAGAACTCCATCAGATTACTAATTTCATTGATCATAGCAAAATTATCGATGAAATTAAAGTTGCGATTTTTTTATGTTTTCTATTGGAATCTTTACAATGTCACATGTTTTTATTTCTTCAACTTAATATAGTTTTGTTTACAAATAAATTACGTATTTGTTTCATAAAGTGATCATAAATAAGTGTGGTTTAGTTAAAAATAATAATTTATATATAATTATTTTATGTTTCACCCACAAAGTCCTAGAGAACCGTGGCCGCATGCGCCGATTCTTGAACCATCCGCATCTCTAGGCGATTTGGTTCGGACTACTTGCCTGCTTCGTTTCCCGTGTTGCTTACTTAGATAAGTCGTTAAATCCATGTGTAAGGTTGGTTGAAAATATTTGACCTGCGATATTCGATTCTTTAATCCGTCAGTCACAGCAAATTTTTTTATATTTTTATTTAAAAATACATTTAATATCTGATTCATTAATTTTCTTAAATTTATGGTCCCGGTTAAAATTACAAAATCCTACTTAAATAAGTATTCCAC
Source organism: Hibiscus syriacus (assembly GCF_006381635.1). Taxonomy (NCBI): domain Eukaryota; kingdom Viridiplantae; phylum Streptophyta; class Magnoliopsida; order Malvales; family Malvaceae; genus Hibiscus; species Hibiscus syriacus. The sequence continues at coordinate 1,512,183 of NW_024062677.1, read as the reverse complement.
TATTTGATTATCCCTCTCTTTATTTTATAAAACTAAATTATCAACTCATTCGTCTCATTAAATATTTCTCTTTTGTTTTTTAAATTTATTACATTTAAAATATCTTATTAAAAAACCTACAAACAACAATATTTATATATATTTTTTTATCTTATATGTATATTGTCGTAACCAATTTTCGTCCGGGCACAAATTTTTACTTGACGGAGAAAATTTAAAATGAATAAATAAATTATTTTTATAAAATAATATTTTGGGAGTCGTCATTGACCTCTTTTGGGTTAGGTAGGTCAAATACCTAAAAATAATCTTTTAAAATAGTTTTTAAGAAAACATAATTTAAAAGATAAAACTGATATGTGTATAACCAAAAATTTAAAAAAATTCGTGGTCGATTACGTTTGGGGAAAGATTAGCACCCCCATAACGCCCAAAATTGATACTTATTAATTATAAATTGTCTCTATTATCATAAATTTAAAAATTCAAAGATATATTTAATTTATAATATTGTTATTTCAAATTTATAATTTTATGAAAATCTATTAATTTATATATATATATATATAAGATATTTATTTATTTAGAAATATCAGAAAATGACTTCTAGGTGCTTTAAGACAGCTCTTTCCTTCGATATTAAAAACTAAATAAATATTAATAAAATATTTCTTAAAAATTAATATATATTTTATAGGATAAAAATATTAGAAAACAGACTTCTAGGTACTTTAAGACAGTCATTTTCTTTAATATTTAAAATAGGATAAAAATAATTTATATAAAGGATTTTAATAAAAAGTAAAATAAAATAAATAAATATTATTTATTATATATATTTTTTTAATAATAATAATATTTTAAATATATTGATAATAAACATATAAAATTTAAACAATAACTATAATAAATGAAAGTAAAAATAATAAAAACTAATAATTTAAAGTTAATGACTAAATTAGAATATATTAAAATTAAATATCTAATTCTCAATTAATTTATTTAAAATTACAGGGATCATGCTATTTTTCATTTATTTAATTTAGGGACTAAAATAAAATTATATTAAATTCGAATATCAAAATAAATTAAAACATGCTTTCAGGATTAATATATTAATTAATAAAATTATGAGGACTAAATCGGTTATTTGCCTAAAATATATATTTTATGGAAAGGACTAAATTATAATATATTAAAATTCGAATACCAAATTATAATAAATAAAAACATGCTATAAGGATCAAATTGAAATTTTTTAAAGTTACAGTGGCTGCGGGAATAATTTAGCCAAGCGTGAAATTACACAAAGGCCCTCCCTTAAACGACGTCGTTTAAGAGAGGGTATATATACTCGGTTATAGCTAGCCCTTCGGGCCACCATCTCATTTCTCTTATCTCTTCTCTCTCTAACTAAGAGAAAAGAAAAACTCTCTCTCGCCTCTCTCTAAGATTCCCTCACCGGAGGGAATCCAGTCGCCGGTCGGCGGCCATACACCGCTGCCAACTCCGCCGCCGGCCACCACCACTGGTGGCCAGAAAACACTATCTTACACCAAAATGAAGATCAGACCGTCTTGATGACGAATCCGGTGTCCCTTTCCCTTAAATGGCTCCCGATCGGAGCAAATCTAGGAAAATATCTTCGGTTTTCGAAGGTTTTTGGTGATGCGTGGAGGCTAGTATGAACTCCGGTGATGCCGTGGCTTCCTCGGTAGGTATCTCTTCGTCTTTTCTTGGTTATTTTGGTGTTTCGTGGTTGTTGGGTTGCTTGTTCCTCTCTATTTTTTTCTTTGCAGGTTCGGTTGATGGCTTTATAGCCATCATCGGCGCTCATCTCGGACCGGATAATAGAGTGATTTTCGGTGAGTCACCGAGCTATGTGGTGACTCACCCCCAATAGCTGCGACGTGTTGGGCAACTGGCTCTTCTGGAAAGCTTGGCGAGGCTTGAGGCGTGGCAGCAGTGTTGGCAAAGCAGCTGGACGTGGAGGGGCGGCAACAGAAGCGGCGGCCGCGTTGTTTACCTAGGGTATCATACCCTAGGGTTTGGTCTGAAGCCATCTAGACCGTTGGATCTAAGTTAGATCCAACGGCTGGCAAGGAGAGTGACGGCTGGGATGATATAAACCCTAATCAATTTAGGATTTCTATTAGGCTCCAAGTTTGATTTTGGTTGTAAGTGGGCCTCGGGTATTGGGCCTGTTTATAAATAAAATTATTTAGTAATAATAATAATAATAATAATAATAATAATAATAATAATAATAATCAAATGAAAAAACGAGTATCTTCATATATCTCTTTTATAATAACTGTTTTTTTCATAATCATTCAAATCTGAATAAAATAAGTTCAATGGATTTTTTAATTAAAATTCCACTGGTTCAATAAATGTCAAATTCTTCTGTTAATTATTGTATTGTACATACATTATAGAATTAGTCCCTACAGTATAATTTGATTATTTTGATTTTTATATATTTACAATGTTTAACAATTCAGTCCTATTCCAACTAGTACACATTGAGTATGATATCAATTTTTGTTGTTAATATATATTATATGTAAGTTGTAGATATGGTTCTTATTATTCAACCGGATCATTTTAAGCTCATGACTGATGTTTTAGATTTTAAAAAATATAATAATTGTTTGATAAAAAATTAAGTGGTTGAAATTATAATATAAAGACTGGGTTAAAATTTATATAATATAAAGACGTCAATATAATTTGACTGTTTAATAAATTTGAATATATTCTAACTTAATTTTTTTATTTTAAATTCCTTCTCTCTGCTCAATTTGGATTCAAAATTCACACTTAAAAAAAGAACGACTGAACTGAAGCACTACTTGGCAATATAATAAAAATATTAAAAATAAATTTTTAATAAAAATCATATTGAAAATAAGAAATTCAAAAGAAACGATGCTTTTCCCAGCAGTGTGCGAGACAGACAAAAGGGTGACTGAAAACATGAAAATTGGGAAGACGTCAAAAGCCGACTGCAAAAGCATGACAGTTAAGTCACCCTTACCTATTGTGTTCCTACTCTTTAGATTGTCATTATTTATATCGAATTCATATTGTTTTTTTTTTTTGTAATTATTCTGTAAAAATTTTATAATTATTGTAAATATTAATATTATAGAACATTTTAAGACATTTAATCATTTGTTCTTGTTAATAGATTGAATTGCTCGTTTAGCTCAGTTGGTAGAGCGTAAGGATTTTAAACTTGTGGTCGTGGGATCGAGTCTCATTGAGGGCAATTCATAACAGAGTTCTTTCATGGAAATTGCTCTCAATTTGGTTTTGGGGACAGCCTACTACCTTACCTCCCTCTTATCTCATTACATATGGAAATAGGGTTAGCTAATTTTTAATTTTTATTGTTAATAGATTATTATTTTTAATAATGCATTGTAATTAATGTTTTAAACTATTTTTTACGTTTTTTTGTCTATTTCCACATACAATGCTGATGTATTCGTGGACCCTTATTTTGCTTTGCACCCATTCACATAAAGCTTCATACTCGCATTCCCTTTCAAGCTTGAAAAAGAGGAAAAATCCTCCTCTCACTTTTATTCAATGCCATGACAATCTCTGTCGAAAACAATTAGTATTGTTAGTGTAGCAACGATTCTTCGGATGGTCTTGGAATCATATTTCGACTTAAAGTGGATTTTTTTAATCGCTATCAACCTTTTTGAATTAGGTAAGGTTGGATATCTAAATTTTATCTTTAATCGGGTCTACAACTTACCAGAGATTCACTTGAAAAGATTCGGAAGTCGATTACATGTAGAGAATGATGAACACCCTCACATTATCTTTTCGAAACCAACACGGTTACGAATTGTTTTAATAGTGAAAATTGAAGTTTGAGTCAAAATTTAAAGTAAATATCCAAATTATTTATCTTTTAGATTTGGTACCATAAATATAATAAATTAAGGTTTAAGAAAAAAAATAAGAAAATAAGAAAATTTTGAGTTTAATCTGTAAACATGATAAAAAGGGGTCACGAATATCAATATAAAAAAACATATAAAAAATAAATGAAATTCTTATTAATTTACAAAACTTAAAAGTCACATACAATAAATATAAACAATAAAAAATACAATGATTTGAAAAGTAAATGAATAAAATAAAATAAATTTAATAAAGGAAAATTTTATTATATTAAATAAAAAGAAATAATATACAAAAATTTAAAAGTAAATAAAAAAGGTAAAAGAAAATGTTAAGTAGCCGCATCAAGTAAATTAAAAGCAAAAAAAGGAAAGAAAATCTAAGAAAATATATGGTAAAAAATTAAATTAAATTTGTTGACACACTTTTTCTGACCGGAATTAATTTATATGTTATATGTACACTATATATATATATATATATTATATGAGTATTTTTCTTATTTTATTAGACTAAGACATTTACATTTGTTTTCATGTCAGGTCCAAAACCAGATTATAAGGCCAAACAAACAAGCCTATCTGGTGACCCACACAGACCCATGAACCAGTCCAAATCGATTAGGGTTTTGTAACCTAACCCCATCCTACATCTCCAAGCGAAGCATCTCCCCTCAACAGCCGTTCGGTCAACGCATCCCCGTTTTCTTCGGCCATTCCTCGTGTTTCAACAAACACAATCAACAACGTGGGTACCTAGGACTCATCCACAATCAAGCAAAAGAAGACCAACGCGATTAGGGCTCTAGATTTGAGACTAAAAATAGATTTTTTCCTGTTATAAATATTGGATGTAAATCGAGCACAAGGGGGGTTTTTACACCACGATTACACGACAAATATCACACGAGTTTTACACGATATCACACACAAATACCAGAAAAAATATGAAGCAAATACAGGGCATTCGAACCTCTTTTTGTAATAAGTCCGAAGTGAAATAAAAAGGTAGATTTTTTACCTTGTATGATTCGCTTGCATATGTTCTCCTCTTCGTTTTTGACTCGGAAAGCAAAGTTTTGAACCGATGAGCATGGGGAAAAACCGAGTTTTCTTTTTTAGATCTAGTCACCCCCGAGGTTCGTTTTCACAAACCATTTTGATTTTCTTAAAAAAAGATAAGGAAAGGATTCGGAAAAGCAAAATATATATATATCGCCGCTGATGACCGGATTCTGGGTTTTTGGATGAACACCGACCGTGTTCTTCATCATATGAAGAACAGTTGAGAGAAAATATGTTTGGGGGGAGGGGGCCTCGGTTTTCAAGTGAGAGTAATGAGAAAGTTAAAAAAATTTAACTTTTATAGTGTGCCCATGGACCCATCCGACCCGACCCATACCGCCTACGACCCGCGTGTTTTTGAGATTAAAAGGGTAAACTATGTTTTTGGTCCTCCTTATTTCCTAAATGTTTTTATTTTGCCCCAATACCCGATTTTTACATCAATTTCTCTTGTAATTCGGCCATCTAGTTTTGCTTTATTCCGATGTAATCCTTAGTATATATATATATATATATATATATATATATATATATATGTTTAATTATATTTCTTATGTTATTTTCTTTATTTTTGGTTCTATTTATTTATATTATATTACTATTTATTATTATCATTTTTCTATTTTGCTCTTTTTTCATATGTTTTTACTTTTTTATATTTTATTTATTTATTTGTATTTTTTATTTTCTTTTTATTTTTATTCTCTACTTTTATCTTTTTATCTCCCTTATATTTGTTTTATTTATTTATTTATTTGCATTTTTAGTTGTTTGTTATGTATATATATCATTATTATTCATTTTTATCTTTACTTTATTATTTTCTTTATTATTCATTTTTGTTTCTTTAACACATCTCTTGATTTTTTAAAGGGTGTGTTTTCAATTAATCTAAGGTAAGCAATTGAGATCGTTATTTTACCTTTTAAGTTAAACTTTTAATTTTCTTAATTAAGACAACTAGAAATTACGTAATACCGAAAGGACAGTTCAAGGCTGCTAACCCTTCCTTGACTGTAACCGACTCCCGAGCCCGACACATTTCTGTTAAATGCAAATCAGGTGATTATACTACACAATAAAGCTTGAGTTGTCCCTCTAAGGCAATTGGTTAAACGCCCCGGCTTTATGGATCCAGCTAGCCATTTAATGGCAAATTTAAATAAGGAGTTTCGGTAAAAATGGACTAAGAGAGTTAAGGAACACCTGTTATAGTGAAATACATTTGAACAAATGGAAGATTTCAGAGAACTGAAACAGAAGTGTCCTGAAAGGTCTAGCCATTGATTATGCTAGTTGTGTCATTTTGTTCGCCTCCGATCAAAATGTCAAATCAAGAAAGAATGGTATGCCAAGATCTTCACGATAACTGAATCGATGAAACAAACCTTAATACCCACCTCTAAACCAACTTTTCGATCTTGATATTTGTCAAAGGTTTGCAGCTATCAAATATTAAAATAACATTTGATTCTTTAAATATCCAATGAACTCTTATTTTATGATTTGCTTCAATTGTGAAACCTAGAAGGAAGCAATATTTTTCAAAACTCCTTTTGATATTTTTCAAAATTTTAAAATTTCAAAGAAAAAAAATGCATTTTCAAACAAAATGAGTTCTCTGGAAGCATGTCTTGGAAATCAACGAATATCTCTTCGAAGCTCAAGATTGAAGCTGGGGCAGGAGAAGCCAAATTTTTTGGGCAAAATTTGTTGGAGTAAGGAAAATAAATTGTCTTAGGTTGAGGTTTGCAAGAGTACACCCTGGTGGAAATGAAGATAAAATGGGTCTAAGAAAATGAAGACTGCTCATGCAATTATTCTCTTCACATATCAACACTTTGTACATTGGATTTAAGCATATTGAAGAATCCAAGATCAAAAAACAGAAATTCAAGATTTCAGCATCAAGAGTCATAGAGACTGACAACCAGAGATTGAGATTTCTCTCCAAACCCTAAAATAACATGTTTCACATATACATTTTAGGCATACATAAGAGCATTGCATCCATGGCATCGCATAATTTTGCAGATTCATGCTAGAGTCAATTTCAACTTCACAACGAAAGATATTGAACTCAAAAGACATGCAATTTACAAGTGTGGATCTTAACTTCACAACGAAGGACATCCAATTAAAAGCTCAATTTCACAGCGAATGAGACATCCATGATTTCAATTTCACGAAGTAGGATATTGTGCCCGATTAAGTGATTTAGTGCCACAACAAACATGTCATCCACAGATTTGACTTCCTTAAGTCAACGATTAAAGCTTATGAAGGGATTTCCTTAACATGCATGAATAAGAAGATTATCAATCACCTTTGAGATTGTTTCTCTCAAAAGAAGGGGTCGTCTCGCTCAAGACTAATTTACTCAAAACAAATTTGTTTCTCTTGAGACATTTTGTCTTAAAACAAATTTTGTCTCTCTTGAGACAGTTTCCCTTGAAACAAAATCTTTAAAACAAATTTCGTCTTCCTTGAGACAGTTTCTTTTAAAACAAATTTTGTCTCTCTTGAGACATTTTGTCTTAAAAAAATTTGTTTCTCTTGAGACAACTTCCCTTGAAACAAAATCTTTAAAACAAATTTCGTCTCCCTTGAGACAGTTTCCCTTGAAACAAAGTTTTGTCTCTCTTGAGACATTTTCCCTTAAAACAAAATCTTTGAATCTGTTTTCCTTAAAACAAATTTCGTCTCCCTTGAGACTGTTTCCCTTGAAACAAAGTTTTGTCTCTCTTGAGACAGTTTTTCTTGAAGCACAAACCTTTGAAATTGTTTCTCTTGAAACACAAAAAAAACCTTTGAAAATATTTCTCTTGAAACACCAAACCTTCGAGTTCAGTTACGCTCGGCTCAAAGGAACATCCTTTGCAGCATAGCTTAAGTTGAGGAAAGCTATCTGTCAACGAAGACCTTTCGAGTTCGATCTCATTCAGCTTGAGTGCCTGTCAACCACTTGGTGAAGTCAAAGAATTATCTTCCAGTCGAATTTTCAAACCAATGTCTTTAAACCGAGAAGAAGACCGGAGTTGACTACAATTTGGCAACGATAAGCCATATTCTGATTCAAATTGTGAAGTGCAACTTTAATTTCATTTCAAGAGTGACCTGACTACGCAACTGAGGAGCCATTCACAACTCAACTTCACGATGAGGGAGTGATTTCGGGATTCAATTCAAATTGACAAATCGGTCTCAATATCGGATTTCAACTCTACAACAGAGGATATGCGATGGGGATTGACCCCGATATGGATGATGTTTGATATATTCATGTTAGACGAAAAGTATCTTTTAATCTTTGCCCTACACCCGTTACACGACTATGGGCAAATAGGGGCAGCTGTTGACACATTTTTTCTGACCAGAATTGATTTATATGTTATATGTACATTATATATATATATATTATATGAGTATTATTCTTATTTTATTAAAATAAAACATTTACATTTTTTTTCATGTCAGGTACAAACCCAAATTACAAGGCCAAACAAACAAGCCCATCTGGTGACCCACAGAGACCCGTGAACCAGTCCAAATTGGTTAGGGTTTGTAACCTAACACCATCCTACATCTCCAAGTGTCGCATCTCCCCTCAACAGTCGTTCGGTCAACGCAACCCCGTTTTCTCTGGCCATTCCTCGCATTTCAACAAACACCATCAACAACGTGGGTACCTAGGACTCATCCACAACCAAGCAACAAAAGACCAACGCGATTAAGGCTCTAGATTTGAGACTAAAAATATATTTTTTTCTGTTATAAATATTGGATTTAAATCGAGCACAAGGGGGGGTTTTACACCACGATACACGACAAATATCACATGAGTTTTACACGATATCACACACAAATACCAGAAAAAATACGAAGCAAATACAGGGCATTCGAACCTCTTTTTGTAATAAGTCCGAAGTGAAATAAAAAGGTAGATTTTTTTCCCTTGTATGATTCCCTTACATGTGTTCTCCTCTTCGTTTTTGACTCGAAAAGCAAAGTTTTGAACCGATGAGCATGGGGAAAAACCGAGTTTTCTTTTATAGATCTACTCACCCCTGAGGTTCGTTTTCAAAATCCATTTTGATTTTCTTAAAAAAAATATAAGGAAAGGATTCGGAAAAGAAAAAAAAATATCGTCAACGGCGGCCAGCGAGGCGGCCGATGACCGGATTCTGAGTTTTTGGATGAACATCGGCCGTGTTCTTCATCCTATGAATAACAGTAGAGAGAAAATATGTTTTGGGGGGAGGGGGCCTCGATTTTCAAGTGAGAGTAATGAGAAAGTTAAAAAAAAATTTGGTAAAGGGGTAAACTATGTTTTTGGTCCTCCTTATTTCCTAAATGTTTTATTTTGCCCCAATACCCGATTTTTACATCAATTTCTCTTGTAATTCGGCCATCTAGTTTTGCTTTATTTCGATTTAATCCTTATTAATATATATATATATATATATATATATATATATATATGTTTAATTACATTTCTTATGTTATTTTCTTTATTTTTGGTTCTATTTATTTATATTATATTACTATTTATTATTATTATTATTATTATTCTATTTTGCACTTTTTTTGATATGTTTTTACTTTTTTATATTTTATTTATTTATTTATTTCCTTTTTATTTTTATTCTCTACTTTTATCTTTTTATCTCCCTTATATTTTATTTATTTATTTATTTGCATTTTTAGTTGTTTGTTATGTATATATCATTATTATTCATTTTATCTTTACTTTATTATTTTCTTTATTATTCATTTTTGTTTTTTAAATACATCTCTTGATTTTTTAAAGGGTGTATTTTCAATTAATCTATGGTAAGCAATTGAGATCGTTATTTTACCTTTTAAGTTAAACTTTTAATTTTCTTAATTAAGACAACTGGAAATTACGTAGCACCGAAAGGGCAGTTCAAGGGTGCTAACCCTTCCTTGACTGTAACCGACTCCCGAGCCCGACACATTTCTGGTAACCGCAGATCAGGTAAGAAATAAGGTATCCGATCTACCTATTTGGTTTTAAAATAAAAGATCGGTGGCGACTCCAATCCATTAAATCTAAGTCGAAGCCCAATTCTGGGGCCCAACCGAAAGACGATTCCGACAAAATTTAATGAGAAGTTTAGTCATAAAAAATAATAATATCAAAGAGTAATTAACGAGAATAAAATTTAAAATAAAAAATAAATACAAAATTAAAATATTAATAAATTAATAAATTAAGAATGAAAGTATAGGATAGATAATAAAATAAATTAAAATAATAATAAGAATGACAGTTGTAATTATCTCATACCCGTAAAAAAATGTGTGGATCCCATGGGAATTTAAATTAGGTCATTGAGTCATTTAATCAAATATATAAAACTAAAAAAACCTAAAATTAAATCAAAATAAATAAGTAGATAATAAAAATATCAAGGTCGAAACAATAAACACAAAAGTAATAAAAAATATAAAAAAAATAAAATCATCAATCTTCACTAAGAAGCCTCAAGGAATGTTAGATTTAGGAAAAATCTATTCAAAAGTCTTTTACTTGTTCATCGGTTTTCTCTCGTCTGATAGAGTTTTTTCTAGGAAAAAAGACAAAGTTGACCGAATCAATAAAGACAATAATAAAAATTAAAAAATAATAACAATGAATTAACTTTAAAAAAATCACTTTTATTGCTCTTGTTCTTCAAACTACAATGAGTGATTCTAGGCCTATAAATGAACTGAACGTTCAGCGAACTGTTCATGAACCATGCGGCGGGAAGTTCGTTTATGTGTGTTTATTTATTAAATGAACGAACATGAACAAGATTTTGTGTTCGTTTAATTAAATGAACGAACATGAACATATGTATCGTTCGTTCATTTACGTTCGTGAACGTTCGGTTATGTTCATTTGGTTATGTTCGTTCAGTTATGTTCGTTTATGTTCATTCATTTATGTTTAACCCAATCTTCTTAAATCAATTTTGGTGACCAAATTGTAAGTATCTTAAAAATATTAATTAATCTGATATTCTGATGACCAACTCCATAATTAACACAATTTTATTTGGAAAACCCAACAATACTAACATGGTTTAGTTCTTTTTGAACGATCCATAAGCTGTATACCCAGCACCGTCAACATCTACTGCGCCAGAACCCTATGTGACTGTGCCACCAACTGTTATCTGATGAGCAAAGAGGAGTCCCAGAAACCGGTTGCTTTCGAAACCAAGTCCAAAGGTAATGGATTCCGGAAGGGATGTTAAGTATTAAGCACCGTTTCTTCTACTCAAATAATCTTCTTTTCTTTCATATATAATGGAGTATTCGAATTTACAAGTAAATAGTGATCAACCAGCAACTCAAGTCAGCTTACTTTGAACTTAAGAACCCAATAATTGTGAGGCCTTATTCCATATGTTGAGAAGTTCTTTAACGCGTTTCATCAAACAAATTTTGTGCGCCATCCGGATATAGAAGTTTAGCCAGCCGAGAAAGAATGGTTTTTGATGTATGAATTGGTGTGAACAATAAACCAACCTACTTCTCTCATCTCCCAATTTTTAACTTCTACATAGCACGAAGCTAGGGACATGTTTGTTTGATCCCCAAGGATTAAGGTCGACAATCACATGAAAATACAATATGCTTTTATCTCGACTGTTGTTGAAGGAGAGAGGAAGAAAGAAAGTGGAGGAACGTTATGCAATCCCACATCAGTAGCAAACAAGCAGCTCGGGGTTGGTAACTTATATAAAAGAAGATGGGGGAGAATAGGTTTAAGCATCTTTGCGCTTGGGGCAATGTCGAGCTTGAATCGAGCTCAGAATCGAGTTTGAATAGAGCTTCAATCGAGCTCGAGTCTCGAGTTTTAATCGAGCTCTTAAATTTTGTTTTTAGTTCGAGTCGAGTTTGATAATTTTAAGCTCACGAGTTTTCGAGTCGAGTCGAGCTGACTTTGAAAGTTTTCGAGTTCGAGTCGTGCTCAGCAATATTCGAGCTCGACTCGGCTCGTTTACACCCCTAGGTAGGGTCTCCAACGTTTATGTTCGTTCATGTTCGTGTTCGTTTATGTTCGTGTTCGTTTATGTTCGTTTATTTATTAAATGAACGAACATGAACAAGTTATATTACTTAATAAACGAACATGAACAAAAAAAAATTTGTTCGTTTATGTTCGTGTTCGTTTATTTATTAAATGAACGAACATGAACATACCTTCGTTCGGTTCGTTTACAGGCCTAAGTGATTCTTTTTCTCTCCTCTTTCCTCTTTTTATCCCCTCCCTTAATTACAAAATAAGAGGGACTATTTATAGGTCCCAAAAACCTTAAAAGTAAAAAACCTAACATCCAAAAACCCTAAAAGTAAAAAAATAACATCTTTTCATTAATGCTAGATATATTAAATAAAAGAAAACCAAATCTAAAATAATAAAAAAATCCTAAATTACCCTAAATAAATTATGGAAACTATAAAGCCACATTTAATTATGAATATTCAATAAAATAATTAATGTGTTTCAAAATAAACATATCTTGAGTTTTCAATGTTAGATTGATGCGTTTCAAAATGCGTTGGAAAGCTAACTGAAAGACGGTTCAGTTTCAAGAAGATATCATTCCTTAAAAATGTCTGGATCTTGTCTAAAAAATCATTGCAAGTTGGCTGATATTTTGGCCTTAAAAATCAGTTTTAATAAAAATGTTTTGGCTTTAAAAAAATAAACCGGACAAAAATCGGGTGTTACAGTTTGTTTCACAAAACATAATATTATTTTTAAGATTATAATATTATAATGTATATTGTAATTATTACTAAAATACATAAAGTTTTATTATAAATATATATATGCTAAGTTTTTGAAATTGGTTTGTGGAAATAAATGCATCTCATAATAGACCCTAATTTTAGATTTTAATGTACTTTCTTTTATATATCTGATTTGAAGTAAGCTTTTTTTTTTCCGGGAATTATTTTTGTTATTGGATTATGTCGACAACTTAACCTCCAATCATAGATTCTTGGACTCTTAAAATGATTCAATTATCAGTTTGACAAATAAGGCCATTTCATTTGTCAAAACACTCATGCAGCATTATTTCATAATTATTACACGACTCTAATCGTTGCTTACACCAACACTTTATATTTTGTGACAATGTTTATTTTTTCTTTAATATATCTTAATTTGATGAATTTTGATACTGACAAAGGCCTAATAAATGATTAAATAAATAAATTTAAAGAGTACAATTTAGTTCAACTAAGTTCAGAATTAATATAAACTTTATGAATAATTATCTTAGTAAAACCAGAAGGGCTCCCACACCTTCAGTAGTTCCATCTCTAGCTGTATATATAATCCTCTCTAAAAACAAGGGGAAGAACAATACCCAAAATTATAAGGTGGCGTTTGGTTCTCTGAAATGTTTATGAGGGAATTAGAATCTGAAGGAATTGGAATCTGAAGGAATTAGAATCTGAAGGAATTAGAATCTGAAGGAATTGGAATCTGAAACCTGTTTGGTTGGCACGAAATTGAATTGGAATCCAATTCTATATTCTGTTTGGTTCGCAGATATTCAGATGAATTTGATTTCAGTAATGTAAAATGACAGAATTGCCCTTCTTATTTTTTGCTTAATTTTAGTTTGTTTTATAACTTACATGTAGCAATATATTATAAAAATTTAAAAAATATTAAATTTTTATTTTATTGATTGATTATTCATTTCAATAAATTATAAAAATCATACTAATAAATATCATAAGTTAAAATCATCCCAATTAGGGATGCTCATGGGTCGGGTTGGGTCGGGTTTTTGGTCCACCCGACCCGAGAACAAGGGAACCTCCACCCGAGACCCGACCCGACCTGACTCGAAATAATAAAAAAATATTTTTATTCAATAAAAATAGTGACTTAATTGAAAAAATATATATATAGAGGGATATTATTGCAATTATTCCTAAATATATAAGGTAAAATTATTTTTTTTTTTCGGGTCAGGTCGGGTATTTTTCACCCTAAACTCGAATCCGACCCGAATATCACACTTAAAAAACCTGACCCAACCCGATCTGAATATAAAACTTAAAAAACCCGACCCGAACCCGAAAGTTTTTAAAAAAAAACCGACCCGATCCTGAATTTTATTTTAAAAAAAATTCAATCCGAATACCAAAAGATTGATGAGGGTAGTATGATCAAATTTCACATTCTCTCCTCCAAAGGATTTCAATTCCATTATGTTATGGATGAAATTTACTTTCCCTCCCTTGATGGAATTGAATTCCAATTCCCCCTTTGAAAACTTGAACCAAACATGGGAAAGTGGTAGAATTGGATTCCAATTCTCCCTTATTCCAAGGGATTCCAGTAAACCAAACGCCACCTAAATGTAAACAAGTCATTTTTTTCTTGTTCTTCATCGGTACAGCTAAAAGACCTACAAGGATGAGTTGTATTTGTATTAACAAAAAGATTGGCCCTTTTTATCATTTTGCTGCTTAGTCTAAAACTAGCCATCCACTAATTAAAGTTTCTTAGCAAACACTGGGGAGGTCCACTTTAAGCAATTTTAGAAATATTATCCTTTTAATTACGTAGGACATCTTTAATTTTATGTTTTTAGTCTCATTTGGCTTTATATTGTTATCCAAAACTAAGCAAGTTTGAGGGATAAGAATTTAACGATAAGTACATTAGAAGAACCCCTAGTTCAAACGGTAGGTATATTCACAAACTGACATAAACTTCTTTTTATAGGAAAAGTAGAGATTATTTTAAGCTTAAATTTTAAATTAAAAATTTAAGAATAATATATAGTTTTTATCATTTATACCAATGACTAATATGTATCCAAAATTCATTTTACATTATCTAAAATATATCAAAACAATTTGTATGATACCCATATATTTTTGTAGTTAAATAAACAATAAATATATCGAGTGGACAGTCCCTCCACTCAACCCGAATTCCTGATAACAGTGACTACTGCCGTCAAAGAACATATGTCCTGTCCATTGGCAATTTTCTCGATAAATCACCCTATACCTCTTTTTTTCCCTGTCAGACACCGTTCAGATTATATTTTCCGATCTAATATCTTTTGCAGAAAGACGCACCCCCTGAAGTGCGCTTTAGGCCGATCTGGCGAAGCGTGGGGTAAGACGCACCCCCTGAAGCGCGCCTTATGCTAAGTTGGATACATGTGGCTAAAGCGCGGCCCCTGGGGCGTGCCTTACGCCACGTATGGCTATAGCGCGGTGCAGGAGCCGCGCCTTTCAATTATCATACATGCATAATTCAAGGTGCGGTGCAGGGACCGCGCCTTGCATAATTTATCCTCATTTCTCGGCTTTAAAGCATCGTCTCTCCGCTATAAATAGCCCTCTCCCCGTAAACTCTCACAATTCCCTCTCAACCGAGAAATTAATACAACAATCATTTCAACCAGTAAATAACACCCTACAATCCTCTTATATTTGATTCAGAAGTTCGTTCGATCTTTCGTTATAAGGTAATTTTGTTATAATATTTTTTTGTAATTATATATGATTATTTGAAAAAAATAGTATACTAATTGTTTTCAATTAATTTCTGTGTTTGTAAAATTGGAAAGCGGGAGCATACGTCGAAATATTTTTACGGTGCAAGTAATAATATAAAATTATATTATTTAAATTATTTACGTTTATGTGTAAAAAATTATTGTGTTAAATTTTCGTTCATATATTATTTATTTAATTAGGTTTGTTTCAGTTGGTTTTTTTTGCAGATATAATATAGTCACACTTTTAAACTCTAAGAATGACGCGACTTTCAGCTATTGTTTATTATGATGGAGAAATTTGAGAAGATGAAATCGACATTGTTTTCGTATCAAATGAGCGTGTTAAAATATCATTCAAGAGAAATATAACTCTTGAGGAGCTGATAATGAAGATTTCGAGGAAGGTTCATATTGGAAGTAGTAGAAGAATGTCGTTGTTGCAGTACAGATTTTCAACATCATTGTTGCCATTAACTTATACATCGTTCGAACTATCGAACAATAATGAAGTTGAAATGATGGTTGATTATCAAAGTAATTATTCAGACGCCGATATTGAGATGTATGCAAAGTTTGTTCAAGTGCGTGCTAGTCGGGGTCAGTCATTAAGCTCCCACTATGGGTTGGATGTATAAGTTGATCAAGTTGACAGCCCGACTACAGTAATGTGTAATGATTTTAATGCCAAAATGGGAAATCTGCATCATGGTGCCATCACATCAACTTCAATGGGGAGACATTCATCAGCAACTCCTTACGATATGTACAGAGGTGGGTCCACAAACAATTTGTATGGCAACATCGCGTCCAGTTTAAGGGGAAGGCATTCATCTGCAAATTTCTTTGACCTTAATATGGAGATGCCATCGACGCAACAATCTGTGCAGTTTCCATTTGACACGATGGCTTCAAGTTCCAAGGGGAGGCATTCGACTGTGAGCTTTTTCGATCTCAATGTCGATATGCCTTCTAGTTCAAGGGGAAGGCGTGCAAGTAGTAGGTTCTTCGACCTAAATGTGAAGAGCATAGAGGAACTATCATCTCCACCAGAAGAACCTCTTCATGAGCCTGGTACAGATGGCGCTGAGACTGGACTATTCATGCACCCAGAATCATCACAATTCAACTCCGATGATGATGATGATGTAGACGAAGTTCCCTCAAATGTGGAACAAACTGACCCTCCAACACACATGTATGAAGTTGATTATGGTACAATGTACGGACCAGAATTTACAGATATGCCTCATCTCGGTGACTATGGATATTACTCATCAATAAATAATGGTGAGTTATCTTTAGGAATGGAGTTTTCAAGCAAAGAAGAAGCGATGATGGCTATAAAAAATTATAATATCCGTAATTCTATTCAATCCAGAGTCGACTGCTCCACAACAGAAAAATATGTATGCCACTGTGCCCGATGCGAAAACGGATGCAATTGGATGGTTCGCGTATCGAAGAGGAAGAGGAAAAATAATAGATGAAAACTAACAGTATACAACGGTCATCACACATGTTGTGCTGAAGGGATCAACCAAGATCATCCCAACTTGGACTCTGAAGTGATCTGCCAAACCATCATGCCCATGGTAAAAGTAAACTCACATATAACTGTTGTTGTGTTGATTTCAGCTATACAATCGCAGTATGGGTACACTGTCTCCTACAAAAAAGGTTGGTTGGCAAAACAAAATGACATTGTCAAAACTCATGGTGAATGGGATGCATCTTACAACGAACTTCCAAGTTGGTTTAGGTTGGTGCGGAGGTTGAATCCTGAGAAAATTGTGGACTTCGAAACCTCCTATGCATACCATAATGACCGAGTTCTTCAAGATCGATGCCAATTCTATCGGGTTTTTTGGACTAACCCATAGTGCGTTAATGATGTCAAATACTGCAAGCCTATGGTCTAGATCGACGAGACTTTCTTGTATGGTAAATACAAGCAAGTATTATTATTGGCAGTTGTTCAAGGTGGTAATCGCAACATTCTTCTAGCTGCTTTTGCTCTTATTGAAGGAGAATGTACATATTCTTGGGTTTTTTCCTCCGAAACTTACGTGCACATGTTATCACGAGGGAAAGAATCTGTGTCATTTCAAATCGCGGAGCTGGGATCAAAGCAGCAATGGAGTCTTTGGGTCCAATGTGGCAACCACCCTTTGTCCAACATAGGTATTGTATCCGACACATTGTTGCCAACTACCATGGAAGGTACAAGAAGAATGATGAGCGTTAATTACTTGTGCGCATGGGTAAATGAAACTGATATAGTTTGTTTTCTTTCGATCATTTTAATTTTGCAAAGAAACAAAGTTAGTAAGTTCTACTTGTTTTGATCAGGTTACGAACTACTTCCTCAAACATTTGAATCCATGCTTCAAGATTTGCGGGTGAAGAACGAGGAAGGATATGATTACATCAGCCTCATCGATAAAGAAATGTGGACAAACGCATATGATGGTGGATATCGATATGGACACATGACGACCAACTTGGCTGAGGCAATCAATTCGACCTTAAAGGGTGCACATCACTTACCTATAGCGGCTTTGGTAAAAACTATATATTTTCGTTTGGGGGAGCTTTTTGCAAAGCTCGGGGGACAAACTCAAACCTAGATGCAAGGCGGTCATGTCTATCACCCTAGATTAGTTGCAGATCTACAAAAAAAATTGTTGCATCAAATGGAATGTCTGTAACAAACTTCTCTAGAACACATGCATTGTTTCGTGTCACAGAGTTGTCGCGACCTCTTCAAGGGATTGAAGTTGTGTCGTTAAGAGTAAATATACGGGACAGAACGTGCGACTGCGGGTTTTTTCAAGCTCTGAAGTATCCATGCTCACATGTAATAGCAGCTTGCTTGTATGTGATAGCAGCTTGCTCGCATACCCGTCAAGACTATAACCGTTTTGTGGATCCTGTATACCTACTATTAGAAGTTTTTAAGGTATACAAATTTGAGTTCCCCCATAGGTAATGACAAAGACCCTGATGAAGTTCATAATTAGGTTCCGATTATACTAAATCCGAGTTTATTAAGGGAGCGTGGTCGTTCAAAATCCACTCGAATTCATTGTGATATGGATATTCGAGAAACATATAGACACGACAAAAATGTGGGCATTGTAGAAACTCAAGACACACTAGGAGAACATGTTCACTTCTGTTGTCATCAAGTAATAATTGATGAGGAACTGATGTACTTGTTTATCAAATAATAATTCTTGTACTTTAATTTGCATTTACTTTAATTTGCGTTATATGTGATTATAATAAAAGAGATAATAAGTGACAAACTTAAGAAAGTTATCGAACACAATTATTAAATTTTATCAAACTAATAATAATTTGGTATTTGAATATAATTCTAAATACAACAAACTTAAAATAAATGTAATACATGGTAAATAATAACCAAATTACAATAACTGATATTAAATGGTAAAAACAAAAATTATCAAAATAAATTAACAAAAAGTCCAACAAAATAAATTTTAAAAAAATCCAACCAAATTAACAAAATAAAGTAAGTATTTAATGATAAAATAAAAAAAATTACAATAAAAAAGTCCAATAAACAACTAATTACAAATATAAAAAAAGCAAAATCTATTCGATGTCTATGGTGCGAATGTGTTCCGCAGGGCGGTGGCTGTCTGTCTCGAGGAGGATTTCTTCGTATAACTGGTTGTGAGTCCTCGCTATCATCATCATCACCATCATCATCATCGTCGTCGTCGTCATTAGCAGATACATTTTGTTGATGAGGAGCTGATGACGATGTAGCACTTCCATAGAATAAGGACCCTGGAGGTGTATGGATGACTATCCCATCGGCCTGCGAAAACTGGGAAAACTCATAAAATCCATACATCGAAGAGTGTGAAAAATGTACAGAAGGTGTCTATGCGGCGGTCATGGGTGATGAGGCTGCACCCGTCAAATAATCAGTATATGAACCCCAAGTCAGATCAACAAACATAGACCCATAATATCCTCCATGATAGGTCATATTAACTCTGTGACGGTGGCGGCAGCGAGATCATAAAACCAAGTGAAGGCGGCGTTATCTGGTAAGGGAAAGGCGGTGGCGACATTATATATGGTTACAGTAGGTAAGTCGCTACAGACGGTGGCTGCTGTAAAGGTCCTGTTGGTACAGCTGAGGATGAAACGGAAGCACTTGCTCTCCGTCCACGAGTCGGGGGACGATGGTACTGTGACGGTGAACGTCTCTGTCGACGTCGCTGAAAGGTCCATCCTCATGCATCCTGGGAAAGCAGAAACGGTTTCCCGTTACTGTTGAACCACTCATAATAATCATCACCAACTGTCAATAGGTCATCATAAATGGGCTCTCTATGGGGAAGGCGCTGATGTCGATCCTCCCATAACACGACCCACTCATGATGCTTCACCAGCCAATCTGTATCTGAATTGCCGCGTCGATCTGTGCTATGTAACTCGTCCATATTACGAGGTGCTTCCGAAATTGGTTGAAAACAACTAAATTTCTAGAGCACGCGATCAATGGAGTGCCACTCGATGATCGCATTACAGATCAAAGGGATCATCGTCATCCAAACATCTGATGGGCCCCTCAACTCAGGTGGGATCTCTATCCTCACATCATCATTAGAATATGGCACCCATTCAAACTAAAACAAATATATATAATTTTTATCAAAATAATAATCTAATTATATAACTATAATCTAAAATCGATTTTTAAACATTAAAATGCATACCTGTGTGCCAGCCTTCTAATCGATTGACACCCTAATTTTTTCTAAATCATCAGGTAGCTCCTGATGATTTTTCCTGTCAGTAGACCACCTATTCAAGGGGGGAAATTATTATACACTGTATAAAATGATTAATATACGAAATCAGTTTTATATTACCTCAATAATAGTAGAAATACGAATGAGTTCTTCACAACGAGACATAAAAAGGGAAATCGATACCATGCCCAAGACTGCAACAGAAGGAGACATCCGCTGATAGCATTTTTTCTGTAGTCAGTCGCTTGACACATCTCCCTATACAGGAAAACCAAAACTACCGAGTCCTAACTGAGTGATCCGGCCAGATAAAAGTCACCAAGATGTTGCAACCACATATAGTGAACTTGGTTGCGCGATTTGTCTGGCATCAACAACCCTCCTATCAGTTGCAGTATGCATACCCGTGCATAAATTTTAACTTCATCATTAGATGTGTCTGCGCTCAACTCCCGAAAATTGGCATCTAACCAATTTAACGGTATCCGACCACCGTTAAAATTTTTCGGGACACGTCCTAGATAATTTCGGCACAAAGTAGTCCAGGAACCGTGCACCATCCCTGATATCACATCTCCATCCACCGGAAGCCCCAGGTGCATAAAAACATCCTCAAGTGTAATCGTGCACTCTCCGTACGGAAGATGGAATGTGTGGGTCTCCGGCCTCCACCGTTCCACTAAGGCAGAAATAAGGTCTGGTTCTATCTTACAGTGACATTCATATCTACCTATGTGACCGAATCCAACCTCTGCTAAATATGGCCAGACACGAGTAGGTATCGCTAACTTATGGTTCCTAATAAAAGGATCTAATATACGATCTCTCTCCTAAAATGTAAATAATTACAAAAATTAATTTTAAAATAATAATCATACATTAAATAAATAAATAAATTATTACTAATAATTTAAATTAAATTAAAACATTAAAATGTTACCGTATCAGCAAAATGTTGAGATATATGATTTCTATCTAAGCGAATTAGACCGCCTTCCATTTTATATATGCAAAAAAAAATTAAAAAAAATAAATTGTTAATAAATTACTAACAAAATACTAAATATAATAAAATATACCTTAAACAGTTATAAGATATATAAGAGTATTTGAGAGAAGTTGAGAGGATTTGGTGCGATGAAACTGATTGAGAATTGAGGTATTTATAGGTAGAAGATGGGGTGTGATCGGCCGGGGTAGTTGGGTAATTAAAGGTAAGGCGGGCTACAAGGGGCGCGCCTTTCTGAAACGTGTCAGAATTAAAGGAAAAGCGCGGCCCCTGCATCGCGCTATAGCCCTACGTGGCGTAAGGCGCGCCCCAAGGGCCGCGATGTAGCCACGTGTATCTAATTCAGTATAAGACGCTTTTCAGGAGGCGGGTCTTTCTGCAAAGGGTGTTAAATAAGAAAATACAGTTTGAACGATGTCTGACAGGAAAAAAATGAATATAGGGTGATTTTTTTTTTTTGGAAAATCGCCTTGTCCATTTGGAATCTTTGAAAATTAAATATTACAATAACAAATAATTAACAAAACAAAGTCTAACTTTCTACAGCATGGGTATAACCAATTTTATCACTTTATCTTTGCACACAAAAAGATTACACAATCAAACAGTATTTTTCGCATTCAATTAAAAATGAGACAGATTAATAATATATTTAATTATAAGGGTCCAAGCTTGATACGACCAATATAGACAGACTTAAATTTATGTAAAAAAATGTTAACCATAGTTTTAATTTTTAAATTTAGCATGAGAATCTTCACATTTGTTAATGCAACATATAAGAGCGTGGTAGTTGGTACCAAACTTTTTTTAATAATGTTAAATATCAGGGAACCGTTATAATCAAAATAGATTTATGGGTAATGGCTGTGATTAGACTGGAAGTTGTGTGTATCATGGACCCACTGAGAAATGGGGAATAGCTTTCAAAGATTATATTTGAGTAATTTCCTTTGTCCACAATTTACCCTTTCAAAAATTATTGATGGAAACTTTGAAGTATAGTTTCACATATCTAAATGGTCCATTATTACTAGCGTCAATTTCAACCTCCTTGGAAGTTTCATCACTTGCTACGTAAGATAACAATAATTTTCCAATATTTTTGGTCACCACTAAACAAAACTTCAATAACAAATATTCTTACTGCTAAAAATGAATTAGTCTTTTAAACTTTTTGGGATTAAAAGTAATCTTCATAAACAACAATGGGTTTAAATCAACAGTAGAAGGGGCGTTTCAAGAGTGGTAACTGAATTGAAGTGTATTTTGATATAATTATATAGTTGTGAATTGATGTGACTATATGCATAATCACATTATACTCTTCAATTCTTAATTAAAGGATGTGAATTGATGTAACTGTATGCATAATCATACTATTCAATTTATAATTAACACTATTTTAAGGTTTCTATTAATATAATTATAATTTATACTATTAATTAACCGGTTTAAAAATTACAACTAGAGATTGTTGGGTCATGGAAGCAAAACCTTGCACCCCTATAGTTTATTGTGTTTGGCCTCTGGTAATGGAGTTTGGTGTGATGTGATGGAAAGTTTTTAGCATTGGAAATGAGGGAATGGGTTGGATTTGGAATAAAAGGGCAATGCAAGTAAATTAAAGAGTGACAGAATGTTAGAAAGGAATGGGTCATCTTTAATGTACAAGGGTAGTTGTTTCAAGAATTAAATTTGTAATACATGTACTCCCTTCTCCATCTTCTTTAACTTCCTCACCTTCCACAATTGATAGGAATTATTTGAAGTTATCATGAAAGACAGTAATAAACATTTGAATCAGTAATAGACAGAGAAGTGCGACTAGGATATAATCAATTCATAAGATTATAAAATAAATACATGATAGCAAGTACTATAAGATATAGACAATACAAGACAACATCACTTTAATTTCCTTCTACCACAAAAAAATTATTATGTAGAAAAATAATTTAAATTTATATTTTTAATATAACATCTTTATTAATCAAAATGCATTTTATTTACAAATTTGAAGCATATTACAAATGAGATAATAGAATTTTCGACTCCATCTCTATTTGGATGCTTGGGTGGTCAGTCCAACGTCCAACGTTTCACACAGAACAGCCGAATGGGTTAATTTATGCTTTTTTTCTTTGTCTTTCTTCTATGTATAAAAGAATTCCTCCGTTATTAACGAGAATTGGTTCAAGTTATAAGCAGTTTAATATCGTTTAAAGTTTCGACTTCATGACTTTATGTGCGCAGAAAATTCATATTAAAAGACTTACCCACGAAAATCAAGTGTGCAATATAGATTAATCTGAATTAGTTATGATTAAATTCTGAGCGGTAAAAAATGTTCATTGATCTAACGAATCTAGATAAAGAGCCTGCATTTACTATTTAAAGTCAAACGAAATGTAATGCGGTGGAACCATTTGTTGGGGTTGTCAACGTACATACCCACGACATGCATGCATATACAAAACACCAAACTGCATGATTTATAATTCCATGACTTCACAAAGTTTATACATACATACATACAGATGTAATGCAAAATAAAAATTAAAGGTCGATATGATTTCTTTTACAAAATATATGATCATTTAATTTGATTTTATTCCTTTGTATATGTTTACATATCAAAGCATAAACTAGGGTAAGTTTTAGATAAGATATTATAATCTAAATTAATCTGATTTGAATTATAATTTTCAAATAATATTGATATAGACAAAATTATTAATAAATTCATTATATATATATTTTAAAATATAATGGTTTGAACTAAATAGCCCAGTCCAAGCAAGTAGTACATTCTCAGCCCATCAAAGTTCCAAGAATTTGTTTGAACCAAAAATGTTGGCCCGCTTTTGGACCTTTTATGTATTAAGGGCGATTTCGGTTTCTATTGTTATGATATAAATTTCATTATATAAATAAATTATTCAAAGAAAAAAATATAAAAATATTAGAAATTATTAAATCAAATTAGAAAAATGAGAAACGGAAATCGAGAAAAATATTATAAATCACCTTGAAAAAGAAGTTGTACATGAAAATTTCTTAGGACGATATATTTTTCTTTAAGTAACGTTACTAAACTATATGAAAAACATAATGATATATAAAAATTAGAAAATGTTATTATTCAGATTAGGTTTGATTGATTGAGGCAGTGTCTTATAAAATCATGAGGGTGGCTGGATTAGGGGTGTAATACACAAAAATTTGTATTGGGATTCAATGAAGCTCAATTGAACAACCGAATATTGTCAAGAGAGGGTGAATTGGCTTTTTGAGATTAGGGAGTAAGAAGTAAAAAGAGAAGACAATTTGCACAAGATTTATAGTGGTTCAACTTCTTATTCAAGTCTACATCCACTACCTAAGCTCATCACTTAGGATTTTCTAACAAATTCACTAATTTGTTCTTTATTTTTACAGGATAAAGAGATAACATTTACAACTCTCTAGCTTTTCAAGGGCCAAGCTAGAACCAATCCCCTTTACAAAAGTATAAGATGCAAACAAGAAAAACCTTTCAAAATGAAGGTGTTTACAAGATTTAAGCTCACAATAAAACAAATAGAAAGATTTACATTGAGCTCAAAACACTATATTTACAGGATAAAGAAAAATAAGAATAAAAAACTCTTCTATTGTGTTTGAATGTTTGGATAGGTGTTCCAACCTTCTTCAAGTGTCCTCAACTTGTTTTATATGTTAAAATGAGTTTGTGGTCGTTTCTAGTCGTTGGGGATAAATTTTTTGCAAAATAAAACTACCCATGACAGGGAGTATCGGTACTCCTTTAATGAGTATCGGTACTGCCTTTGTAATATTTAAATAAACTAGCTGTTAAAGACCGTTGGTCTTGACCAGTATCGATACTATGCAACATAGTATCGATATCACTGTGTAAAGTAGTATCGATACCCTTTTAAGTATTGGTACCTATTTTGCATTCTGGAATTTGAGCAATTTGGAAAACAACTGGTAGTATCGATACTATCTAGAGAGTATCGATACTTCTCTTACCTTTGGTATTAGTACCACACGAACAATATCGATATTGTTCATGTATTATCGATATTGTAAGAACAATATTAGTACTACGTACCTTGAAAACTGTTTTGTGCTCAAATTCTAGCTTAATGGACTTTTAATTATTTTTTAAAACTTTGAACATATTCAATCAAGTCCAAAAACATTTTGCCTTAATTTGTTATATCAAAATATTATAAAACATAGTTCAACAATTAGGTTAGTGACCAAAATGAATAAATTAAAAGTTTGGTAGTTAAAGTATAAATTAGAGAAAGTTTAGGGACCAAAGTGTAATTTTAAAAAGTTGTGTAACCTAGTCCCGTAAATGAATAGTTTATCTACAAGAATGACGTTTTCGTGGGTTTCATATTTTTCATACGGAGTTTGTGTCAAAAGCTATAAAGTGTGAAAGTTCGAGGAAGATTCGTATAATCGGATCGAATAAAAAATTCAGGAAATTTTTCTAGATGATAAAGCAAGGGAAAAAATGTCTTTTCCATACTTTAAAATGATAATATTTAATGTGGATCATTGGATTTATGTTGATTTCCATGTTGAATCTTATTCATTGGATTAAAAAGGACAAGATTGTAATTTTAGAACATTACAAGGGTAAAGTTGTAAACTACTAATTTCATGGAATAATTTCAGCCCTTGGATGATAAATTTTATATGTGACATGATTAGGATCATTAGATTTAAAGGTCATAATAGTCATTTTGGATTAAAATGAATTTTAAATTCATTTAGGTTATAAAATAAATAAAAAAAACTAAAAAAAATCAAGAAGAATCTTGAAGACCTTGTTGCTACCGTGAGTTACAAAGAAAAACATAGGTAAGTTTTAAAATTTATTTTTAAGCATTTTGAGTTCTAATTTTGTTCTATATTGGATTCTCTTTCATTTGGTACCATTTATTCATGTTGTTCATACTTATAACCCTAAATTTATGAAAAGGTTGGATGAATGGGATGATGAAATTTGAGTTTTCAAGGCTTGAAAATGATGATATATGTCACACCCCCAAAAATTTATTTAATTGTTTTTCGGACTAAACTGCAAATTTTCAAAACTTCTAAGCTAAATTCAAAATTTTTCTGGTCAGCTAAAAAAATGTGTAAAATGAAGGAGTCGGTAGCTGAGAGGATTTAAACCCCTGCCACCCGGGATGGGCACCCATGCCCTAGCCATTAGGCAAGGGCATTGTTTGTGTCTAACCTTTATAAAAATATGTTTTAATACTTATTATTTTACCCTTATTATACCATAATTGAAACCCCCTCCCCGTGGTTCACCTCATTTCCCCTCAAAATTTTATCCTAGCCACTGCCGCATCTCATCCAAAATTCGCTCCGATCCGGCCGTTAGTATCGCGCTCCGTCACCACCGGTGGAACCGACATCCTTTAACGACGTGAACCCAACCCTCAATTCCACTATTTTGACCGTCGATTGTTGATAAATGAAGGAGAAAACCTCAACTCGTCGAGTCAGTTTTCGACAAAATTTGGCCATCGTGCTCATCCTGTTCGCCTCACTGCCTCTAAATATCGATTCCTCGTCAACATGCATTCAAAACCCGACCGAAGCCACCGTATGCCATCGTCATTTTTCTCATCACCGATGTGGGTAAGAGTTTTTCCGTTTTCTTTTGATTTTTGACGATTATAGGTTGATTTAAGACTTGATATGGGTTGATTTAGTTGTTTGATGTACTCGGAAGTAATCGGTCGTCCACCCCAACCCTGCCGCTGTCTCACGCACCCTACACGCCTCCGCGTGCACGTGGGGCTTGTCCCCACTCTAGTTTTCTTCTAGAAACCAGTCCAGTCGGTCTGGACCGACCTGTATCGGCCAAACCCGACCCGAATCGTTGACCCGACCTGACCTGTTTGACCCGACTCGTTGACTTTGACCTGACCCGTTGATTTTGACCCGAAAAGTTAAATTTTCCGAAAAAGTCATATTTTAAGTTTTTCAACATCTTGAGTCTGAATCCGAAGTCTGTTTTGCCAAATTCAAACCCGAAAGCATCCGAATTGACCCGTAAACCCGAAAAATGCATGTTTATTTAAGTATTTTAATTCAGTTAAATTAATCGAAGGGTCAATGACTAATTATTGTGATCATATATTAAAGTTACTCGGGGATCTCCTAACTGTTTCACTGCTCGACCTGGTTCCTCCCGATCCGCTCGTCCTCGAGAGGCCGTGAATACCCGTATAGTTTTGTAACCCTATTAGATATTTTGTTTTGAGTATTATTCTGAATATGACCCTGTTATGATATGACTTAGGTTATCGTTCAGTCGAAGAGCCTAGTGAAGCCGGTGCTAGATAGATCTTCCGGACTGGCCCGTTTTACGAGATGTATTCATTTTGTGCAATATAACTGTTTTAATATCTGTTTGAAATATCATGTGCACATGATTGTTTTCTCTGATTTGAAATATAATGTTTGATCTAATTTGACTACTGTATAAATTATCTATTTTGAAACCTCATTCCTGATTTACTGAAAGGTAAAGCATGATTGCCTGAATTATAATTTATGGTTACTATTTTACTGAACTGATTATCTATTTGAACTCTTATTTACTGCTACTATTGGTTACTGTCTGAAAAAAATGTTTTATTCGGGGCATTCTGAGATCTGGTATGAAGACTTTGGTAGGTTCAGTCGATGTTGGTAATTCCTTGGATAGGTTCAACATCGACTGGTAATTCCTTATGGACCTAAGGCGACCATTGGGTAGGCTTTGTGGCCCCGAGATTTTTCTTGGGTAAGCCTCCGTGGCCCCGAGAATTGTCTTGGGTAGGCTCTCAGGCCCCAAGGTACTCCTTTAGGTTGTGCAGTTCTGGGGAACTGCATATGGCGTTATGGGGAACTGTATATGGCGTTCGGTTGGAGGATGATTTGAAGTTTTTAAATTAAAAACTCCTATGATATTTTAATGACTCTGATCTGTACTGATTTTAAAAAAACATAGATGTATGTTTTTATTTCTGCACTGTTGGGACACACTGAGCCTCTAGCTCACTTTTCAAACTGTTTTAGCTCCCTTTCAGATACTCTTAGATAGGCACTCTGTACCAGGTACTTGGAGGATTGACACATTTAGTACATATCTATTTTTTTGTAATGTTCTATCTTCCAAACTGCTTTTAATTATGGTGACATGTGCCTTATTTTTTAAAGTACTTATTGTTTTGATGTTTACTTCTTTTGCTACTGATATTTGATTTACTGTGCTCCGAATTTATTACATGTTTTATTTTACTTGGTCTCTTTTAGTTTATATTTACTAGTTGAGTTTTTATCGTTAATTATTATACTTTAATAATTGACATTTATAATATGATTTTAAATTATCGAATAACGTTTTTAGAAAAAAGTTTTTAAGAATCTTTAGTGTAATCTGCTATACTTAGTTGAAACACATAGGCTAGGTCTAGGGGGTTACAATATAGGTGTTGTGATGTTGATTCCATGTTCCAAGTAATGAAAAATCCATTAGTTTTCCTTTAGGGATCCATTTGGAAAAGATGAAAAATTAAGGGGTTGATGTTTTGAATTTAGTTTTATGTTAGATATGATGAGAATATTATGTTGTATGCCTTAACATGTTTTTTTCAGGCTTAAAAATGAAGAAGAATGGTTGAATCCTAATAGTGACCAAAACGACACTTTAAGAAAAGTTTGGGAATTATATTCAATGCTTGAATTTGATGAAGGTTGTGGTAGAAAATTACAATAGATGTTTAAATGTGTTATTTGGAACTTGAAAATACCTTGTAAGATGATGAATTATATTCGGTCATATGGTTTCTTAAGGAAAAAATTATAGGAAAATTTCAAGTGACTTATTTATGATATTTGTTATCTTTCAAGGATTAATTTAATGATTAAATTATTCGATTTAGACTTGAAATGTGAAATTTTTATGATTAGTCCTTAAAGACTAAAAGAGAAAAATAAGGGTTTAAGGTGAAATTGTGATTTTAAAGGTGAATTCAAGTAAGTTAAAGTGGAAAGAAGTATAAGAAACATTGCAGTTACAATGTTGTGTTGGAATGAATATTATGAATTTTTCATACACTATTTGCGCATGGTTAGATGTATTCTAACATGTGTTTTTGATTATTTGTGTTATATCTTTGATGTATTTATAGACATCAATCAAAACTGGGATCTAACTAGCAACAAATGAAATGAAAGGAAAAAGAACGAGCTTAAAGTTTAGTGAGACTTATATTTTGACTTGTATAAAAAGTATAAAGGTGAGTGCAATGCATACATAACATGATACATGGATGTTATATATATCATTAGGAAGACTTGCGACGAGTTTACCTTATTTATATTGTCATGAATTTATGTCATTAATCATATATTTGACATGTTCTAGATATGTCAAAAGTAAATATAAAATGCATTGATCCTTAGTTTGTTTATGATATATAATGAATGTTATTTAGGGTATGAACTACCTAATGTTAAATTATGTTGACATACAATGCCATGAATGAAATAAGTATACTATATTCCCAAGTAGGTCATTGAGGGACACTGGTATAGTTGACATGCCCTAGAGTCTAGCAGCAGACTGCATATTTGAATTAGCACGACCTTATATGTATTAGCACTTCAGTGCATATTTGACTCGTGTACCCAGGATTCTTATAGGCTTATATTTGGGCTATGGTTTATTAGTTAAGAAAATATAAGTAGATATTAAGCTTAGAGCTTATGAAATAAATGTCAAGTATATTGGTAAAAAATTATATACATTGTTCATTTCATGTTAATATGTGTAACATGAAGGTGATACAGGTAAAGTGATCATGGCGCGTTAAGTATTGTTATTTCTTTATATATACATTGTATTGCACTGATTATTATATTTGCCTCATACTTACCATGTGATGATTTTCACGCGTAGGTAAAAAACATAATATTGGAGTAAGGAATATCAAGCATCACACTCATCAAGAGGTATATCTAGAGTATCAATAATTACATCAATCTGATGTAATTTAAAGTTCTAGTTTGCATGTTTATAATAATAATAGTTAGTTTCTACTAGTTTAGATATAATTAATATTAGATTATAAGCTAGCTATGTTGGTAATGATGGATAATGATTAAAATAAACAATGGATAGTTTATATTAGTGTTTGTAATTATTAAATGAATTACAAGTTTAATAATTTGGCAAACAATAGAATAAAATGGAGCTACTGATTAAGGTTGAATATAGGAATTTTTTTAGCAACTATTAGTATGTATTGCTAAGTTGTTACCTGAAATTGGATTTAGTTTGGTTAATTAAAAAAACTAGAAATTGATGTTACTTAATAAATCAATAAATGGTTTAAATTTAAATGTTATATAATTAGTTTTGTAACACCCCTAACCCGTACCCAATCGGATACAAATTCGAGATGTCACATCAACTTTTCAAACATTTGCCCTTGAAAAATGTATATAATATTTTACATTTTTAAATTATAATTTAGTGGTGAAAACTCTTATAATAAATTTCTAATAAAAGTAAAACTAAAAATACATCATTCAATAATTTACAAAAATATAATGATGTAGGGTTACAAAACATATCAGAGCATTACAATTTAAAACGTTATAATACATGCCAACAAAATCTGCAAAATAAAAAACCTACATTCAAATTATTCTGATCTTACCATCTTCAAGAGTATGGTGTCATCTTCTAGCTTTAATCTTCACCTTTCTTCGAACCTATGTGTGAAACAATCACAAGCTAAGTCGTTGACTTAGTGAGGTAAATACGAGTAATATAAAACATTGTAAATTTTTTTCTTACTCATCTCATAGAAAACATTTCATAATGAATTCATGTTTTAATTCATAATAATAAAGTATACTTTTATACGTTGTTCGTTTTATATCACTTTGTTTTTATTTGCCCAATGCATACTACTGAGAACTCTAGGTATTTGAGTACATTGAGGTTGTGCACTAATGCAGTCACCACTACTCACATAATTTGCACCGAAATGTCACATATTTACCCCGAAAGACCACATAGTTTGTCCCGAATGACCTATGTTAAAAAGTAAACACAACATGAACAAAAGAAGCAAACATAGGATAAAATCGCAGAAGAAACAGAGGGCCTATTTAGCTTCCGGCCCATAGTGTTTTTAATGGTGAGTTGAGCTGCCTGTAAGGTGTCCTTCTGGTGACGGGAAGACTTACACTGAAAGATAGTGCACTAATAATTGACGGAATTACTGTAAGGTATCAAAGTCGGGGTTGTTCTTACCGGAATCTGGGAAGAGATAAGGAGACAGAAGAATAAGGTGGTGTGGGGTGTGCCACATTCATATTCCTATCTTGTGATGCTACTTGTTTACCTTGTGAAAGAGAATTTGAACCATATTTTGTTTCAATAAAATTGTTTTGGACCATCCAGCTCAGTTGGTAGAGCACAAGGCTCTTAATCTTGGGGTCGTGGGATCGAGTCTCACGGAGGCATTTCATAATTCGGAGGTCTCCTATGAAAGTTGCTCTCAACTTGGCGTTGGAGGCAGCCTACTATCTTACCTCTCCCTTACCGCATTACATATGAGAATAAGGGTCAACTAATTTGTTTTGGACCAACACTTCACCGATCAACATTTCTGAAATGGTAAACAGCTGTCCTCCCTCTCAATTTTCTTCTTACCAAAACCAATTACTCTAACTTCAGTATTACTAAAGCCCAAAAACTTCCCTTGTAATGGCAAATTGCTCACAAAACGGGTGGGGATAGCCAATCAATTTTAAAGCTTAAATATCCCCCACCTTGGAGTCTGCGGCATCCGTGACCCCAAAAATTGCATAAAATTTTGTGTCTGCTTTGGAACTTTAAGACCCAGAGAGACAACGAAGCCGTGCCTTGTTAAAACTGTCCCTTAGAAGGATATATAAAACGGACCTTATTTTTAATTTTTTATTTTATTAATAATATGTTTTTATTTTCTTCAAAATTTTAGAAATTTATCTCTTCTAATATAAAAAATTACATTTGTTCTTTATCCTTTTATTATTTTCATAAATAATTATGTAAGTTGTATAAAAAATTTCGTTTGTCCCACTAAAAGTATGATATCAACAACCGATAGCATACATACCTGCATAATATGTACTATTTAAAATTAATATAATTTATTTATATTTATAATATATAATTATAAAATAAGTTTATAGTGATATTTATGATGTTAATTAATAAAATCAAATTAACACCATATATAAAATTATATATTATATATTCAACAAAAAGTTCTGTATAATTTTGACCCTAAAAAAGTTAGGGTTAGGTATGATGGTAATTGCACACGTGATCATTTTTGCATACTTTGGGGAAGATATCCGCTTGGCAACTTTCCCTCCTCCCTGCCCCGTGACTCTACTTCTTTTTCTAATTTTAGCCAAACAGATTTCTCAGTCTCATACTCTTCATGAATCAGTGAGTCAGTCACCGGTTATGTGTTCTTTTATAATTTGCAAAATTGTCTTCTTATTTAATCCTTCTGCCACTCCTTTATCCTCTTCTAAATGACCCTTTGAAGAACCAAAAGAAGATGAAAGAAAAAAAAACTTTCTTTATAGGCTTAAAATTCTTGGATTAAAAATGATTGTTTTTTTTCTTAGGGTTTTGATTTTTTGTTCATTTAATTTAAAACGATTACAATTCGCAGTACCCATTTTCTTCGAGAAAACAATATTCTCCGGTCTCCAGCTAGCCACCTTATCTCTCAATCTTCCTGCTTATGTTCTAAAAAAATTCAAAGCTTTTGTGGGAGATTTGGTTCCTTAATTTTTTTCGAAGGAAACATCAGGAGAGACATGGAAGCTGTTTTAAAAACCAGAGGGCTTCTTTCATTACCACCTAATCCAATCAGAGCCAGAAGTCTTTTGAACCCATCACAAGGCTTAAAGCAGAGGCTTTTTGCTTCAAAGCCCTTAGGTCTTAATGGGATATCTCTATCTTATAAAAGAGTACCAAGGGTTGTAGCAAATCCAAATGGTTTATCCCCGAAAGGGAAGAACTTCATTTGCAAGGCTGAGGCTACAGCTGCAGCTGATGATGGCCAGCCTTTGATTGGGGAATCTGAGAAGCCAAAGTTTTTGGGTATTGAGCTTGTGACTCTTAAGAAGATTATCCCACTTGGGTTAATGTTCTTTTGTATCCTCTTCAATTACACGATACTTAGAGACACAAAGGATGTCTTGGTTGTGACAGCTAAAGGAAGCAGTGCTGAGATTATACCATTTTTGAAGACATGGGTTAATTTGCCTATGGCAGTTGGGTTCATGTTGTTATACACCAAGTTGGCTAATGTTTTGTCAACGAAGGCTCTTTTCTACACCGTTATTGTTCCTTTCATAATCTTTTTTGGTGCATTTGGGTTCCTGTTGTATCCTCTCAGCAACTACATCCACCCTCAAGCTCTTGCTGACAAGCTTCTTGCAGTTCTTGGACCAAGATTCCTTGGTCCTCTTGCAATTTTCAGGATTTGGAGTTTCTGTTTGTTCTATGTCATGGCTGAACTTTGGGGTAGCGTGGTAATTTCTGTTCTATTTTGGGGGTTAGCTAATCAGGTGAGTTATACTATCTCTATGGGATTGAATTTTGGAAGTGATTCATATACATGATTGTACGAGCATGTCGGTTTTGTATACTTCGATTCTGGTGTCAGAAATTAGCATTTTTAATTGAAATATTGGAAAATCAGCTATACTGAGGAATATTCTTATTTGATTTCCCTTATAAGAGTATGGATTAGAAACTTGGTGATCTTCTGATTGGATGTTACTCCTAAAAGTTCAAACTTTCAATGTCTTAACTGAATCTGCACCTTTTATTTGTTCATTTATGCAGAATTCAAGCAATTGTGACTTTGGCGTTTGCTTCACATGTTTAGTTGCAATCTATTACTTGTGTTTCTAAGCTTTTCGATAGTTAATTTCTCTATCTTTTTTGCATCAGATGCATGTCTTAATCTGATTATTGCAATTACCTTTGCATAGATAACTACTGTAGATGAAGCAAAGAGATTCTATCCTCTGTTTGGACTTGGAGCGAATGTTGCCCTCATTTTCTCTGGTCGAACTGTCAAGTACTTCTCTAATTTGAGGCAAAATCTGGGTCCTGGAGTTGATGGCTGGGCCATCTCCTTAAAGGGAATGATGAGCATTGTGGTGCTGATGGGGGTAACCATATGTTTCCTATACTGGTGGGTGAATAATTTTGTTCCCCTTCCCACACGTAGCAAGAAGAAGAAGGTAATCCATATTTGTTTTTAATTATCATAGGTTCTTTAGGATGTGCTTATTTGAATCTGAATATTTATTTCTTTCGTGTATATAATTTTTGGTAAAATCTCTAGTTACTAAGAAAATACCAGTAAAAAAAAAACAATTCATTTGTACCTGCAACTGTATGATGCTACAAATAAGAGAGTTCTTCATGCTTAGATTGTTTATGCATTCCGAGTGAAATTCTGGAGTCAAAACGTGCATGGTGCCTAGTTTCTTTTTCTTGACAATTGCTCTTCAGGAAAAGCCTAAAATGGGAACAATGGAAAGCTTGAAATTCTTAGTATCTTCAAGGTACATCAGGGATCTTGCTACTTTGGTGGTTGCATATGGTATTAGCATCAACCTTGTTGAAGTTACCTGGAAGTCGAAGCTCAAAGCTCAGGTAAAATTTTATGTTATTTGTTTTCTTCTTGTGTTTCGTTTTTATCTTAACAGGCTTAACAAATGATTCTCTCTTCACTTTGCAGTTTCCAAGTCCGAATGAATACTCCTCCTTCATGGGTGATTTCTCTACTGGCACTGGAATAGCGACATTCACTATGATGCTACTAAGTCAATTTATATTTGACAAATACGGATGGGGAGTTGCAGCAACAATTACACCCACTGTCCTGCTTCTGACTGGAATTGGTTTCTTTTCCTTGATATTATTCGGTGATCCATTTGCGCCTGTTCTTGCAAAATTTGGCATGACTCCTCTTCTTGCAGCAGTATATGTAGGTGCCTTGCAAAACATTTTCAGTAAGAGTGCAAAGTACAGTTTATTTGATCCTTGCAAAGAGATGGCCTATATTCCATTGGACGAGGACACCAAGGTTTGGAATCGTTACTCGCAGTTTTAACCCTTTTATGGTTTGGCGTGTCTGTGTCTGTAGCTTCTGGTCATTAACTTGGAACCTATTTGATACTGTGTTTAGATTAAAGGAAAGGCTGCCATCGATGTTGTCTGCAATCCATTGGGGAAGTCTGGGGGTGCTCTGATTCAGCAGTTCATGATCTTGACCTTTGGATCACTTGCAAATTCAACCCCGTACCTAGGAGGGATACTCATGGTGATTGTTTTTGCATGGCTAGCAGCAGCCAGGTCTTTGGATACACAATTCACAGCATTGCGTAGGGAAGAAGAACTTGAGAAAGAAATGGAAATAGCAGCCGTCAAGATCCCAATTGTGTCTGAAAGCGGAAGTGCCTCTCATACAAGCGATTCATCGGTAAACCCAGCAGCAGGTGACTCACCCGGAAGTTCATCTGAAACATCGACTCAAAGCAATATCTAGAAAGTAATTCTCCCGGTTGTTATGGAACAGGAAGAATAAGCAGCAGTGGTAGATGACTACTGCTACTCGAGTTTAGTTTTTATGTATCTAAAAGCGAAAATGCTTGCTTCATTCGACTATGTTTTTAGCTACATTTCCTCAGATGTCGAGCCTAGTGTTTGTTTAGTTACTCTCTAACCAGGCGTTTTCAAATTTCAAATTTCAGGCGATTTCAAACTTCAAATTTCCATTCCTTGTAAACCACATCCACACTCCCCGGCATCTTTCCTCTCAAACCCAGTGGTCGGCCACCACTTCGCTGCCGCGACAGTCACCGTCAATAGTCTCCGACCGTCGCTCGGCGGCATCGGAAAAGGAAGAAAAATACACCTTTTGAATCCTCTCTTCACCCCAAGCATAGATCGGACGTTGGTTTTTTCAAAATCGAAATAAATCGGAGTAGATCTAGAAGAAAAAATTCGCGTTCAGACGAAATTCTCCCCGTCAGACAAGAAATTAAAAAGGTTCGTGGAGTTCGTCAAATGATGATTTCTCAGTGGCGGTGCTTGCTTCCGAATTGGGTATAGAATCCCGTCCTTTCTTTTTCAACCACGACACTGAAATCGAAGACCAAGACCACTGGCTCGACTGTCCCCAGGATTTTTCCAACCTCGTTCTCCTCCAGTTCTTCTGCCGTCAGTGACGCGATAAATTCGGTAACTATATCATCCGTATCATCGGAAAGTATTTCCCGTTGAACACAGGGACTTCCTGTTTTGCTCGCTTCGAAGTCATCATCAAGGATATACTTCCACAATGAACATAAGCTGACTGATTCTTCAATTTTGCCGCCTTTGTTGGCTCTACCGAGCATTCTCTGTATCTTTGAAGAAAGAAGGATTCCGATCAGTTTTCAAATTCTGCTTTGCTTCAGATTTTTGTTACAATCTGAATTTAATTGCCTTCCGAGTTGAGAATTTGGTTCAATCGTCAACGCGTGTGCTTGAGTTATATCGGATTTGGCGTTAAATCCAAGCTTGAGATTTTCTTCGGGTCGTCTTATGATGGCAAGTAAGGTGACTAGTTCTGTTGGGAAAAATTGTTTTACGGTGATCATTTTCAACATTCCAGAGCGTCTTCATCATAAAGGGCTTTGGCTGGTATTCGATAAACATGGAGAGGTGTCGATTCTTTCATCCCTAACAAAAGAAGCAAGGAGGAAGTAGGTTTGGCTTTGTTCGTTTCACCAGATTGGAGGACGCAAGGAAGGCTATCAACTGTGTTGACAGATCTAGGATTCGCCGCAATGAAGTTAGAGTTTTTTTGGCCAGATTTCAACCCCGGGAAGCTTTTTGGAGAAAGAAGTTTTCGGGTTTAAAACCAGCCGAGATCAAGAGTAAAAGGGAAGATGTTGGGCATTTAGAGGCTCCCATGTGGGTTTGTTGACGAGGACAAACTGCTAACTTGCAGAGGCAGCTTGGTAGGTGGTGCAGAAATTTTTAAAGATGAATGAGTTGGCTGCCATAATGCATAAGGAAGGCATTTTAGGCCCGAAAATCATGAGGCTAAGCGGGTTAGCAGTTCTAATCATTTTTGAAGATGATGAGAGTATGGATTTCACGCTGAATAATCAGATGGGGGCATTGAATAAATGTTTTGACAAAGTAGAAGTGTGGTCGGAAAACTTTCATTGCAGCAGCCGTCGGGCGTGGCTTTCGTGCAAAGGGATCCCACCGTTTTTGTGGAATCCCTCCACCTTCAGAAGCATTGCAGACAAATGGGGAGAACTTATCTCCATTGACGAAGGATCTGTGAATCCAGGTTCTTTTGAAAGGGTTTTGTTTCAAATTATTACAAACCGTCAAACACGTATGGAAGAATCCGTTGTTTTGAAAGCCGGGGACTTGTTATTTACAGTTTGTATTTCTGAGTTTGAGCCTTGTTTCAGTCCCGACTCAGTCTGGGTAGACTCGTTCTTGATGGATGAGGCAGTTGCCTCCCGTTATCTTTGGTGGGGGAGCTCGTCGGTGTCTCGCCAGTTAATTCTACCGTGGTGGAGGTATGTCTTGAGGGAGCTGGCAGAAACGAGGACTCTTCGGTGGAGAAGATTTCTGAGCGTTGTTATGTGGATGAAGAAAGTCTATTATGTTGTATGGGGGAAAAAGTTAGTGGCTGCTTCTCGTCGGGTGGGGAAGTAGTGGAAAGGAACATAGGGGAGGATTTTATTATGGGCTTAAGGAATTATGCTGTTGGGTGGGATTATTCCATCGGAATTCGAGGATGTGGTGGAGCACGAGAATGTGCTGGATCAAGGGGCTAGAGAGTCAGTTTTTGAAAGCAGCGAAAGTTGTATGTCTGCACGTGATAGAGAGAGAATATTGGATTTTTTTGATTCATCCAACTTGGATGGTCGGTTAAAGGCAAAGGTGATGAAAAACGTGATTAACATTATTAAGAGGCGTGCTATTAGTAGTTCCAAGGGTGTGGAGGCCCATCAGGATGGGGATGCCCAACAGGTTGGGGCGGTGGTTGACAGGATGGATGGCAGAGATATATCGGGGTTAGCAGAGAAAGTTTCGGGTCCCCAATTAATGGCCTGATATAGCCAAATCAAGCAGCAGTAGAAGGTTCAATGTATGGGAGATTTGTATGTTCTGGGAGCCAGATTATGATTCCATTTTTCCAGCTTTGGAGCCAGAGTCTATAGTTTGGTTTTCTGCCCTCTTCGTGTGGATGGAAGCTCTGGTTGTCTGTGTTTATTTTGGATACTATGGTTTGAGTCAGCTGTCATTTTTTCTCTCTTTTTTAGGTGTTCTGTTTTCTGGTGCTCTCAGAGTCAAGAGTTAGACTTTTAGTTGGGCCAGTCCTTTAGAGGCTGTTGTGGTTGATATTAGGTTGAGCTACTGTTGCTGCTATGGGGGTGTTTTTTGGTTGTTTTATGGTGTTTTGTTTTATGTACGGGGTCGATATTTGGATGTATTTTGGTGTTCTTATGTTCAATGAAATCCTAAGGCACTCTTTTCCTCCTTCCGCTGATTAAGAAGCTTCTCTTTAAGTCTCTATAATCAAGAGGGAGGTTTTTAATGAGGCCTTCAATTCCTATCAAAAAAAATCCATAGTGCTATACTCGTCTTTAAGATATTATATATATTCATAGAAATGGTTTGAATTTTTCGGACTTAAATGTTTTATTAATCATTTTAGACTTAAATTTTTATTATTGTCTCTCTAATTATTTTTTTTATTAAATTAATCTAAATGTAACATGACAGGAATGATGCTTTTAAAATAATGTCAATTAATTTATCTGTTTTATCGTATCATCAAAAAAATTAAAAAAATTAGTTAATTTATCTTTATTAAAATAATGATATTAACTTTTATTTTATAATTCTTTTTTATTTTTTATGATGTAGTATAAAAAGAATAAAATAATTGATGTCCATATTTTAATAAGAAAGAAAATAATATTATTATTTTGTTGAATGCGGGGTATTGAATGACTTGTATATAACTAGACTCGGTGTCTTTTTGTACTTAGAATCCTGTATAAGTCGGTTCTGTATTCTTATCTTCATGTAAATATGCATGTAAATATGATTACTAATCTTTTTAACAGCTTTAAATTATATATATAATTTTACTTTTATTATTTGTTTATTTCAAAAAATATAAATGATAACATCAAATATGCATAATTCTATATTTATATGAAATAACAAATTAAAAATTAAATTAAAGTAAATAATAAAAAAATGATTTAAAAAAGTGCAAAAGACATAATTATCACATAATCACAATAAAACGCGTCGTTCCTTCAAATCTCGAAATGCATCCACGAGCGATGTTGTACTAAAGCTCCTTGCAATATCTCTTTCAATGTTGATAAGCATGCAACTCTCCAAAAATTCATCCTCCATTTTGTTGCAAAGTGTTGTCTTGATGATATTCATTGTAGAAAAAGTTCTTTCAACACTTGCTGTAAAAACTATGAGAGCCAATAGAAGTTTTACTGTTCGAAATATATATGGATAAGTGTTCACTTTCCTAGTATCTACCAACCACTGACTTAGGTAAGAGATTGTCAACAATTTTCTTATACCTGAATTCCAAGATAACTCCACCTCGTAATGACGCAATTCTGTTCGTAAATCATTCTTTTCAACTTTTGTGAAATCCTCCGGATAAAATTTATTCACAAGATTACAAATGTCTTCAACCTTGAAAATTTTGTCACCGTCTCTTGGCTCCAAAGCACAACCAAGAGCTAATAACTCTATTGACTTCTCATTAAATCTACTATTTAACTCTTGTAGTTGAACATCAACTGTAGCATAAAAAATTTCTACTCGATAATGATGTTTAACTGTAAAATGATCTTGTTGGCGACGAGCGCAACCTCCTCTTTCTCTATAAATAGAACTCATATATGGGATATATATGTTGCGACTTTTACAAAATGAGGTAACCTTGATAAAAAAAGATTATTTCATCCACCATCTCTAAATTTCTGCAAAAATATCTTTGAACTCTCAACAAGATGTAGTGAATTCAAAATATCCTAAGATTTTTATTGTAATGATTGAGAAAGTGAATAAGTGATTTCTAATATTTTCTTCATAAGATGTAAAATGAAGACAAAATCAAAGGAAGTCAAAGTCTCTAAAGCTGTCGTCGCTTCTCCACGTTTCAATAGATGTTCTTCCTTCATCAATAAGTTTATATAAAACAACACAAGTGACACTAAACATTTTATCAAGCTTGAAATTGATCTCAAGTAAGAACCTCATCGAGTATCAGCTGTCATTTGCAAATTACTTGTTTGATTCAAACCAGTTCTAGTTTCAAGTTGTTCCTCTTCAATCAAATGATTTATCTCATCAGAATAAGCATTTTTTAGTTCATCAATGCGCTTATATAAGGCAAGAACAATATTGATAATAAAGGATAACTTGGAAAAAATTGATAAACATGTATAACCTCTTTCGCTGCAGCTACTAGTGCCAACTATAAATGATGGGAAAAAATAATACACGTAGTAAGTAAAAGGACACTCATTACTAACTAATGTTTTTAATCCATTCCACTTTCCTCGCAGTTACTTGCACCTTCATAACCTTGGCTCGAATATTCTTTATGTCAAAGCAATGAGAAAGAATAGAAAATATCTCATCTTTTAAAGTCATTGTTGAAGTATTAGAAACATGAATAATGCTAAAAAACATTTCTTTACTAGATCAAAATTATCAACATATCGTAAAATAATAGCCATTTGTTGTTTTCTTGATACATCTTCTACTTCATCAATAATAACACAAAATTTTCCTTCACCAATTTCTTCACGAATTGCTCTATTAATTTTCTCTGCCAGACTATGTAAAACCTCCTTTTGTATCTCAGGCAAAGTGTAAGAAGCATTTTTTGGAGCATTTTCTCATACAATTTTTCAACATCTTTATTATAAGAGGCTAATTATTTCACGAGTTCAAGAAAATTTCCTCGATTAGATAAAGATTCACTCTCATCATGACCTCTCATTGGTAGCCCTTGTAAAGCTAGCCAACGCAATGCATCTATAGAGGTTTCAAGTCTATGTCTATTATTAGCAATTTGTAATGATGTTTGCTTATGCAACACTTGTAGTAGGTGTCTAGATTGGTTAAGAAAATCCTCCAATTATTGCTCAATAATTTTATGATGTGAATTAGGTTCTGAACCTACATGCATCTTAAAATAACAACTTTTTCCATTTACTTTCTTCAATTTCGAAACCCATTCATAGTGAAAGTCTTGTGTAAAGGATGATTGTTTGGTTTATTAAAAGAAAGCAAATAAAATAAGGTAACATCATTTTCAGGAGAATATTCTAACCATGAATGAAAATTTTTACCAAGAAGCTTGAAATCGATGAGGGTGAGAAACATGTCCAGATTTTTTGAATTCAGAGAGTACTCGTTGCTATGGACCCTCAGCAATATAAGCTCTTCGAATTGCATTTCTTTCTTGTTCAGAAGGATATTCTCATATTTGCTTGCACTTACCAGGATCTCACCCCAAGTAATTAGAGTTGTTACTTGGTTTCTGATTTCTAACTATCTTTAAAGGTCTATCTTCCGAAGGTGAAAGTACCAGTTAAAGTTTCAATTGTTGTACTTATATTTTTTGACGTTTCCCCACTTTTTCTTTTAAAAAACTCAATAATTGTTGGATATTTTCCATGGCAAGCTGCGTTTATATAAAATTAATTCACGAACAAAAAAAATCAAATTTAGTAATCAGTTAATCATTAACCTTAATCAATAATTGGGATATTTCCATGGCAAGCTGCGTTTATAAAATTAATTCACGAACAAAAAAAATCAAATTTAGTAATCAGTTAATCACCATTAACCTTAACAATTATAGATTAACTAAAGAATACTAAAATTAAATATAAGATCAAATAATTCTAATTTAAAAAGATAATAAATATAATTATTTAATTATGTATCTTTAAAAGTGAGTGTGTCGAACAATGGAGAATCAGATTAAAGCAATATTGGAGGAGCTTTAGTCGATGGCAGGGTGATTAACTCAAGTTTTTTATAAAAGATTTTAAAATTTTACTCTATTTATAAGTCTTTTGTCGGCTCCTATAATTATAGTACTAGGGTAAAAAAAACAAAATTGAAGCAGGGGTCAGGGTCCCAAGGGCCTCCGTCTCTGTTATTGGGTTTTTAAAAGTTACAAATTAAACTTTGAATTTTATTAAAAGCTTGTATCAATCGTTAAATATTCTTAAGAGGTGTTGTACATGTTAAATTAATAGAAAATATCTTATTTGGCCCTTCAATTATAACTAATTTTTAATATTTTCCAATATTTTTTAAGCAATAATTTCAAAAAAAATAGAAAATTTTTAATTTTTAAATATGAAAATATTTTTAAATTTAAAAAAAATTATAAATTTATGATTTTTTTCATTCATCAAATTATTTTATAACTAATTATTTATTAATAGTTGTATTTTTAAAATAAAAAAAATATTATTTTCGAGATCCAAAAATTATTATCAAATAATGAAATATTTTTATTAAGCAATGTGATTCAAGCACTAATTTTGCTTAACATAATTTATAAATAATATATCCAAAAAAATATAGTATCACATAAATAAGAAAATACATCTAAACTTAAAATAAAAATAATCGAAACAAACTTTAAATAATAACATATCCAATAATTTATATGGTATAAATTCAATATTATAATATGAAATAAAATTTATATTAACTTATTTATATCTATTTTATTTCAATTCAACGAACCTAATAGAATTATTTTAATTAAAATTATTAGTTAAATGAAATTTTAATTACAATTGAAGAGTCAAATGAGATATTTTCTATTAATTTAGCATGATACATCACCCTTTAATGGAGAATAATGGTGTTGTACTTATTTTGAAATAAAATCTAAAATTTAGCATATATTATGTGATTTTGAAAGCCTGGTGTCTAAAAGATAAATTTAAAAACAGTTAATATCTATTTATAAATTTTACCCTATAAAATTAATGGTGGAGTTC
Organism: Hibiscus syriacus; assembly: GCF_006381635.1. Classification (NCBI taxonomy): domain Eukaryota; kingdom Viridiplantae; phylum Streptophyta; class Magnoliopsida; order Malvales; family Malvaceae; genus Hibiscus; species Hibiscus syriacus. Next base: position 1,468,610 of record NW_024062677.1, on the reverse strand, counting down.
AATTTATGGCATGCATTCCATGCCTTGCTCATCTACTTTGACATTAAAAAGAATCTTCATTTGCGATCATCTTGATGAAAAGGTGGCTGTGTTCTTTGGGCACTCACAAAAATATGGCTTGTTCCATCGTCCACGCATGTCTTTGTTCATAAATGGAATGCATAGTTTCTTGCACGGGTTCCAAATAGCTATCTTTTAAGGCATTACAGATTTGTGTGAAGCATTATTTATTAGTAGCAGTTCTAGAAATAATTTAAGGATATATATATATATATATATATATATATATATATATATATATATATATATATATATATATATATATATATATATATATATATTAACAACATAATTCTTTTAAATGGGATATATAAAAATAAAATTTTAGAGTGTATATCATCAATAAATAAAGAGAAAATAACCTCAGTGACCAAAAATGCCTTATAATATACGATTTTAACCAACTTTTTTGGATTTGTCAAAATGACCAACTAAATCGTAATGCGATCGATAATTCGCAACGCGATCTCCGATATCGCAAATCAGTTTCCAGATTCGCAACGCGAACTTCGACTATCGCATTGCGATAGTCCAAGTTCGTTGCGATAGTCGAAGTTCGCGTTGCGATTTATTCCAAATTCGTTGCGATTTATTCCAAGTTCGTTGCGATAGTCCAAGTTCGTTGCGATTTATTCCAAATTCGTTACGATAGTCCAAAATCGCAACGACGATATTGCATTTGTTCTTAAGAATTTTCTCTAAAAAGATAGTATTCGCGCGGACGTGTCGAAGACACGTATTACCACGACCACGACCACGACCACGACCACGACGGCGGCGGCGCGCGAGAGTCCCCCTTGTTCTCTATCACTCAACAAGGAAGTGGAAAAGCCAAGCCTTAAATACCATTCCCAATAGTGTTTCCAATACTATGTGGGATTGACATTACCAACACTTGTTCCCAATACTATGTGGGATTGAGCCTTAAATAGTGATATTATTTTTGAATGTTTTGCTTAAAATTGCAATAATCGCGATTGATTGTAGATTGACTTTTAATTATGACATATTTAGTCGTATAATACTAATGTAATTGGTTGCTGATTCAGTTGTTTTAAGGTGCATGATTGTTAATTGTTTCTGAATAATCACATTGTATTGGAAACAAGTGTTGATAATGCTCAATCCCACATAGTATTGGAAACACTATTAAGAATGGTATTTAAGGCTTGGCTTTCCCACTTCATTGTTGAGTGATAGAGAACAAGGGGGATTCTCGCGCCGCCGCCGTCCGTCTCGTCTCGGGTCGGGTCGTGGTCTTGGCTTAATTGTCTTCGTCTCGCGAATACTATCTTTTTAGAGAAAATTCTTAAGAAACAAATGCAATACCACCAGTCATTGCGATTTTGGACTATCGCAACGAATTTGGAATAAATCGCAATGCGAACTTGGACTATCGCAATGCGAATATGTAAATCGCAATGCGATAGTCGAAGTTCGCGTTGCGATAGTCGAATTTGGAATAAATCGCAACGCGAACTTTGACTATCGCAATGCGAACTTCGACTATCGTATTGCGAACTTCGACTATCGCATTGCGAACTTCGACTATCGCATTGCGATTTACATATTCGCATTACGATAGTCCAAGTTCGCATTACGATAGTCCAAGTTCGCATTGCGATAGTCTAAGTTCGCATTGCGATAGTCCAAGTTCGCATTGCGATAGTCGAAGTTCGCGTTGCGAATCTGGAAACTGATTTGCGATATCGGAGATCGCGTTGCGAATTATCGATCGCATTGCGATTTAGTTGGTCATTTTGGCAAATCCAAAAAAAGTTGGTTAAAATCGTATATTATAAGACATTTTTTGTCACTGAGGTTATTTTCTCTAAAATAAATAATTAATCAAAGAAAAATTGAATTTTCATGGTGCGTGCCCACCTTTAACCGTGGATGTACATTTGGGAAATGTAGGTAGGCTTGCATGCAAAAGCTTAGCAAGTTTTGTTTCAAAAAGCATTACACGTGGAAAGACTGGGATTAATTCATGCATTTCATAAAACCATATTTTTAACATTTTGTTTTACTTCAAAATGTTAATTAAAAGATTAATTATATAAACAGTCAATCGAATCTGAATTAAAAAAATGGAATGGACTTGGTACTTTTTTTTTCAATATTTATCTAGGTTTTAAAAACAGTCGTACTGATCTATATAATAGGATGATTAAATGATCAAAATTTTAAAAATAGAAATATTTTAAATATAACCATGACACATTAAATATTACCAAATTTTTTAATACATGTTAAGAAGATGTATAGGTTCGTTTTATGTTTATAAATGTAGTGAAACAGATAAATAAGAAACACACAGCTTGAATCCTGATTTTGAGTGGACTCCAACTATGATTATCTGATCCAGGAAAGAGTTTTTTTTTTTTTGAACTAGCCAAACCTTGGTGTCGGTAAAGGTCAAAGCCGAAAGACTGTCTTGCATAATAATTTCCTTCTAGAAGTTCTTTTACCCGTTTCTTCAAATTTAATTTCTCTTCCCTTAATTTTGGACCAATTTCTTTCCATAAATCATTTGACCTCGTTGCTTTGTTTTCTTAGCATAAAAGAATGCAGTGTTAAAAGAATATATTGAACGATTTTCAGTGGAAAAAATAAATGTATTTTTTATAAGTCTCAAGTTCAAAAAGTTATATATATATATATAGTATGATATGAATTATCAATGATTATTTTTTTAAATAAATATTATTTTATAATCATTTCAAATTATTAAAAATATATAATGTTAAATTTAATTTTATATTAATATATGTAATGTTTCCATTTTTGTAATATGTAAAAAATATTATCGAGAGTATACATTTATAATAAATTATTTATGTTATTAAAAAGTACCTGTAATGAAGAGATTAATTATAAGTACTTTGATTTTAACTAAAAGCATAAATAATTAAAACAAAAACTTAAAAACAAAAACTTTGGAAGAAAAATTATTCATTAATTTCTAAATCTTAAATAATCCTTTCGGTTATTCATGAATGCATTATTCTTTATTCTTCTGATTTTTAAGGAGCAAAGGATATGCATTGTTATTGCATTAGGCAAAGCGTTATTTCTTTAGTGATGGATTTACGAACGAACATAGACATTAATTATCGTCACAATTTGCATGTGAGTTACACTTAAATAATTGGTCAATTTAGATTATTATTATTATTTTTTGATAGCCATCCAACTTGATAGGATGACGAAACAAATTCTTAATTACGTAATAGGAAACGATAAAATTTAAAAAAAAAAACTAAAATAAGGATGAAAAAACAAATGAATAAATTTTTTAATTTTATAATAAATTTTTTTTATAATATTGTTTTTTTAAAATAGATTCCAAATTTAAATCATATTTCTTCATATGAAAGGAAACAAGTGAACACAAATACACAATTAGGAGGAAAGAGTTAAAGAGAAACCCCTAATTTTAGGGTAAAGGGTTTCTAGGAACACATACATTGGAAATATTTTAATCTTAAGTCTTACTTCCCGTTTTCTAGAAAGCATATACAATTGGGGGTGGATCCACCATGGTTTTCCACGCTGTTTCTTTAATTATTATTTATTCATCATTACGGGACAAAATAATAAAAGAAGTCAAATCTATTGATCATGGACAGATACGTGACAGGATATTTGAGATTTCTTGGTCCATCACAACTGCACATGGTCTACACGATTTGATCGCAGGTAGATGAGACAAACCCATATTTTACGGGATAATTAATTAAATGTATAATATGGAAATTTTTCATATTAAACAAAAAATGTTTATGTTCTCCTTCTCAATTTTTTTACCTATAAAAAAATATACCTATTTGATTACATTCATGAAATGATTCAAGATAAAATTCATTCACACGCGTATGATACCACTACTGCCCGTTCTAACTTATATTTCTACTTATGGATGAGTTTAGAATAAATGTTGTATATCGAAACACATTATTAATATAATATATCTATATATACCACTAATTAAATTAAATATTCTAATGATCTATCCATGATTAAAATTTTATTAAAATTGTTGTGTTGAACCAAACTACATAGTGGTTAAAGAAATGATTGTTATCCTAGAGATTTCAGGTTCCTACAACAGAGATTGCAACGGTGATTAAACTTCTATTGTCAAATTATTAAGAATATTTAAAACAGATACTACCTTATAATCATTAGATTAATAAAAATAATTTTAATTATAATATGAATATAACTAAATCATGGTTTTTTAATTAAAAATTATAGTTAATTTAAAATTTTATATTTATTTAGTATTGAAACAGTTACTTTATTTTAGTTTAGAGTTCGTAGTGGATTCAACACAACAAGAAAGAGCCAACAGCCGGCATCTACTGTTTTCATATAATTTTTAAAAATTGATCTCGGAAGTTATAATATAAAAATATTTAAAATATATATTTTTTAAATTAAATTGTAAACAATTCAATCTAAATCAATCTGACCTCGTCGAACTGCTATCTTTATAAGTGATTGGATAAGCATGGACACATTCTATAAAAACGAAATTAAGTACAAGTCAACGCTCATTTTTGCTCTAGAAATTTGACTTTCAAACTCTATGATCATACATTCAAATTTATTTCTAGATGATTTCATTGACTGACCCGCTTCAGAATTTCCATATCGTTTAGAATTTTTAGCATTCAACCTTATCATTTGCGTGCATAATTTCAAATGAGATGACGTTATATTTTTCAAATCATGCTATTGAACTCCCACTGCATCAAATGGTCCGTCGCCAGGTCAACTCTGAGTATCCCCCCCCCCCCTCGAAAGTTTAATGTGATTCAAGGTAAAAAATTAAAAGAATTTTGTTAAGTGGTGTACGAGATCTGACCGTTAATGATATTTTATATTATATTAAGGGAAGCGTAGAGGAAAGAAAGAAGAAATAAAAAGTAAACACGTCATTGACTAGACCATTATATTTCGGTTTAATTGAGTTTGAATCTTTCATTAATTATAAACAGTAACTTTATTTTAATTGTATCAAATTAATATTTTAATGTTGTTGTGAATAATAAAATAAAACTTATGATTGACATTAGCACACCGTAACTTTTTTGGGTTCAGATTACCGTGGCATAACTAGGTCACGGTCAACAAGAAATTACATATATGACCTTTTTAAGGAACACGCATGTGCAACAACTCAGCAAGTTTGAATATAAGGGCACTGCTGTTAGCTGAACCTAAATTAGTAAAATAATCGGAAAGAAAAATACAACAACAATTAGATATAATGCAAGTTATTTTCCCCCTATTTTTCGTGGACTCCACCCACGATTGAATTTTATTTGAATTATCAGCTTAGTTAACCTTGTAGTATACATAACGAAATCCAAGTCGGTACCCAAACATTTGATTTAATTATTTTTACCCCAAATTCCTTGTTTGCTCTTAAGAAAAAACCCTTGGAGTTGAAATTTACCTTCAGACAAGGGCTAAAAATAACATAATATTATTTTTATATTTGGTAAAACAATTATTTTAATTTTAATTTTTTAATATTTTAGTTTTAATTAACATATTTTTGTGCGTGGATAAAAGTCATTAGGTAATTAGTTACTGACATAACATATTGATATGTACTTCAGTATTAAGGTGGAATTTTCACTAAACCAAATTAGAAACTTACTACATTTATTGGAAAAAATTATATTTAAAAATGATTGAAATTAATTCTATATATTTATAAAATTATATAATTTATAACATAAACTACAAAATATTATATTTATAATATCAAATCAGATGATTTTAAATAAATAAATAAATCTAAATAATTTTTTTTGAGTAAACTACACGTTTAATACCTAAAGTATTACTTTTGTTACATTTGGTACTCACAATTTATTTTTAAAAAATCATATATAACATTTAGTTTCGATTTTAATTTGTTACCCACCGTTAAAAAATAACAAAATTGTTGATGTAGCATTTTTTTTTAATTTTTTAAATGATGACATGTAATTATCTTATGATGACACGACAGCATAACTGTTAACTTTTTAACGACGGGTACTAAAATGAAATCCAAACTAAACATTATGTATGATTTAAGAAAAAAAATAAAATTTTGGTATCCAAACAGAACAAATATAATATCTTAGGTACTAAACATATAGTTTTCCCATTTTTATTAACCGTAGTCAAATAACATTTTTATTAAAAATAATTCAATTTAAAATAAATATTAAAATTAAAACATTTTCTAAAAAAAAAATAAAACGACTATTTTGACACATTTTACTCTATGAAAAAATACCCTTCAAATTGATGTTTCCAATTAGGACAAAATCTTTGAGACGAGAGTTTGAAAAAGCACCTTATTTGAAGTATAAAAAAATATTTTCTAAAGTAGGGGTAAAATGTGCAGTATACATCAAAAAGTCATATTTGACATTTTCGAAAAATGGATCAGAATATTTGACGTCTTCAGCATCTACAACAAAGAGTTATTTAAACCAACAAGGATAAACTACAGTATAAATGGAGCTTATTGGTAAAAATAGAAAACTTAGAAACATTAAATATTTTGATCAACTTCCCAAAGACGTCAAATACTTTAGCCAATTCTTAATATCTACTATAACAATAACACTAAATCAAAAATATTTTCTCCAATACCATACATAACAAAAACATTTCCCCCCCAACAATATCTAAGCATTTTCCCCTTCCAATTAGGTTCCCTAACTCAGCAACGACGTCATCTAAGCATTATAAAAATATTATTTATTACACGCATTGTTTTCGACCGGGAATCCACAGCTCAGCATCTCACATCACATGTTTTACGGTTTTGGACATTTCAGTCTTTCCCCAACAACCATATATCATCCAATCACATCACTGAATCACGATGGCTTTTGATGATTGCACATTAAAATAATAAAATTATCATATTTATAATTAAAGTTTTAAAAGATTTTCTATAATTAAATTTTAATGTTATTATTTATAATTATATATATAATATCTCTGGTCAATTATTGTAATTTATATATTTTATTGAACTAAATATAATTAAAATTTTGAAATCTATTTTACACAAATTATTATCTACTGTCACGATTTTTATGAACATGTTATATTTTTATAACATTTATAAATATGCACACTTATTTTTTTATTATTCATAACTGTAGTAATAACTAATAATGCTTGCTAAGATTTTTACTAATATCTGAATTTGAAATAATATTATAAATATTGTATAATATATAAATTTTCATTATGCATAGTTGTTAATTTCAAATTCTGTGAAGCAAATGTATAAAAGAAATGTATCTTTGTTATTAGTTGGAATATTCTTAGGTTAAAAACTAAATCCAAATGCTTTAATTGTAATAATAACAGGCCACTAATATAAATATTAGACACTAGAATATATATTGTCACTTTTAAGCAGGGCAGATGCACAAAGTGTCAGGGGAGCAAATACATTTCTATTATTTTGAATTTTTTTTATAAAAATTAGTTTAATGAGTTAAGAAAAGAGAAAAAAGAAAAGAAAATTTGCATATTCAATTTTTATTAAAAAAGAAATATTAAAATTTTAGATTTTATTTTTAAATTTTTGTACTCGTAATTGCTTTCAAAATGTTGTCATTTTAATCAAAGCAAGCACATTTGCTCTTTAATATAATAATTAATATTATTTTAATATTTAAAATTTTATAATTATAGAAATTTTTTTAATATCAAATACGATATATGAAATTAATACGTAATTATATTCTAACAACTAAATATATGAGAAATTATAATCCTTTATAATCCCTTATAAGTACACAGGAGTACTCATTATCAGAATGACAGTTATATTTTCATATACTTATTTTATACGGTCTAAACATATCCTAAATAATTACAAGTTATACTGATTTTGTTATCGCTCGTCTCTTAATTATTATATTAATATGTTTTTATTAGTCCAATGATATTATTAAATTTTTATTCTTTATAAAATTAATTCATTAACAAAAAAATTAATAAATGTGTTAAGCTCAGGGCATACTTAAAAAATAATAATAAAAGCAGATTCAGAATCCTTTCATTTCTTTTACGCAAATAATTCAATGAATACGAAACACCCTGGAAATTTTTGCAACGTTGACAGAGGAGGAAGAACAGAAAAGCAGCCATATATGAATCCTAACAACCTTTCTATATATATAGTACGCCTCGTCGCCTCCAGTTTATTACAAAGGCTCTTCCTTTTGTTCTTTGAGTTTCAGAATTCCTTAGATTTATTGTCAATGTTCAAAGACGAGCCTCACAACAAAAGAACACCATTCTTCTTTTTTCTCAACCTCAACTTCAATTCCTAGTAAAACACTTCTTTTTCTTTGTTTTGATTCCTTTGACTTGAGCTCGGGGGACGTGAAAGTTTTAATATTGTAGTTTTGGTGGGTGTTGGGATTTGATAGTAATGGAAGGCGGAGATATTTTAAAAGCAAGTAATAGCTTACGGGCAGGAAGTTCACGAGCGTGGAGTTCTTCGATATGGAGAAACAGTGCTGTGGACGTATTTTCAAGATCTGCTCGAGACGAGGACGATGAAGAAGCTTTGAAATGGGCTGCACTTGAGAAACTACCGACTGTTGCTCGTCTCAGGAAAGGTATACTGACTGACTCTCAAGGTGGTGCCGATGAGATCGATGTTTCAAACCTTGGGTGGCAAGAGAGGCGGACTATACTTGAGAGGTTGGTCAGAGTCGCAGAGGAAGACAATGAAAAGTTCTTGTTGAAGCTCAAGAACCGTATAAATAGGTACGAAGGTTTTTTTTTAAACTAGGAAAGCGGAAATGGAAAGTATTTTTGGAGGGAAAGACTTGAGTAGAACTCTGTTTTAGTTCTTGGAGATCCTATTCTCGTATATCAATAATCATTTGCATTCGATTTTATATGTTCAGGGTTGGCATTGATCTTCCCACAATCGAAGTCCGATATGAAAATCTAAATATTGAAGCTGAAGCTTTTGTAGGAACCAATGCTTTGCCTTCAGTTCTTAATTTCACTACTGGCATATTTGAGGTAGCAACCTGGAAATATAACTAATTAATTTATCAGCTTATACTTTATTTTATTTTGGTTTTGATTCTTATTAACAGTTCACTTTGTATTGTGACTAAAGAACTTCTTGATAGGCATGGGTATTCTTTCCAGTAGAAAGAAAAAGTTGACCATCCTCAAAGATGTCAGTGGCATCATTAAGCCTGGCAGGTAAACAAGGCCATCTGATTTCTCATGAAATTTTATTTTAATTTTTCTTCTCATCAAACATAAAATTGGAGAATTCATCCATGATTTTTCGTTTAATGTTATTTATACTAGGATGTCATTGCTTTTGGGTCCTCCAAGTTCCGGGAAAACCACTCTCTTGTTGGCTTTGGCTGGGAAGCTTGATCCTGCTCTCAAGGTGCCCTATAAAATTCCTTTTTTTAGAATTCGGTGTTTTCCTTTCTATGCTTCTTGTTTTTAGCATCGAGCTCCCCCTTTGCTTTAATTTCTAATACTGAAAATTCTCTTGCAGTTTTCGGGGGCTGTGACTTACAATGGACATAGCATGAATGAGTTTGTGCCACAGAGAACCGCTGCTTATATCAGTCAACATGATCTTCACTTAGGAGAAATGACTGTAAGAGAGACTTTGGCCTTTTCTGCAAGATGCCAAGGTGTTGGAACCCGATATGGTTAGTTTGATTCATTTCCATCCCTTCTCAAATCCTCTTTTTCACCTTTCGGTGCAAACTATTACTTTCTTTTCCCTTTTTCAAAACTTGAATTCTTGTTGTTTGGGTGTTTACAGATATGTTGGCAGAGTTGTCAAGAAGAGAGAAAGAAGCTAACATTAAACCTGATCCTGATATTGACGTCTTCATGAAGGTAAGAACTATGAAGCCATTGTAATGCTAAATATGAACATCTCATGGACCTCATTCCCAAAATGCCTGTCCTGTTTAGATATTTCTTTTAGGTGTGAAAATCAGAAATGGAATACAAGTTAAAAGTTAAATTTATCTGACATGAATCTCTATTATAAACAATCTTGCATCGTGATTTACTCTGTCATTTCAGGCAGCAGCGACTGAAGGACAGGAAGCAAATGTAATCACCGATTATATTCTAAAGGTAATGTTACAGAAACTGAAGTATATTGAAATATCTAAGATGGAAATATCTTCACTTACTGAATAAATTTTGCCACAAATTTTGCAGATTTTAGGACTGGATGTATGCGCAGACACTTTGGTAGGAAATGAAATGTTGAGGGGTATATCTGGAGGACAAAGGAAGCGTGTCACAACAGGTAGTTCATGAAATAAATTGCACCATTTATTCCACTATCAAAGTACGCTAAGTTTCTTATCATGGAATCGAATTGTGTCATTGTCAACGCAATTAGGTGAAATGCTAGTTGGACCAGCAAGGGCACTGTTTATGGATGAGATATCTACTGGCCTGGACAGCTCCACAACATTCCAAATCGTGAACTCCCTCAAACAAACTGTTCACATCCTTAATGGAACCGCCGTCATCTCCCTTCTACAGCCAGCTCCAGAGACTTATGATCTTTTTGACGACATTATTCTCCTTTCTGATGTGTGATAGTATATCAGGGTCCTCGTGAACATGTGGAGAGCTTTTTTGAATCTATGGGCTTCAGGTGCCCTGAGAGAAAAGGTGTGGCTGATTTCCTGCAAGAGGTAAGTCTTGACCAAGGTTTTATTCTCTTGTTCATTGTGAGAAAGTTGCTCTTCTGTCCCATTTAACTTTGGTAACTGCAGGTTACATCAAGGAAAGATCAAATGCAGTATTGGGTACGTAAAGATCAACCTTACAGGTTTATCACGGCCAATGAGTTTTCTGAGGCATTCCAATCATTCCATGTGGGAATGAAAATTGGAGATGAATTTGGACTCCATTTGAAAAAACAAGGAGCCACCCAGCTGCTTTGACAACCAGAAAATATGGTGTTGGGAAGTGGGAGTTGTTGAAAGCTTGCATCTCAAGAGAATTACTGCTGATGAAGCGAAACTCTTTCGTCTACATCTTCAAGTGCATGCAAGTACGTGCTAATCATATTTAAATTCTCTACTGAAATTATCGTTTTTTAAGTATTGTGATTAACACTTCTTTTTCTTCGTGCTACTAGCTCACTCTGATGGCCATAATTACTATGACTCTCTTCTTGCGGACTGAGATGCATAAAGATTCAGTCCGAGGGGGAGGGATCTATATGGGAGCCTTGTTCTTTGGTATGACTATGATTATGTTCAATGGCATGTCTGAGCTCTCTATGACCATTTCTAAGCTCCCCGTCTTTTACAAGCAAAGAGACCTCCTATTTTTTCCTCCATGGACCTATGCTCTACCATCATGGATACTGAAGATCCCTATCACATTCTTAGAAGTTTCCATATGGGTATTTCTTACCTACTATGTCATCGGTTTCGATCCATACATTGAAAGGTAGGGAAAAGAATGACAACAAAAAATCGTTTGAACTTGAACAGTTGCATATATAGATTTTTGCTCATCAGCTCCAATTGAAATTAATGTGAAAGTTATTTTTCTGGTGCAGGTTGCTCAGACAGTACCTCATCCTCTTTCTAATTAACCAGATGGCTTCTGGATTGTTTCGGACCATTGCAGCACTTGGTAGAAACCTGATTGTTGCTAACACTTTTGGATCATTTGCTTTACTCGTACTTTTTGCTATGGGTGGCTTTGTCCTGTCACGAGGTATAATAATTCTTGGAATAAACTTTTAACGAAAATTAAAAGTTAAGCAGTTCTAATATATATCATTGTTTTCATGTTTGATGCTACAGAGGACATAAAGGGTTGGTGGATATGGGGTTACTGGATTTCGCCTATGATGTATGGGCAAAATGCGTTGATGGCTAATGAGTTCCTTGGGAACCAGTGGAGACGAGTAATGCTTTTGAAGTCTCAATGTCTATAATTCTGCTTTTGTCTTTTAACAATATGCTGATCTTTTAAATTTTCTTTCATATTGAAGGTCCTTCCGGGCTCAAATGAATCACTAGGAATTGAAGTTCTAAAGTCCAGGAGTTTCTTCACAGAAGGATATTGGTATTGGATCGGAGTAGGGGGATTGGTTGGATTCGTCTTATTGTTCAACTTTTGCTATACTCTGGCTCTTACTTTTCTAAACGGTGAGTATAGTTTACCTACTAAATCTTATGCCTCTTGGAAGGGAGAACTAATCATTTACAATTCTTTCAAATAAATATGTAGCTTGGAGAAGAGTGGGCCGTAATATCAGATAAACCTGAAAGCAACGATCAAGCCAATGGAGTTGGAGTTGGTGGAAGCATTCAGTTAACAAACCAAGAAAACAGTTCGAGTCATGGAAATAGATCAGGTATTAAATGCTCATATACATTTGATTGGTGTGATTGTGAACAAACCATTACATACAATTCTAATTAATTGACTTGCAGAGATCCAAGATGACATTAAAAAAGCACCTCATCAAAGTCCTTTTCTATGAGTGATGCCACTGTTGGGGCTATTGGCAAGAAGAAAAAGGGAATGGTTCTTCCATTTGAACCACATTCCATCACATTTGATGACATTGTATATTCTGTTGATATGCCACAGGTAACAAAAGGTCCCATTACAAGTACCATATACGTTCAATGGTTGGATCGAGTCTTTTTCCAGTTCAATGTGCACCAGATATATGAGAGTTTATTTGATTGAATTGATACTTTGTAGGAAATGAAAGAACAAGGTGTCACCGAAGATAAATTGGTGCTCTTGAAGGGTGTTAGTGGTGCTTTCAGACCAGGCGTTCTCACAGCTCTTATGGGTGTTAGTGGTGCTGGTAAAACCACTTTGATGGACGTCCTTGCTGGTAGGAAAACTGGTGGGTATATCGATGGGAACATTACAGTTTCAGGTTTCCCGAAGAAGCAGGAAACATTTGCTCGTGTAGCCGGATACTGTGAACAAAATGACATTCATTCTCCTCATGTCACTGTGTATGAATCCTTGCTTTACTCCGCTTGGCTAAGATTATCCAACGATGTTGATGCTGAAACCAGAAAGGTAAGCATTTAGGAAATCCTAATCTATTTCAAGTCACTTATTCAATTTGATACATATTACAGGTTTTAGTGAGATAAGTAAATTGGCTATTTATCGTCAAGCTAGACAATGCTTTAAGTTGAGAAGGGTTGACAATGGAGTATTTAAGTACCTCTATACTAATATCCTGAACAACCGAGTCATATGGTTTTAGATGTTCATCGAGGAAGTCATGGAGCTTGTGGAACTGAATCCATTAAGGCATATGCTAGTTGGTATACCTGGTGTAAGCGGTTTATCAACTGAGCAGCGAAAGAGGCTTACTATTGCAGTCGAGCTTGTGGCAAACCCCTCTATTATTTTCATGGATGAGCCAACTTCAGGGCTCGATGCAAGAGCTGCTGCCATTGTTATGAGAACAGTCAGGAATACAGTGGACACTGGAAGAACAGTTGTGTGTACCATCCATCAACCAAGTATCGACATATTTGAAGCATTTGATGAGGTGAGAAACATAATTTTTTTAAAGAACTGGATGCATATTAGTTGGTTCTTAATGAAATAGCGTAACTAAGATAAAATTTGCAATTGCAGCTATTCCTTATGAAGAGGGGAGGACAAGAGATATATGTGGGGCCATTAGGACACCATTCTAAACATCTTATCAAATATTTTGAGGTGAGATGAATAAAAGACCATACTTTAAAAGGTTCATCAACTTGTTCATTTCTTGGTTCACATGAAAACTGTATCTGACTGTAGTGTTCATCGTCTTCAGGGAATTCAAGGAGTTAGCAAAATCAAAGATGGATACAATCCAGCAACTTGGATGCTGGAAGTTACCACATCAGCGCAGGAGTTATCTTTAGGTGTTGATTTTACTGAAATCTACAAAAACTCAGACCTATACAGGTAATAAGCTATTCAGGCACCAAATTGTAATCTAATTCAACTAATTACTTAGAATATATAAGACATCTATGTGGCCTAGTAATCTTGGATACCTATACTTTCCACTGATGAATGTCATTTTTTCAGGAGAAACAAAGCGCTTATTGTAGATTTAAGCAAACCTGATCCCGGTGCAAAGGAACTCTACTTCCCAACACAGTACTCTCAACCATTCTTGACTCAGTGTGCGGCCTGTTTATGGAAGCACACTGGTCATACTGGCGCAACCCGCCATATACTGCTGTGAGATTTCTCTTTACAACTGTCATAGCATTGATGTTTGGGACAGTGTTCTGGGACCTTGGTTCTAAAACGTAAGCTACAACTCAATCACAAAAGCTCAAGCTTCAATGTTGTTTTTTATCAGTCAGCTTCATATATCTAATTTTCTGCATTGTAAAATTATAGGAAAAAGGTGCAGGATCTGTCAAATGCAATGGGTTCAATGTATGCTGCTGTTCTTTTCATCGGTATCCAAAACTCTGCATCTGTGCAGCCTGTGGTGGCTGTTGAAAGGACAGTGTTTTATAGAGAAAGAGCTGCTGGAATGTATTCTGCCATGCCATATGCCATTGCACAGGTAAGTATTTTTCACATTTTGAAGATTACTTGAAATGGTAAAGGAAGTTGTAGGCACATTATAATTTACTCCACATCTTTCCATTGCAGGTCTTAATTGAGATCCCTTATATTTTTGTTCAAGCTTTCGTGTATGGCGTTATAGTCTACGCCATGATCGGATTTGAATGGACAGTTGCCAAGTTCTTTTGGTATCTCTTCTTCATGTTCTTCACCTTAATTTACTTCACCTTCTACGGCATGATGGCGGTTGCTGTCACACCGAACCACTACATTGCAGCCATAGTTTCCTCAGCATTCTATGGTATATGGAATGTCTTCTCAGGATTCATCATCGCACGACCTGTAAGTGCTACTTCCACACAATCTTCCTTTTTGAGTTCTTTTAATGAGTTTTGAATCCCACTCATTTCAACTGTTCACCAATTACAGAGCATGCCAGTATGGTGGAGATGGTACTGTTGGATTTGTCCGGTATCTTGGACGTTGTACGGATTGGTGGTTTCGCAATTTGGTGATATAAACGAAGTGCTTGAAGATGGAGACGGTCAGACAGTTAGAGAGTACATAAGAAGTTACTTTGGTTTCAGGCATGATTTTCTGGGAGTAGTTGCTGCTGTCATTCTTAGCTTCGATGTGTTGTTTGGAGCCATCTTTACCGCGGCCATAAAGATGTTCAATTTCCAAAGACGTTAGAATTTTTGGTTTAACTTTAGCGTTTATAAAAAAAAACCCCATATTTGTAATGGTACAATATTAATTATCAGTAAACAAGTTAAAGAAAAGGCTACTGTAACTGCGAATCAATTTCCAAATCTTTTAAGATGTAAAAAATGTGATTTTATTGGTTTAAGATCGTTTGACTGCATTTCTTGCGTCCAATACAAAGCAAAAGAAAGCGTGAAACAACTCTCTCTTGTTCAATCGATTTCCCAACATCAAGGACTGATGCCAAAAGGATGATGATACTGTCTCATCTTTTCCTGCTGAATTAAAAGCTACATTTATCAAAACTGAAATCGATTTCTTTGTCAAGAGATGGTCACCCGAAACCACAAAAGACTGGCGAGCTGGTTATTGATTGTGCCAACGAAAAGAAAAGGAAAATAACTATTTTTAACGCATGCAATGACAGTGACTGTACTGAAAGTAAATTAAAAGTTCAGTAATTATATTATATGTTTTAAAAGTATGATCATCAAAATGAAAGAATCTGATGACTATTTCTAGTGTTTACCCTTATCTTTATCCAAATTTTATCGAACCCTATTTTTCATCGATCAGTTATTAACGTGATGAATAAAATTATTGTTTTTAATAAATAAATTTTATTAAAGTTTTAAAAATTGTTACGTGTCAAAACAACTTTATAATTTTATAAAATTTGGTTTTATATATAATGGTATGAATCATGATTCCTTAGAATTAAAATGAGCTATAATTTTTTGGTCAAAAAATTTACCATGGAATCTGATGAGTGTATACTACCAGCTAATCGATAATGTCACCTAAACATTATAAAATTATATATTATGTTTTATCTTCCTCTTACTTTTTCATAGTTTTCCAGGAAAAAAATAGTCAAACAAAAACCATGAAATTAAAAAAAGAAAAAAAATACTTGAAACTTTGAACTTTGACAGATTAAAACGAAAAACCAAAATAAAAAAAAATACAATCATTACGAAACACAATGTGGAAACTTTGAACTCTGATAGATACCATACTACTGATAATAATAATAATAATAATAATAAGATGCCGTTAAACTATAAGATATCAAAGTTCTAACAATCTTATAAATATCACTAGCCGCGGGTTGTCTTGCAACAGAACCAGGCCATTTCTGAACTGTTCAGAGCTCTTGTCCAGGTTCAAGGACAGAGTCTGAGTAAAAAAATACAAAGACTTCTTTTCCTCAATCTCAACTTATACTTGTAAATCCCCATTTCCCTTTGTTGTTTTTTGTTTTGATTCTTTGAATTGAGATCTGTGAACGTGAAAGTTTTCATGTTGTTTTGGAGTTTGATGGTAAATTGGTAATGGAGAGTGGAGATATATTAAAAGCGAGCCACAGTTTACGGGCCGGAAGTTTCCGAGCAGGAAGTTTACGAGCAACGAGTTCTTCGATATGGAGAAACAGTGCTGTGGACGTATTTTCAAGGTCTAGTCGAGACGAGGATGATGAAGAAGCATTGAATGGGCTGCACTTGAGAAACTACCAACTGTAGCTCGTATCAGGAAAGGTATACACACCAGCTCTCAAGGTCATGCCAATGAAATCGATGTTTATAACCTTGGGTGGCAAGAAAGGAAGACTATACTTGAGAGGTTGATCAGAGTTGCGGAGGAAGATAATGAAAGGTTCTTGCTGAAGATCAGGAACCGTATAAATACGTAAGAAGTTTGTTGAATCTTATTTTCTGATCTATATATTTGATTACTAGAAAAAGAAAGGGAAAGAGTTCAATGAAACAGTAGAAACAAAGAACTCGTCATTGGAGATCCTGTTCTCTTGTATCAATCATCATTTTTATTGGATTTTGTTTCGTTTTCAGGGTTGGCATCGAGCTTCCCACAATCGAAGTCAGATACGAAAATCTGAATATTGAAGCTGAAGCTTTCATAGGAACCAATGCTTTGCCTTCATGTCTTAATTTCATCACTAGCATTTTTGAGGTACCAACCCGGCAATATAACTAAATAATTTATCAGCTTATACTCCTTTTTTGGGTTTAGATTCTTATTACCAGTTCATTTTTTTGTGATTAAAGGGCTTGTTGATAAATTTGGGCATTCTTTCTAGTAGAAAGAAAAAGCTGACCATCCTCAAAGACATCAGTGGCATCATTAAGCCTGGCAGGTAACATGGTCATATGGTTTCTCATGAAACACCTGAATTTTAATTTTCTTTTCTTCTCAAGCATAAAGTTGGGAGATCCTGGAATTAATCAATGATTGTGTCATTTATTGTAATTATTATAATAGGATGACATTGCTTCTGGGTCCTCCAAGTTCTGGAAAAACCACTCTCTTGTTGGCTTTGGCTGGGAAGCTTGATCCTGCTCTCAAGGTGCTTTACCAAATTCACTTCTTTTCTTTCACTGTTTTCCTTTGCTTTAGAGTCTAATTTGACAGTGAAAATTCTCTTGCAGTTCTCGGGGACTGTGACTTACAATGGGCATACCATGGATGAGTTTGTGCCACAGAGAACTGCTGCCTATATCAGTCAATATGATCTTCACTTAGGAGAAATGACTGTGAGGGAGACTTTGTCCTTCTCTGCAAGATGTCAAGGGGTCGGAACTCGATATGGTTAGTATGATTGACTCAGTTTCTCTTTTGACCTATGGTGCAAACGTAATACTTGTTTACTATTATTAAGTAAATCTTCAATGGATTAAATCCTCCTGTTTTGGGCGTTTACCAGATATGTTGTCGGAGTTGTCACGAAGAGAGAAACAAGCACACATTAAACCTGATCCTGATATTGATGTCTTCATGAAGGTAAGTTCAAAGATTAATTTTATCTCACTGGAGTCACTATTATAAAGAATCTTGTATTCATCGTGATTTACTTTTGTCATTTTTGGCATTCCAGGCAGCAGCGACAGAAGGACAGGAAACAAATGTAATCACTGATTATGTTCTAAAGGTAATGTTACAGAAACTGAAGTATATTGAAATATCAAAGGTAAAATCATCATTTATTGCATTCCTTTGTCATAAACTTTGCAGATTTTAGGACTGGATGTATGTGCAGGCACTTTGGTAGGATATGAAATGTTGAGGGGTATTTCTGGAGGACAAAAGAAGCGTCTCACAACAGGTAGTTCATGAAATAAATTGCACCATTTATTCCATGATCAAAGTACACTACATTTATTATCATGAAATCTAATTATGTCATTGTCAATTCAATTAGGTGAAATGCTCGTTGGACCAGCAAGGGCCCTGTTTATGGATGAGATATCTACTGGTCTAGACAGCTCTACGACATTCCAAATTGTGAACTCCCTCAGGCAAACTGTTCACATCCTTAATGGAACCGCAGTCATCTCCCTTCTACAGCCAGCTCCAGAGACTTATGATCTTTTTGATGACATTATTCTCCTTTCTGATGGTGTGATAGTATATCAGGGTCCTCGTGAACACGTGGTGAGCTTTTTCGAATCTATGGGCTTCAGGTGTCCTGAGAGAAAAGGTGTGGCTGATTTCTTGCAAGAGGTAAGTCTTGACCAAGGTTATATTCTCTTGTTCATTTGAGAAAGTAGCTCTTCCGTATCATTTAACTTTGGTAACTGCAGGTTACATCAAGGAAAGATCAAATGCAGTACTGGGTACATAAAGATCAACTTTACAGGTTTATGACGGCCAATGAGTTTGCCGAGGCATTCCAATCATTCCATGTGGGAATGAAAATCGGAGATGAACTTGGAACTCCATTTGAGAAAGAAAGGAGCCACCCAGCTGCTTTGACAACCAGAAAATATGGTGTTGGGAAGTGGGAGTTGCTGAAAGCTTGCATCGCAAGGGAATTCCTGCTGATGAGGAGAAACTCTTTCGTCTACATCTTCAAGTGTATACAAGTGCGTACTGATCATTTTTAAACTCTGTACTGCAATTATTCTGCTTTAAGGATTTTCTTTTCCTTAGCACATTAATGAACTTGACTAACACTTATTTTTATCGGTGCTACTAGCTCACGCTAATGGCCATCATTACTATGACACTCTTTTTGAGAACTGAGATGAATAAAGATTCAGTTCAAGGTGGAGGAATCTATATGGAGGCATTGTTTTTTGGTATGATCTTTATCATGTTCAATGGAATGCCTGAGCTTTCAATGACCATCACAAAGCTCCCTGTCTTTTACAAGCAAAGAGACCTCCTATTCTTTCCATCATGGGCCTATGGTCTACCATCGTGGATTCTGAAGATTTTTATGACATTTATAGAAGTTTCCATATGGGTATTTATTACCTACTATGTCATCGGATTTGATCCGAATGTAGAAAGGTAGAGAAAAGAAACGATAACCCAAATATCTTGTGAACTTTAATAGTAGTAGCTCTGATTCAAATTGATGTGGATGTAATTTTTCTGGCACAGGTTGTTTAGACAGTACCTCATCCTTGTTCTCATTAACCAGATGGCTTCGTCATTATTCCGATTTATAGCAGCAACCGCTAGAAACATGATCGTTGCAAACACTTTTGGAACATTTTCTATACTTATACTTTTTGCATTGAGTGGCTTTGTCCTGGCACGAGGTAAGTCTTAGAAAAAACTTCTAATGGAATTTAAACTTTAGACAGTTCTAATCTACTTTTTATGTTTAATGCTACAGATAGGATAAAGGTATGGTGGATATGGGGTTACTGGATCTCGCCATTGATGTATGGGCAAAATGGGTTGATGGTTAATGAGTTCCTTGGCCACCAGTGGAGTCGAGTAATGCTATTGAAGTTGCAATGTCTGAAATTCTGTCCTTTTTTTTCTCTTAACAAAATGCTGATTTTTCATGTTTGTTTGCATATTGAAGGTCCTTCCGGGCTCAAACGAATCACTGGGAATTCAAGTTTTACAGTCCAGGAATTTTCGCCAAGATTCATATTGGTATTGATCTCAGTAGGGGCATTGATTGGATTCGTATTAGTGTTCAACTTTTGCTTTAATCTGTCTCTTACCTTTCTAAACCATGAGTATAGCTTACCTACTAAAACTTCTGCCTCTTTGGTAAACACAGCTAATCTTTAACTTCTTTTTTTTTCTTTCAATTAAATGTAGCCTTTGAGAACAAACGAGCTGTAATATCAGATGAACCCGAAAGCAAAGATCAAGCCAATGGAGTTGGTGGAAACATTCAGTTATCAAACCAAGAAAGTAGCGCCAGTGGTGTAATTAGATCAGGTATTGGAAGGTCATATATATTTATATTAATGTGTTTGTTTACAAAGCCATTATATGTACAATACAAATTTAATTGGCATGCAGAGATCCAAGATGAAATTCAAAGAAGCATCTCATCCAAGTCTTTCTCTATGTCTGATGCAACTCTTGGGGGCAATGGTAACAAGAAAAAGGGAATGATTCTTCCATTTGAGCCACATTCCATCACTTTTGATGACATTACCTATTCTGTTGATATGCCACAGGTAACAAAAGGTTCCATGTGATACCATTCATGTTCGATAACTGGATTGAGTCTTTCTTCATTTTAACATGGTTCAGGTATATGAGTGTTTATTGATTGAATTGAAACTTTGTAGGAAATGAAAGAACAAGGTGTCATTGAAGATAGATTGGTGCTATTGATTGGTCTTAGTGGTGCTTTCAGACCAGGCGTCCTCACTGCACTAATGGGTGTTAGTGGTGCTGGTAAAACCACTTTGATGGATGTGCTTGCTGGTAGAAAAACGGGTGGTTATATCGATGGGAACATTACAGTTTCAGGTTTCCCGAAGAAGCAAGAAACATTTGCTCGTGTATCTGGATACTGTGAACAAAATGACATTCATTCTCATGTCACTGTGTATGAATCCTTGCTTTATTCAGCTTGGCTACGATTATCCAGCGAAGTTGATGCTGAAACCAGAAAGATAAGCATTTATGAAATTCTAATCTACTTCAAGTCTCTTATTCAACATTGATACATATTACATGATTTACTCAGATAAGTAAATTGGAGCTTTAAGTTGAGAAGTGTTGTGTTAGTTAAAACTTTCATCTTTCCCCTCCATTGCCCACAGTAGGATGAATTCATTAAAATCAATCCCCAAGTATACAACTTAGTTGAAATGAAAAACATTTCTTTTTCCAACTATCTTGCAACGTTGTTTCTTGGGTTGACAATGGAGTATTTAGGTCAGTTCATCTAGCTGAGATCCTGAACAACCGAGTCCAATAAGAAAGCACATTTTCTAGTCACTTTTGGCCTGGATTAAGTTGATGGTTTTATCTCAACATATGCTTCTTAGATGTTCATCGAGGAAGTCATGGAGCTTGTGGAGCTGAATCCATTAAGGTATGCCCTAGTTGGATTACCCGGTGTAAACGGTTTATCAACTGAGCAGAGAAAAAGGCTTACTATTGCAGTCAGCTTGTGGAAAACCCCTCTATCATTTTCATGGATGAGCCAACTTCAGGGCTCGATGCAAGAGCTGCAGCAATTGTTATGAGAACAGTTAGGAATACAGTGGACACTGGCAGAACAGTTGTGTGTACCATCCATCAACCAAGTATTGATATATTTTAAGCATTTGATGAGGTGATAAACATAAACTTAGTTTCAAAAGAAGTGGCTGCATTTTATTTGGTACTTTAATAGCCTGACGAAAAAATAAAAATTGCAATTGCAGCTATTCCTTTTGAAGCGTGGAGGACAAGAAATATATATGGGGCCATTAGGACACCATTCTAAACATCTTATCAGATACTTTGAGGTGAGATGAAATGAAAGACATTTTACAGAGTTCATCAAGTTTATGATTTCTCAGTTCACGTGAAAACTATATCCAACACTATAATGTTCATCGTCTCTAGAGAGAATTCAAGGAGTTAACAAAATCAGAGATGGATACAATCCAGCAACTTGGATGTTGGAAGTTACAACGTCAGCACAGGAGTTATCTTTAGGAGTTGATTTTGATGAAATCTACAAAGACTCAGACCTATATAGGTAATAAGCTAGCCCAGAATCGAATTACAACAAAAAGTGTAACCTGATTCAACTAATTGATTTAGTTTATCATATATAAGACATGTATACAGCCTAGTTCTCATGGCTACCCAGAATTTGCTACTGATATGCCATCTGTTCAGGAGAAACAAAGCTCTTATTGAAGATTTAAGCAAACCTTCTCCTGGTGCAAAGGAACTCTATTTCCCAACAAAGTACTCGCAATCATTCTTGACTCAGTGTAGAGCTTGTTTATGGAAGCAAAACTGGTCATACTGGCGCAACCCGTCATACACTGCTGTGAGACTTCTCTTTACAATCGCCATAGCATTGATGTTTGGGACACTGTACTGGGACCTTGGCAAAGAACGTAAGCTTAGAAAAGCTCAAGCTTCAATGTTGGTTTGATCTGTCAGCTTCATATACCTAATTATCTGTGTTATAAAATTATAGGAGAAAGATGCAAGATCTGGCGAATGCAATGGGTTCAATGTATGCTTCTGTTCTTTTCATCGGTATCCAGAACTCTTCATCTGTGCAGCCTGTCGTAAGCATTGAAAGGACAGTCTTCTATAGAGAAAGAGTTGCTGGAATGTATTCTGCCATGCCATATGCCATTGCACAGGTAAGTAATTTTCACATCTTGAGGATTACTTGAAATTGCCACATAATAATTTATAATTGACTCAACATTTTTTCCACTGCAGATCTTAATTGAGATGCCTTATATTTTTCTTCAATCTTCTGCGTATGGCCTCATAGTCTATTCTATGATCGGATTGGATTGGACCGCTGCTAAGTTCTTCTGGTATCTCTTCTTCATGTTCTTCACTTTCCTTTACTTCACCTTCTATGGCATGATGGCTGTTGCTGTCACACCAAACCACCACATTGCAGCCATAGTTTCCTCAGCATTCTATGGATTATGGAATCTCTTCTCAGGATTCATCATTCCACGACCTGCAAGTGCTACTTCCACACAATCTTCCTTTTCAAGTTCTGATTCGAATCCCAAATCTGTTGGGATGCCACCTTTTAGAGGTGACTGCATGAACCAACAGGGTTTATGTTCTTGGAATCTTGAGCATATACTTGTACACAAATCCTGAGGACTAACTTTGTTCCCACTCATTTCAACATACAGAGTATGCCGGTATGGTGGAGATGGTACTATTGGGCATGTCCGGTATCATGGACATTGTACGGATTGTTAATTTCACAATTTGGTGATATAAACGAAGTGCTGGAAGATGGGAACGGTCAGACAGTTAAAGAGTACCTAAGAAGTTATTTCGGTTTCAGGCATGATTTTCTGGGAGTAGTTGATGTTGTTATTCTTGTTTTCGATGTACTGTTTGGAGCAATCTTTATCATGGCCATAAAGACTTTCAATTTCCAAAGGCGTTAGGATTTTTGGTTGAAATATAGTGTTAAAAAAACATTGTTAGTAATGGTAAGATATCATTAGCAAACAAAGTTTAAGAAAAGAGGTTCATGTATGTAATGTTGTGTTCTGCTAAAATCTGACAATTTGAATTTGCTGTATGTAACTATGAAACATAATTGTCTGCATTTTTTTTGGTGTAATAAAAACAGTTCCCATATTACAGGATCTCTTAACAATAAGATTCAACCTGTCTATTCCTCCAGCGAGTAATGACAAAGAGACTACCCCATTCACCTCCATCAACCATAATACAGCCCACTTTTATCTTCTATATTCTTTTTTTTAGAAAAAAATATTATATTTAGCATAGCAATTTTCCTAATGCGCACTAGCAGTATGAAGATGTAAAACATTAGGCTCATTCTGTGAGAGTTTTGAAGATTTGGCCCATACCCTTGCTTTGTTGAAGCTATTAATCCTGTCATAAACATTTTTGATAAAATAATTAAATATTATTTTAAAAAACGATTATGACTTTAATTAGAAAAAATTAGTGATTTGGGTTTAATTAGAATTAAGTTGAAAGGGAGTCGTCATCGACCTTTGGGTTAGGTATGTCGAATATCTAAAATGTCTTTTAATTTTTTAAGAAAAATCGTTTTAAGACAAAAACTGGTATACATTTACAAAGATTCGATTAAAACGGGTTCAGGAGTCGGTTACGCGTGGGGAAGGATTAGCACCCTCACAGCGCCCAAAACTGGTACTGTGTCGCTTACACGTTGTCGTAATGGTGGAAGTTGTGAATCGAATATAAAGTTAAAATGGTCTATTTATCGAACATTGATTAATTTGATTCAAATTAATTATTGTTTGAAAAAATTCTTTAACTCGAAAAGAAACCTCGAAATTAACAATCCTCCGTCGGAAAAGTTATTTCGACTATTTCTTATCTATAAAGAATATTCCCTCTTTGATAAAATGTGAATCAAATAGAAATTGAATATTGACATTTGGCATAAAATAAAATAAACCGCTATTTAAAACAGGCATTGCATTGTTCTGTCGTAACCGTCTTTCAGTTGGGCTCCGAATTAGACTTCGACTTAAAATAATTGGGTTGGGAGTTGCCACCAACCACTTTAAAACGAATTTAGGTGGGTTGGACACCATCTTACTGATCTGCGTTTTACCATAAATGTGTCGGGTTCGGGAGTCGGTTACGGTCAAGCAAGGATTAACACCCTTGAACCGCCCTTTCGGTATTAATTAATTTGCCGGTTGTCTTAAATTAAGAAAATTGTAATTTAAAATTAAAAGGTAAAAATACGATCACAATTACTTACCTTAGATAGTTTTAAAGGTGTGACCTTACGAAGGTAAAAAACGATGTTAGATAAAAAGGTTAGAAATAAATAAATAAAATAAAATGAAGAAAAAAATAAATTAAATAAAGATAAGATAAAGAGAGCAAAGATAAAATAGTAAGTAAAATAAAAAAAAAAAAAAAAATAAAGAAAAAGAAGAAAAAAAATATAAATAAAACAAATAAATAAATAAAATAATAATAAAAAAGTAAAAAATAATATATATATATAATAAATAAATAATAAAAAATAGTAAAATATATATAAATCAATAAAACTGATAATAAAAAAATAATAAAAATATATACTAAACTAAAAAGAAAATGCATAAAAAAAAAAAAATATTACATGAAAAAAAAGAAAAGAAAAATAATAAACAATTAAATAAAATGAGTAACAAGGGAAATGCGCGTAAAATAAAGTTAAACAAATAATAATAATAATTAAAACATAAATGTAAGAGACGAATCAAAAGTAAAAAAGATGCTACATTTTATTTCCTTTTCGAATCGTTTACAATAGCTTTGTCTTTGTATTTTCCGTGCTTTCCTCTGTATTTTGTATGTAAATCAGTGTTACAAATGGGGAGGATTACATGTATTTATACTGAAAAAACTAACTATTTTAGAATCCTATTAACAATAGAATCCTAATGTAACTAGACTCCTTGCTCGATTGTTGCACGTTTGTTGGTGTGGTTGTTGTTTTAAAAGATATGGTGGTGGAAGAGTCCTCCTAGGAGAGAAACTCTTGCTAGTTCTATATTTTAAGAAAATGGGTGTCTACAGCTGCCCCTCTTTGTCTTTTTTCGTGGAACGAAAAATAGGACAAAGAAAAAAATGCACAAATTTTCGTTCAGTGGAGTTGAAGAATAACTCCTTGTCGAATTGAATTGCGGATGACTCCTCCGTCGCGAAGTCGAGTCCATCTTGAAATGATTTTAATCAGAATATGGCTTCTCGTTGTAGTCTACTTTGGTCTTCTTCTCGATTTAAAGACCTTGGCTAAAAATTCGACTGGAAAGTAATCTCTTGACTCCATAATGTGGTTGATATGCCCTCGAGTTGAATGAAACCGAACTCGAAAAAGTCTTCGCTGACAGATAGCTTTCTCGAGTTAAGCTATGCTGACGGAAAAAAGGCTTCTTGCTACTAAGGCACGGCTAACCCAGATCTTCTTCTCGGCTTGAAAAACCTCTATTGCAGTCGGACAATAGTGTGATTGACGTGTCATCGAGCTGAATGGATTCGAACTCGATAATTTTATTGACAGATAGCCCTTATTGCCTTGAGTTATGCTGTAAATGATGTGCCTTAGAGCTGAGCATAGTCGAGCTCGAAGGTCTTTTGGTGACAGATAACCCTTCTAGTCTTGAGTTATGCTGTAAATGATGTGCCCTCGAAGCTGAGTGTAATCGAACTCGAGGGTTTGGTGTTTCAAAACATTTTCAAAGATTTTTTGTGTGTGTGTTTCAAGAGAAACAATTCTGAGGGTTTTTTTTGTGTTTCAAGAGAAACTGTCTCAAGAGGGACAAAATTTGTTTCAAAAGAAACTGTCTCAAGAGAGATAAAACTTAGTTCTAAAAGAAACTGTCTCAAGAGAGACAAAATTTGTTTCAAGGAAAAGATATTCAAAGATTTTGTTTCAAGGGAAACTGTCTCAAGAGAGACAAAATTTGTTTCAAGGGAAATTGTCTCAAGAGAGACAAGATTTGTTTCAAGGGAAACTGTCTCAAAACTCGTTTTAAGGGGAACTGATTTAAATATTTTGTGTTTCAAGGGAAACGTTTTCAAGGTTATGTTTCAAGAGAAACTATCTCAAGGGAGACAAAATTTTGTTTCAAGGGAAACTATCTCAGAGAGACAAAATTAATTTCAAAAGAAATGTTTTCAATGTTTATGTTTCAAGAGAAACTGTCTCAAGGGAGACAAAATTTTGTTTCAAGGGAAACTACCCCAAGCGAGATAAATTTATTTCAAGGGAAATGTTTTCAATGTTTATGTTTCAAGAGAGACAAAATTTCGTTTCAAGAGAAACTATCTCAATCGAGATAAAATTCATTTCAAGGGAAATGTTTTCAATGTTTATGTTTCAGAGAAACTGTCTCAAGGGATAAAAAATTTAGTTCCAAAAGAAAATGTCTCAAGGGAGACGAAATTAGTTTCAATGAAAACAGATTCAAATATTTTGTTTCAAGGGAAACTTGGAAACTGTCTCAAGAGAGACAACGGTGAGCACGATTCCCTTCATCGTGAAGTTGAAACCGTTGATGACCCCTTCATTGTGAAGTTGAGCCTTGGAATTGGATATCCTTCATCGTGAAGTTGAAATCCAAGTAAGTTGTATAGTTCCGAGTCCAATATCCTCCGCCGTGAAGTTAAAATTGGCTCTGGAACTAATAAATTATTTGTTGACAGCCAGCCGTCCCTTCGTTGTGGAGTTGAACTTGTGTTGTCTCGAGTCCAATATCCTTCGCTGTGAAGTTGAAATTGGCTCTGAAATTGGGAAAATTTTATTGACAACCAACCGTCCCTTCGTTGTGGAGTTGAACTTGTGTTGTTTCGAGTGGCACGATATCCTCCGTCGTGGAGTTGAAATCGCAGGTAGCCCTTTCGTCGTGAAGTTGAGCCTTGACTTGGATATCCTTCATTGTGAAGTTGAAATCCAAGTATTGTATGTTGCGGGTGGACACGATTCCTTCGCCGTGAATTCGAAACCGTGGATGACCCATTTATTGTGAAGTTTGGCTTCGAGCTAGATATTTTCGTTGTGAAGTTAAAATCTACTCCCAAGCGAATTGTGTCGCTTTGAGTTCAATATCCTTCGCGTGAAGTTGAAATTGACTCTGACTGAAACTGGAAAGTTGTTTTGTTGTCAGACAGTCGCCCTTCGCTGTGAGGTAGAGCAACCACCATGTGCTTTTGAATCGAGCATCATCATCTTGAAGTTGAAACTTGACTCTAAAAGCTGCAAAACTTATGTATACAAAAAATGATAAATACGATGCTGTTAAGTATGTCTAAGATGCATGTAACATGAATTTCCAAAGATGCCCCAATATTCGATGTTGAATCTCAAAAAATGCCCCAATATTTGATGTTAAATAAAAAAAATACCCCAACATTTGATGTTGAATCTTCAAAGATGCCCTCATTGTTCCTGATTTCTTGCTTCAACATTGATTCTAAGCATGAGTTTTGTGTTTGAGAGCCACATGTCATTTACCAAGATCCACTCTAGAGAGATTGTTTTGTTTTGAAAAAAATGTTTTTCTTTCTTTTTTTATTTTCAAAGTTATGAAAATATCAAAAAAAAGTTTCGAAAAATGTTTAACCAAAAGTTTTGAAAATATTGCCCCTTTCACGGTTTTACAATTGAGACAAATCATAAAGCTAGAGTTCATTGGATATCAAAGAATTAATTATATTGTTAATCCTTCAATAAATTATAGCCGTTTGACACGTGCCAAGATCAAATCTATTTTTGGGAAATGGTTAAGTAAGGAAAGGATAAAAATGTCTCAGGTTATTGTGTTTGGTAAAAGGTTTGATATTTTTTTTTATTTGATGCTCAAAGGTTTGATGGGGTATCTTGCATGCTCTTGTATTGGAAGTGTTCTCCGATTCTCAACTTTCACAGTCACGCTCGGATTGTGCGTTGTCTTATCAAGGAATTTGTGCTATCGCCTCAGCTACCCAATTTTTGTATTCGAGTCGCCTTTTCAGGTTTTCAACTCGAATCCTCCTTTGGTTTCAAGACGTCATTTAGTAATTTACGTCTTGAACCCCCCTTTGTTATTTTTCTCTATCATATATTAATTACACTATTTTTTGCAAATAAAGATTAATCCTGATGGGCGGGATGAAATCTGAAGATAATCTCTTTTGTTTAGAAATCCATGTATGATTAGAAGGGACTTTTAAGGCACGTAATGTAGGCCATGGTTCATGGTTATGAAAGAAAGGATAAATAGGCCCAAACAAGTGTTTTAGGGTAATTGAACCAATGATCAATTCATTCTGATGTCTTCAATCACATCTTGCTCAGTTTGAATATACTCGTATGTGTCTTTCTCTTGATGCTCTATGATCTTCGAGTGGATTGATTTAGTGATTCAAAAATGATTGTGCTTGATCAATCTCATAGTTTGAATCTCGATGCGTCGTTTGAATCGAGAGAATCTTTGCATATGCATCTTGTATTCTTTTTTCTTTAATTTTCCTTTGTTTTTTCTCTTTTTTTTTCTTTTTTTTTTCACTTTTTGTTCTGATTGAATCTTCGCACTTGGCATTTGGTTCACCTTTCGGTATCTCATCTGAATCAATGTCTTCACTCATGCGAGCAGATTTTCTCCACCTTGACCCCAGTGTGGAGGTTGATCCTTGGTTAGGTTGAATCAGAAGAAAAATACTATAGGCTCAAAAGGGGACACAAGGGATATATATTTTCTCATGGTGTGAATGGGTAAAGAAAGAAAGCCGTTTATCATGTCATACATGGAAGCTTTCACAGAAGAGGTATCCCCAGGGGGATAGATTTTCAGGATTAATTTTATTCACATGAAAACAATGTAATTAATGCATGATAGAATTATTTCGAGTGAATTCTTCTTTCTGCTTCTTGCCCCAACATGTCTCAATGTTCAGGCTCCCTGCGAGATGCCCCAAGTTTTGTCTTAGAAGAATACTCATGTTCAAATGAACAACTCAATGCGTTGGGTTTAATGGTATAAAAATGTCAATTTTGAGTCTAAAAAGACAATGGTGTGACTTATTGACTCAAAGAAAGGTATGGGTGTATCAAAAAGATAAAGGCATGTTAAAAAAATTCAAAGGGAGGTAATGTCAAATTTTGGTCTTTTTGGTAATGACCATGAGTTATTTGGGTAAGAATCAAGGTTTTATTTTGGGGTTTGAGACAGGATAAGAATGGTCGAATCTTGCCATACGTTAAAAATCTATCTTGAAGAATTAAAAGAATCCTTAATTCATTTAATATTCGAAGAACTAAAGATTAAAATTTGTTCAATTGCTCCACCTTAAAAGTAGCATAAATTCAATCGTTTAAAAGATTAAGCAAACATGAAAGATCAAAGACAAGTTCAAACAAAACAATCCTCTAAGTGCAAATGATATATGCAATGTCCCATTCTTCGGCTGTCCATGCCCCTGAATCCATCATGTTTTAGATCTCGCGCTTCAGCGCCTTATAGTTCTCAGAGGAATGTATGGAGCATCCTATGTGGTAACTGCAAACAGCTTCAACATCGTAGCCCTTAGGATATGTGGACTCTTTTCTCAGATCATCCTGGTAGGCTTAGTCGTACAACCAGCTGATCGGGCTCATTCGTTGTGATTTCAGTTTTTTTAGTTATTAAAATCTTGCTTACATGTAGTGTCATATGGTTAAAATCACTTCATCATATTCTCCATGAAGAAATTTCATGTTTATGAAAATGCTTAAAAATGAAATGTAGATGCAAAATGCAAAAATGCATGAAATGTTCGAGGCATTGATCCAAAAACATGTCTGTTATTATAAATAATCTTTATTGGGACAAAAGTGTTTTATATTTTAAGAGATAAAAATATCCTGACAGCTTCTGACATGTTGACTAGTCTTCTGCTTTCGTCTGTCACCGGTTGAATAACCTGTCAAACCGCTCTGGCTTCTCTGGTTGAACCGTGCAAATGTTGAGTTGCTTTTTGTATTGGCCCAAGAAGTCTCGAATGACTGCATCTCTGGCATTTATCTTTTGTTGAACCTGTTCCCAACGAATACATCATTGGAGCCCTCAATTGATAGGAACTATGTGAAGTTCATTTGTCTTTTTCTTGAATTTGTCAGCAAGGGTCTCCAATTTCAGCTATCGTTTTGCCATTGTTTTCTTTGAAGGGACTCACTTCATCTTGCCCCTGCAACCTCTTCCAGTTAGTTCTTCAAAGATAGACTTTCATTGTGTTTGATGTAGACCCAGTTCATTCTGAGTTCTTTATAATGCAGCAGAGTGATACACTATTCAATTGTGGGCACCACGTCTTATGGATTGAATGCGACATATAGTCGCCTTGTAGACCGTCCTCTGTATTTTCATCTCTTGTATTACAACCCCTTTGTCCATTAATACAGAGTATTCATGTTTAACAAACACATTTTTGGTGGATCAACACCTCTTTTAAATGATGCAAGTGATGAACATAAAATAAAATAAAATAAAAATGAAAAGAGTTAATAAGGTGAAAATAATCAAAAATAATCATGAAAAATAAAAGTCCTACCCCACATGATGTTTACCCCACATGCTTTAATTCCTACCCGGACATTATCTCTATCCCGCATACTAATTCCACACAAATCCTAACCGTATATTTATCTAGTTCGCATGCTTTGAACAGAAAGTAAAGCATGAAACAAAATAGCCTAGGGTTTGGAATGAGGTTTTGGGGTGGGCTCTAATTCTCCATAGCCTCCCGGTTTAGGTTCTAAAAAAAGGTACCCGAGTTCTCCTTGCTGGTGCCCCCTTGGGCTTGCCAGACCCTTAGTCCTAAGCCCATTACAAGCTCATGTGGACTAAGTTAAACTCGAGAGGAAACATTCCCTTATGCCCATACGGAGAATAAATTCACACGAAGGCATAAGGTATATGAATCCCGAAGGTTACTTGCTAGGCCCATACGGAGAATAAATTCCCACGAATGTGTCGCTTTCACCCCCACTTAAAAGGGTTCGGAGCTCGATTATAGAGCCTGAGATGAAAAGTTTTCAAAAATCTGAAATCATTCAAAAAAACATTAGTACAACTATTTATTTGAAAAATAATCAAAGATAAATAATTGGAATCGAATAAATAAATTAAAATTAAAATTTACCATTTTCACATAAAAAGACAACCGAAAATTAATTTCAGCCAGACTCACTTACCTGTCCCCAGCAGAGTCGCCAAGCTGTCGTAACCGTCTTTCGGTTGGGCCCCGAATTGGACTTCGACTTGAAATAATTAGGTTTGGAGTCGCCACCGACCACTTTAAAACGAATTTAGGTGGGTCGGACACCATCTTACCTGATCTGCGTTTTTACCAGAAATGTGTCGGGTTCGGGAGTCGGTTACGGTCAAGGAAGGATTAACACCCTTAAACCGCCCTTTCGATACCAATTAATTTGCCAGTTGTCTTAAATTAAGAAAATTGTAATTTAAAATTAAAAGGTAAAAATACGATCACAATTTCTTACCTTAGATAGATTTAAAGGTGTGGCCTTAAGAATGTCAAAAAGCCATGTTAGATAAAAAAAGGTAAGAAATAAATAAATAAATTAAATTAAAATGAAGAAAAAAACAAATTAAATAAAAGATAAGATAAAGAAAGCAAAGATAAAATAGTCAGTAAAATAAATATAAAAAAATAAAGAAAAATAAAGAAAAATAAAAAAAATATAAATAAAACAAATAAATAAAATAATAATAAAAAATAAAAAATATAATATAATAAATAAATAATATATATATATATATATATATATAATATATATATAATATATATATATATATATATATATATAATAATAAAACTGATAACAAAAAATAATATATATATATATAATCTAAAAAAATAAAAATATATACTAAAGTAAAAATGAAAATGCATAAAATGTAAAAAAATATTACGTGAAAAAAAAATAACAAAACAATTAAATAAAATGAGTAACAAGGGAAATGTGCTTATAAATAAAGTTAAATAAATAAAATAATAATAATTAAAACGTAAATGTAATATACCGAATAAAAAGTAAAAAAGATGTTACATTTTATTTCCTTTTCGAATCGTTTACAATAGCTTTGCCTTTGTATTTTTCGTGCTTTCCTCTGTATTTTGTATATAAATCGTGTGTTACAAATAGGAAGGATTACATGTATTTATAGTGCAAAAAAAACTAACTATTTTTAGAATCCTATTAACAATAGAATCCTAATGCAACTAGACTCCTTGCTCGGTTGTTGCACGTTTGTTGGTGTGGTTGTTGCTTTAAAAGATATGGTGGTGGAAGAGTCCTCCTAGGAGAAAAACTCTTTCTAGTTCTATCTTTTAAGAAAATGGGTGTCTACATGTTCAACGTGAAATAAAGTGAATTAATTAACTAAAATAAAATCCATTTATTTCATGTCTCATTTCGTTCGAACGTCATGTCGGACTGTACCACTTCGATCAAGTGATACTCTCCACGCCCGTTCTACAAATTCATGTTCTTGAAACAATTCAGATAACATTAATAGCTAAGGAGAAGGAAATAAATACGATTAGAGACATGAGAAATACAATATTTACAATAAATAGAGTTAATCATATTCACTTACATATGATACAAATGAATATATAACATATAAAATATGTACATACATAAAGGATTTAAATAAATATTACAAACTAAAATATAATGACCAAAAAGTAAGTATTTAAAATTTCAAGAACCAAAATAGAAAAAACATAAAATCAAAGGACTAAAATAGTATAAACAGGAATTTAAAAGACTAAAATAACAAAAACAAAAAACTTAAAGGGCTAAAATAACATAAACATAAACTTAAAGGTCCAAAGTAATAAAAACATACATTTAACGGATTAAAATAGTAAAACAAATCTTAAAGGATTAAATAGTAAAAACAATAACTAAAAGGACTAAAATAATAATTATTAATAAACTATAACCTAGATTACAAATATTAAACATTACAAGCACTAGAAATAGAAAATAACCCATAAATAATATTTAGGAATAAAATCAAATAACCAGAAACATGGAGGACTAAATAATAATCAAACCAAATGCCAACAACGACTAAAATAAATTATTTAGCAATTTCGTGGCCAAATTCGAGCATCAATGAAAATATCATAACAAATGAAATCAGTGACCAACATGAAATAATTACAAACATTACAACCAAAGTCAAACATTAACAAAGATAATATAACACATAATAACTGGACTAAAAAATAAATATAGAAACATAAATTCTCAAAATGAAATAAAATAAACTTTCATTTAATGGTTGAAAAATAATTTACAAAGGTAGAGGGACCTATACGACTATTATACCATCCCAGAAAACACGCTGAAGGTCCCTCTTTGAAACGACATCATTTTGATTTGGGGATATAAGCCCAAAACCGAGCTTTATCCCTCATTTCCCCCATTGTTTATCATTTCAGAAATTAGAGAGAAAGAGAGTAGAGAGGAAAACTTAAGGGCTTCGAAAAGCCCTCTACTCTCTCTCATTCTCTCTGTTTTTTCTCCCGATTCTTTTTTTTATCTACCCCTTTTCAAACCCGAATGACTCCCCTTCTGGAAACTAGTCTCCTTTGCTTTTATTTCCATTTGCATGCGTTGATTTTCGTTGATGGATTTGAGTTTGATGAGATAGGATAAGGATATCCTATCTCCTTTAATTGACAGAGGGAGATTGCCCCGGGATAGTGTTGTTGTTTACATTATTTTTTTCTCTGCCATTTTTTTACTGTTTACAGAAATCAGTCACTATAGATGGATGGGTTATGAGCAGCTCCGATGGTTGCGGCGATGAGAGTGAAATCCAGCTTGAGCGGGTGGCTAGCTATTATCCATTAGGGTGAAACCCTAGGTTCGGGGCGATCAATTATCCATTAGGGTGAAACCCTAGGTTCGGGACGATCTGGACCTTTGATTAGGTCCATATCCAATGACTTGTATTCGGGCGGCCGAGTCGATTCGGGTCCCCCTCCGGGTCAAGTCTGGATTCGGGTCTACTATTGGGTTTCTGGGTTGATATGGTTGTATTGTTGGGCTTGTAATCTGGGCTTCAAATAAGTATGAAAAAATATGTATACTTGTATTAATAATAATAATAATAATTAATAAACATAATAATAATAATAATAATAATTTAATAATATTAATAATAGTAAATAATAATATAATATTTTTTGTAGACCCGGACAAAACCGGGTGTCTACAACTGCCCCTCTTTGCACATTCTTGTGTTAACAAGAATATGGAAAAGACAAAAAAGACAACCAGTTTTTATCTGGTTCTCTTTTTTTGGTTTTGAAAATTTGATGTGTTTGATTTGGGGGCGACACAGCTCATACGTGATGAAGAGTTCTGGTCGTCTAAGGGTGACACGACTCCTATATGATGAGGAGTTCTGGTCTGTGGATGACATGGCTCATACATGAGGAA
Organism: Hibiscus syriacus; assembly: GCF_006381635.1. Classification (NCBI taxonomy): domain Eukaryota; kingdom Viridiplantae; phylum Streptophyta; class Magnoliopsida; order Malvales; family Malvaceae; genus Hibiscus; species Hibiscus syriacus. Next base: position 1,433,269 of record NW_024062677.1, on the reverse strand, counting down.
GAGTTCTGGCCATCTTTATGAGGGGTGATAACATATTTCCTATGCGATGAGGACGATTGATTATCTAGGGGTGACATAGCTCCTACGTGATGAGAAGGTCTGGTCGGGGGATGACATAGTTCCTACACTATGAGGACGACATGCCATCTTTAGAAATGATAACACGATTCCTACGTGATAAGGACGAAAGGTTGTCTAGGGGTGACATGACTCCTACGTGATGAGGAGGTCTGGTCGGGGGATGACACGGTTCCTACGTGATGAGGACGGCATGCCATCTTTAGGAAGGGCAATAACACGGTTCCTACACGATGAGGACGGCTGGTTATCAAGGGTGACACGACTCCTACATGATGAGAAGGTCTGGTCGGGGGATGACACAGTCCCTACGCGATGAGGACGTCATGCCATATTTAGGGATAATGGTTTCAAGATAAATTGACTCATAGATAATGCTTCAAGAGAAGTTGTCTCAAAATAGACAAATTCGTTTCAAGGGAAAACGACTCAAAGATGTTTGTTTTGTTTCAAGGGAAACATACTCAAAGATTTTTTTTCTCAAAAAAATTGTCTCAAGAAACAAAACTTTGTTTCCAGAGAAACATACTCAAAGATTTTTTTTCAAAAGAAACTGTCTTGAAAGGCAAAATTTGTTTCAAGAGAAACAACTCAAAGGATACTAATAATCTGCTTGTTCCTGCTGGTGGAGGAAAGGCCTTCAGAAGATCTGATCGTTTGCATCAGGATGTTGAATCCCCAAAGATGCTCCAATATTTGATGTTGAATCTCCAAAGATGCCCCAACATTCAATGTTTCTTGCTTCAGCACTGATTCTAAGCATGAGCTTTGTGTCTGCGAGCCACATGTCAACTACCAAGATTTACTATAGATATATTCTCTTATTTGCAAACATTTTTCTTCTTCTTGTATTTTCAAAATATGAAAATATAAATTAAAAGAGTTTAGAAAAATGTTTAATCAAAACTTTGAAAATATTACCCCTTTTGAGGTTTTGCAATTGACAACTTATAAAACAAGATTTCATTGGATATCAAAGAATTAATTACACTGTTAATCCTTCAATAAATTATAGCTATTTGACAAGTGTCAAGATTATTTCTATCTTTGAAGTATGGTTAAATAAGGAAAGAATTAAAAAAGTCTCAAGTTATTGTGTTTGGTTAAAGGTTTGATATTCTCATTTATTTGATGTTCACTAATCTGATGAAGTGGCTTCTGTACTCATTTATTGGAAGTGTTCTCCGACTCCCAGCTCTCATGATCTTATTCAGGTTGTGCAATGACTCATCAAAGGATTTATTCGATCACCTCCTATGCAATAGTTGCAACATCTTTATATTTAGAGTCGCCTTTTCAGGTTTTCAACTCGAATCCTCCTTGGTTTTAAAACGTTATTCATAATTTACGTCTTGAACCCCTTTGTTATTTTTTCTATCATGCATTAAATATTTTTAGAAAATCTTTTGTAAATAAAAGATTAATCCTGATGGGCGGGATGAGATATGAAGATAGTCTTTTCTATTTAGAAATCTATGTATGATTTGAAAGGACTTTTTAAGGCACGTAATATAGGCCATGATTCACGGTTATGAAAAAAGGGATAAAGAGGCCCAAGTAAGTGTTTGCGGGTAATTGAACCAAGGATCAATTTGTTCTGGTTCCTTTCAATCTTGTATTGCTAAACTTGGATCTGCTCTGTAACACCCCAACCCGTATTCGACCTGAATACGAGTATGAGGTGTCACATTGACTTTTAAAACCACTTTCCTTTTCAAAATAGATGACAATTCAAATTTACATTGAAAATTGAATATCTTATATTGAATACAATCATATAGTTTTACAAAACTGATCAGAGCGTATTCTACTAAATCTTTATTTACATGCCAACTAAAATGAATATTATAAAATACATAAGATTCAAGTCTTTTCTGATCTGATCTTTGGGAAGGAGAAGCTGACATGACTTGCCTATCTTCAATCCCTTTTCATTTCTTCGGAACCTACGTGTGAAACACTCACACGCTAAGTCATTGACTTAGTGAGGCATTTAAACTAATAATAGAAACTCTAAATACTTATTGATTCATAAACATTTCATACAGTAATATCACAAAAAACTATAAACATTTCTTATAACAAATGTATACATACACATATCTAATCATTATTATCATTAATCTCATTATGTTCATTATGATCCTTATTATTACTAACATCATTATCATTATCATATCATATATATAACATTATTATCATTAATCTCTTTTTGTCATATGAACTTGTACTTATCATTTGTACACATCATATAACACATTTCATAAAAACACAAATAGCATTGCACAAGGTATATTTATGTTTTCTCTTTTATTTTCCCGTATATACTCATGAGAATTAAAGATATGTGAGTACATAGAGGTTGTGCACATATGTTGTCACCACAGCTCGTATAAAGTCCCACTGGGGCATATAAAATTGTCCCAAAAGACCTCGTAGATGTCCCGAAGGACCACATATATGTCCCGAAGGACCTCGTAGAACCCTCGACTCTTGACATGCCAACTATACCCCTAGCTCTCATAACACATAACATGTGCATTATCATTTATACATTTCATATAGTTGATGTCTCATAAACATATATCCACATGTTCACATAGTCACATAGCTCATCACATATATATGAAATTGTCAACACACCTTTTCGTCCTACTAGGATTCAAACTCCTAAAAATAGGATATAATTTTGCTAGGATTCAAACTCCTAAAAATAGGATAGAGTTCTACTATTATTTAAACTCTTAAAGATAGGATCCACAAGCATTATAAATAGTCATTGTAACTCACTATTGTAACACATTCGGAGGAGGATATACGAAATACCAAGCAAAAAATTACAAGCAACTCGTAGCCATTTTTCGAAGCATTTATATTTTGAAAGGTAAAGTTCATACCTTCGTATGTTATTTTTCCCTACCCTTGCTGTGTTTTGATTTCGAAAGAAAACTGAGAGAAGTGTTTTTGACCGATGAACAGGGGCATTTTCGAGATCTATTTTTGTAGATCTAGTCCCCGAGGCTTGTGTTTTTGAAAAAACTATTCGGATTTTTATAAACGGGTCGTGTGGATCCGCGTGTTTTATCATTTTTTTCTTCGATTGACTTTTAATTTTGACCCCTAATTCATTTTTTATTTTAATTTAACCCTTATTATTTATATGTATATTTGTATATATTTAATTATATTTTTTTATTTATTTATTATACTTTTTTTTTCATTTTTCTTTGCGTTATATTATATATTTTCCTATTATTATTAAATATATATATATTATTATTATTTTTTATCTATGTTTAGTTATTTACTATGTTTTTTACTATATTTTCCTAAGTTATATATATATTCTTACTTTATTTATTTTATATTTCTATGATTACTATTTTTTAGTTAATATTATATGTATATTATTTTTATTTATTATTATTACTATTTAGTATTTTATTATATATACATTTTTATATTTTTTATATATTTTTTATTATTTATTTATACTATTATTTATTTTCATATATTTTAGTTTCTTTGCTCTTATTATTATTTTTCTTTTAAAAAAAACACTTTACCTTTTTTATTCTTTTTGTATATATATTTTATCTTCATTATTTTATTTTATTCAATTTCATTTTTTCATCCAATTATTTTATGTTTATTATTATTGGTTTCATTTATTTCCTTAGTTTACTCTTTAGTTTTGTTACTTTCTTTATTATTATTATTTTTCTTTAAAATCTATTTTAAGGGTATTTCCATAAACTTATTAAGGGTAAGTAATTCAGATCAAATTTTACCTTTTAATTTAACTTGCAATTTTCTTAATCAAAGACAACTGGAAATTACGTAGTACCGAAAGAACGGTTCAAGGGTGCTAATCCTTCCTTGACCGTAACCGACTCCCGAATCCGACACATATTTGGAAAGACGTAGATCAGATAAGAAATAGGGTATCCGATCAACCCATTTATTTTAAATAAATGATCGGTGGCGACTCCAATCCACATTTTTCAAGTCGAAGCCCAATTCCGGGGCCCAACCGAAAGACGTTTGCGATAGCTTGGCGACTCCGTTGGGGACAGGTAAGTGAGTCAGGCTAAGGTAATTTCAGTTGTCTTTTTAACGAAAAGGGTAAGTTTAAATTTTAAGGTAACATTTCGATCATTTTTTATTTACTTTTGATTATATTTTCGGGTAAATAGTTGTACTAATTTATTTTCTCGTGATTTCAGCCTTCAAATCTTTTTTATTTAAGGCTCTATACCCGAGCTCTAAACCCTGTCTTAAGTGGGGGTGAAAGCGACGCCTTCGTGTGAATTTATTCACCGTGTGGGCCTAGCAAGTAGCCTTCGGGATTCATATACCTTATGTCTTCGTGTGAATTTATTCACCGTGCGGGCATAAGGGAATGTGTCCTCTCGAGTTTAACTTAGTCCACACAAGCCTGTGATAGGTTTAGGACTAAGGGTCTTGCAAGCCCAAGGGGGCACCAGCAAGGAGAACTCGGGTACCGTTTTTAGAACCTAAATCGGGAAACCATGGAGAATTAGAGCCTACCCCGAAACCACATTCCAAAACCTAAGATATTTTTACCTTAATCATTTTCTTTTTTGTGTTTTTTTTCTTTCGTCATTTTATTTTTATTTTTATTTTACTAATCCTTTTGCCTTTGTGTTTGTTTTCTAGCATTTGCATCATAACAAGAGGTTATTGATCCTTAAAAAACGTTTGTTAAACACAAAATAAATCCGAATTAATGGACAAAGGTGTTGTAATACAAGAGATTAAAAACGCTGAGGCATGACTATGGTCCGAGAAGACTCAGAAAGAGAAGGGAGACAGTCTTCAGGGAAATTATGTGTCAAAGCTTGTTAGTTACGCATCTGTCAGTCTGAAACAAAATGATGTCCAAGAACTGCGAAATATTTGGGACATTTGGGGGAATGACAGAAAGCAGAAGTTCAGCCAACGATATGGTGATATTGCCCTCTTACTCCATGTCAAGACTGATGAGCCCCTGCTCCAAGCATTAATTCAATTCTGAAACCCAGGATATAGCTGTTTCACCTTTAACCGGGAGGACATGGTGCCCATAATTGAAGAGTATACTACCCTACTGCATTGCGAAAATATCATACTAGAGAGGGCATATATGAAACACATCAAGAGTCAGCCTTTCAAGAACGGACTAACTAAGATTGTAGGGGTTGATGAAAAATGGGTGACTGATCGACTTTGACACAAAGGTAACGGGGAAGGAATCGAGTGGATCCATATAAAGCAACTAATGAAGAACCACCCCTGATGAATGGAAGACTATAGATCTTTTTGCACTGGGTCTGTACGGTTTGATTATCTTTCCGAAGACCTTGGGGTGCATCGACGCAGCCGTAGTAGAACTATTTGAACAACTTCCAAGGCGAGTCAACCCAGCACCGACCATCTTAGCCGAGACCTTTCGGTCTCTTAATCATTGCAGAAGAACTGTTGGAGGAAGGTTCATTGGATGTGTTCAGCTCCTTCAAGTCTGGATTCAAAGCCACTTCTGGAAGAATAACGGGGTTGCCTACCGCCGATTCAGCACTACCTATTCACCATTGGGAGAGTTCATCACTATGAAATGGCATGAAAGCCCTTCGAAGGAAGAATGGATGAAGGTCTTCACTCATCTTCAGGACCGGGATATTACTTAGAGAGCCCCCTGGTTATTTCTCAGTGACGTTCTTTTCTGATTTGGGGATTCTGACACTATGACCTTACTTGGACTTTGGGGTACAGTTGGGTATGCTCCGTTGTTGGCACTTAGATAGTATGGGGCACGTTAGTTTATCCCAGCAACATACGGATTATTTACATCAGAGTTTGTGTATCACGGTGACAATTATAAGAAGATGATCAAAGAGGCAGCCGAGTCATGGAAGAAAGTATCCCGAATGGATGTCGTGGCTGCCAGAGATATGCTTACTCCAGATTATATGGAGTAGCGAAGATTGAGAAAGAATGATAGCATCCCGATGCCAGACTGTGAAGACACCTGGACCATGGAGGAACATCCCAGGCCTGTCCCTTCTGAACTTGAGATAGTCAAGGCAGAGTTTGAAGCTGTGAATAATGAGCTAAAACAGAGAGTTAAGGAACTTGAAGCTGAACGTTATCAATGGAAACTAGATGCCGATTCTTAGAAAGATAGAGCAGACAAACTGGAAAGGGAGCAGAAAAAGAGTCTATTTTGAGCTTGAAGACTTGAGAAAGGGGTACCAAGATAAAGTCAAAGATAACTTCTGAGAATCCAACTCCTGAGAATCCAAATGGCTGATCTGGAGAAACAACATGAGAAAGATGGTAAAACAATAGCTTCAAAAAGCAAGCGAGTGAGCTTCAGATAGTGCCCTTCGACGGGGGTTTGCAGTGGCGTTTCTGTTGGGAGCAAGCACAACAAAGGGTGAAAGCCAGAGACGCAGTCATCCGAGATTTCCTGGATCAAGTACAGAAGGAAGCTCGCCATCTACACGGCCTGGCAAGGGAAGCTGGAGTGGTCCAACAAGGCATACAACCAGTGACAGATGAAAACAGAAGACTTGTCAACCTACTGGAAGCTGTTCGGGGTCTAGAGGATTTAGTCCGAATGTACCTTTGATTGTTTTTATGTCTCTTGCAAGATAAAACATTTTTTTCGAAATAAGGATTATTTATAATAATGGGCACTTTTCTGGATTAATGCCTCGAACATTTCATGCATTTTTTTCATTTTGCGTTGTGCATCTACATTTCATTTTTAAGCATGTTCATAAACATGAAATTTCTTCATTGAGGATCCGATGAAGTGGTTTTAACCACATGACACCACATGGAAGCAAGATTGTAACATCAAAAGAAAAAATTGAAAACAATACAATGGGAGCCTGATCAGCTGATTGTAGGACAAAACCTGCCAGGATGATCTAAGAAAAGAATCCCCATATCCTAAGGGCTACGATGTTGAAGCTGTTAGCTGTTACCACATAAGAAGCCCCAAACATTCCTCTGAAAACTGTAAGACGCTTGCCGAAGAAGGGGGCATGGCATATACCATTTGCACTTAGAGGATTGTTTTGTTTGAACACGTCTTTGATCTTTCATGTTTGCTTAATCTTTTAAATGATTGAATTTATGCTGCTTTCTAAGGTGGAGCAATTGAACAAATTTTAATCTTTAGTTCTTCGAATATTAAATGAATTAATAATTCTTTTAATTCTTCAAGAATTATAGATTTTTGACATATGGAAAGATTAGACCTTTCTTACCCTGTCTCAAATCCCAGAATAAAATACCTTAATTCTTTGCCCAAAACAACTCGTAATCATTACCAAAAGACGAAATTTTGACATTACCTCCTTTTGAAATTCTTGAACATTGCCTTTATCTTTTTGATACACTCATACCTTTCTTTGAGTCAATAAGATAACACCACTGTCTTTTTTAGACTAAAAAATAACCTTTCTTACCATTAAAACCCAAGGCATTGAGTTGTTCATTTTAACATGAGCATTCTTCTAAAGAACCAACTTGGGGCATCTCGCGGGGAGCCTGAACATTGAGACATCTGGGAAAAAAGAAGAAGAATTCATTCAAAATAATTCTATCATACATTAATTACACTGTTTTCATGTGAATATAATTAATCTTGAAAATCTATCCCCCTTGGGGATACATCTTCTGTGAAGATTTACATGTATGAAATGATGAACGTCTTTCTTTCTTTATCCCTTCACAACAGGAGAAAAAATATATCCATTGTGTCCCCTTTTGAGCCTGTAGTATTTTTCTTCTGATTCAACCCTAACCAAGGATCACCCTCCACATTGGGGCGCAAGGTGGAAGAAATATGCTCACATGAGCGAAGACATTGATTCAGATGAGATACCAAAAGGTGAATCAAATGCCAAGTGCAAAGATTCAATCAGAACAAAAAGGGCAAAAACAAAAAAGAAAAGAAGCAAAAAAGAAGAAAAAAAAGAAAAAGAAAAAAAGAAAAAGGGACAAAAAAGTACATGTAAAGATTCCCTAAAGACAAATGGTACATCAAGCTTCAAACTATGAGATTGATCAAACACAATCATTCCCGAATCACTGAATCACTTCACTCGAAGATCATAGAGCATCAAGAGAGAGAAACATTTTGAGCAAGATTGAAGGCATCATAATGAATTGATCCTTGGTTCAACACCCTGAAACACTTGTTTGGGCCTATTTATCCTTTTCTTTTATAACCATGAACCCTGGCCTACATTACGTGCCTTACAAGTCCCTTCTAATCATACATGGATTTCTAAACAAAAGAGAATATCTTCAGATTTCATCTCGCTCATCAGGATTAATCTTTGTTTGCAAAAAACAATGTAATTAATGCATGGTAGAGAAAAATAACAAAGGGGGTTCAAGACATAAATCCTGAATAACGTCTTGAAACCAAAGGAGGATTCGAGTTGAAAACCTGAAAAGGCGGCTCGAATATAAGAATTGTGCAATTGAGGCGATCACACAAATTCCTTGATAAGGCATCGCACAATCCAAATGTGACTATGAAAGCTGGGAGTCGGAGAACACTTCTAGTAGAGGAGCATGCAAGCTACCCCATCAAACCTTTGAGCATCAAATGCCAAACCTTTGACCAAACACAATAACCTGAGACCTTTTTATCCTTTCCTTACTTAACCATTTCCCAAAGATAGCTTTGATCTTGGCACGTGTCAAATAGCTATAATTTATTGGAGGATTAACATTATAATTAAACATTTGATATCCAATGAACTCTAGTTTTATGATTCGTCTCAATTGTAAAACCGTGAAAGAGATAATATTTTCAAAACTTTTGATTAAACATTTTTCGAAACTCTTTATTGATATTTTCAGAACTTTGAAAATAAAAGAGAAAGAAAAACATTTTTTTTCAAACAAGACAGTCTCTCTAGAGTGGATCTTGGTAAATGACATGCGACTCTTAGACACAAAACTCATGCTCAGAATCAATGCTGAAGCAAGAAATGAGGAATATTTAGGGAATCTTTGAAGATTCAACATCAAATATTGGGGCATTTTTTGATATTGGGGTATCATTTGGGGATTCAACATCCTAATGCAAATTATCATACCTTTTTTCAGGAGATAAAATATAACTAATTCATGTTACATGCATCTTATGCATACATTTTAGAGCATCATATTTATCATTTTCCACATTCATAATTTTTTGCAGCTTTTAGAGTCAAGTTTCAACTTCAAGACGAAGGATACTCGATTCAAAAGCACCTTTAAAGATTCATGTTGGTTGCTTAACTCAGCAGCAAGAAGCTACACTTTGACCAACTCGAAAGATTGAAAGTTTCTCTCGAAACAACACAATTTGCTCGAGAGTGGATTTCAACTTCACAACGAAGGGACGGCTGGTTGTCAACAAACAACTTCCCAAATTCAGAGCCAATTTCAATTTCACGGCGAAGGATATTGGACTCCAGACAACGCAAGTTCAACTTCACGACAAAGGGACCGCTGGTTGTCAACAAACAATTTCTCAATTTCAGAGCCAATTTCAACTTCACAACGAAGAATATTGGACTCCGTACAACGCAAGTTCAACTTCACGACGAAGGGACCGCTGGTTGTCAATAAACAATTTCCCAATTTCAGAGCCAATTTCAACTTCACAGCGAAGGATATTGGACTCAAGACAACGCAAGTTCAACTTCATGACGAAGGGACTGCCGGTTGTCAATAAACAACTTCCCAATTTCAGAGCCAATTTCAACTTCACAGCGAAGGATATTGTACTCCAGACAACGCAAGTTCAACTTCACGACGAAGGGACCGCTGGTTGTCAACAAACAACTTCTCAATTTCAGAGCCAATTTCAACTTCACAACGAAGGATATTGGACTCCATACAACGCAAGTTCAACTTAACGATGATGGGACCGCTGGTTGTCAATAAACAATTTCCCAATTTCAGAGCCAATTTCAACTTCACAGCGAAGTGTATTGGACTCAAGACAACGCAAGTTCAACTTCATGACGAAGGGACTGCTGGTTGTCAATAAACAACTTCCCAATTTCAGAGCCAATTTCAACTTCACAGTGAAGGATATTGGACTCCAGACAACGTAAGTTCAACTTCACGACAAAGGGACCGCTGGTTGTCAACAAACAACTTCTCAATTTCAGAGCCAATTTTAACTTCACAACGAAGGATATTGGACTTCAGACAATGCAAGTTCAACTTTACGACGAAGGGACCGCTGGTTGTCAACAAACAACTTCCCAATTTCAGAGCCAATTTCAACTTCACAGTGAAGGATATTGGACTCGAGACAACGCAAGTTCAACTTCACGACGAATGGACCGCAGGTTGTCAACAAAAAATTTCCCAATTTCGGAGCCAATTTCAACTTTACAGCGAAAGATATTGGACTCCAGACAAAGCAAGTTCAACTTCACGACGAAGGGACCACTGGTTGTCAACAAACAATTTCCCAATTTCGGAGCCAATTTCAACTTCACAGCGAATGATATTGGACTCTAGACAACGCAAGTTCAACTTCACGACGAAGGGACCGCTGGTTGTCAACAAACAATTTCTCAATTTCAGAGCCAATTTCAACTTCACAACGAAGGATATTGGACTCCAGACAACGCAAGTTCAACTTCACGACGAAGGGACCGCTGGTTTCAACAAACTTCCCAATTTCAGAGCCAATTTTAACTTCACAGCGAAGGATATTGGACTCGAGACAATGCAAGTTCAACTTCACGAAGAAGGGACCGCTGGTTGTCAACAAACAATTTCCCAATTTCGGAGCCAATTTCAACTTCACAACAAAGGATATTGGACTCGAGACAACACAAGTTCAACTTCACAACGAAGGGACAGCTGGTTGTCAACAAACAATTTCCTGATTCCAGAGCCAATTTAACTTCACACGGAGGATATTGGACTCGAAACAAGCTACTTACTGGATCAATTCAAAAATTACAATTCCGACTTCACGACAATGCGGTTTCAACTTCACGACGAAGGGAATCATGCACACAAGCATCATCCATCTTTAGATTGGATTTCAACTTCACACGAGGATATCCAACTCAAAGAAGGATTATTCTGTCAACAAAGACCTTCGAGTTTGACTACGCTCAGTCCAAGGCACATTATTTACAGCATAACTCAAGGCTAGAGGTTATCTGCCATCAAATTGTCGAGTTCGATTCATTCAGCTCGATGACACATCAATCGCACTATTTCCGGTTGCAGTCGAGGTTTTCAAGTCGAGAAGAGGACCTGGGTTAGCCGTGCCTGAGTGACAAGCAACCATTTTCAAGCAGCATAGCTTAAGTCAAGAAAAAGCTATCTGTCAATGAAGATTTTTGAGTTCGATTCTGATCTAAGGTATTTAAAACCGAGAAGAACCGAAGGGCAACGAGAAGCCACGTGCTGATTCAAATTCCGAACTACGGCTTCAATTTCATATCATTTCAAGATGAACTCGACTTCAAGATGGAGAAGTCATCCGTAACTCAATTCGACAGGGAGTTATTGAAACATCGGAATTTTTCAACTCCATTGACGAAAAGTGGTCTTTTTCTTTGCCCTATCCCCGTATACGACTATGGCAAAGAGGGGCAGCGTCAACATTTTCGTCCTACTAGGATTCAAACTCCTAAAATAGGATAGAATTTTGCTAGGATTCAACTCCTAAAAATAGGATAAAGTTCTACTATTATAAACTCCTAAAGATAGGATCCACAAGCATTTAATAGTCATTGTAACTCACTTGTAACCATTCGGAGGAGATATACGAAATACCAAGCAAAAAATTACAAGCAACTCGTAGCCATTTTTCGAAGCATTTATATTTTGAAAGGTAAAGTTCATACATTCGCATGTTATTTTTCCTTACCTTGCTGTGTTTTGATTTCGAAGAAAACTGAGAGAAGTGTTTTTGGCCGATGAACGGGGGTTTTCGAGATCTATTTTTGTAGATCTAGTCCCGACGCTTGTGTTTTTGAAAACTATTCGGATTTTTATAAACGGGTCGTGTGGATCCGCTTGTTTTGTCATTTTTTCTTCGATTGGCTTTTATTTTGGCCCCTAATTCATTTTTTATTTTAATTTAACCCTTATTATTATATGTATATGTATATATTTAATTATATTTTATTATTTATTATTATAATTTTTTTTATTTTTCTTTGCGTTATATTATATTATTTTCCTATTATATATATATATATATTATTATTATTTTATCTATGTTTACTTATTTACTATGTTTTTTACTATATTTTCCTAACGTTATATATATATTCTTACTTTATTTATTTATATTTCTATGATTACTATTTTTTTAGTTATATTCTATGTATATTTATTTTTCATTTATTTATTATTATTATATTACTATTTAGTATTTATTATATTATACATACATTTTATATTTATATATATATATATATATTTTTATTATTTTATTACTATTATTTATTTTCATTATATTTTAGTTTCTTTGCTCTTATTATTATTTTCTTTTTTAAAAAATACTTTACCTTTTATTCTTTTTGTATATATATTTTATCTTCATTTATTTTATTTTATTCAATTTCATTTTTTTTCATCCAATTATTTTATGTTTATTATTATGGTTTCATTTTTTCATTGGTTTACTCTTTAGCTTTTACTTTCTTTATTATTATTATTTTTCTTTTAAAATCTTATTTTTTTAAGGGTATTTTTATAAACTCATTAAGGGTAAGTAATTCGGATCAAATTTTACCTTTTAATTTAACTTGCAATTTTCTTAATCAAAGATAACTGGAAATTACGTAGTACCGAAAGGACGGATCAAGGGTGCTAATCCTTCCTTGACCGTAACCGACTCCCGAATCTGACACATCTTTGGAAAGACACAGATCAGGTAAGAAATAGGGTATCCGATCAACCCATTTATTTTAAATAAATGATCGGTGACGACTCCAATCCACATTTTTCAAGTCGAAGCCCAATTCCGGGGCCCAACCGAAAGACGTTGCGACAGAAATAACATCATTTCACGTAGATCATTGCCATATACTGATATCACATTTCACGTAGTCACATAGACAATATCACATAAACATTTAAATCACGTAGTTCATATTACATGGCTTATATCTTGTTCTTATATTCTTATAGACATATAACACAAAGATCATCATTCCCTAATTTATATTACATGTTCATATAATCATTTATATATATATATATATATATATATATATATATATATATATATATATATATATATATATACCAATATTTAGTTCTCTTAGGTTCACATAGAGCCATAATAATATATCATAACATATAAACATATCATTTATATCACATCATTTATACTGGTTTAATCTATTTACTTAGTTCAGTTTCACATAGATCAATATCATACAACAGAGAATATAACCATACATGTTCACATCCAAACCGTTACCAACCATACCTATATTTATATACGCATAGGAACCATATCAACCTACTTTTATTTATGTAATCATGAAAGCAAATCATTGGAAACAGACTAGTCGCAAGTCTAATTTTCATCTAATCATATACCATAGTAATAAGCACTCACCTTAGCCTCACTAGTCCAAGTCATGCACTTATCTCTTTCGTGTTCGATCTTATCTCGTTGACTCATCAGATACTCGCTTTCGATCGATATCTACATAACTATACGACTTATATGATTATCAGAGTTTGAATCACTTATAAATAATTAATCTAACATATGCTGAAAGAACCACTTAATTTAGTATTTTAAGCTTAATAGTATCAGTACTCTTACTATAGTACCGATACTACCCTCTTTTGGTATCGATACCTCCAGGTACCGATACTATTTTGATATTCTGTTTTAATAACCCGATAATGGTATCGATACTAGACACTTGGTATCGACACCCATTTAACCAGTACCGATACCACCCTTTAGGTATATATACTTCTTAAAGATTTCATCCAATTTTATCATATGGTATCGATACCCTAAGCTAAATTTCTACTCATTTTGCTTTGAAGTATCGATACTGGATGAACAATATCGATATCTCATTCCCAAAACACATTTCTCTAACCCGAAATTTACCAAAGCTTACTTAACCTCTCATTTTGAACTCCTTTCATACCATTAACTTCAACTATACTTCCTTATACCATCTTATATCCATATAACACATCATCATCTTCAATATCTCATTATAATTCTTGAAACAAAGAATCGTACTAAATTTTTAACATGTTCTTAATTCACTTCTATTACTTATAACTTCTTAATTAGACCATTGACAAGTCAAATATGACTTCTAAATTCATTTACTCATTCTTTTCCAACAATTCACTCAAAAACTCATTTTACTTAATCTCTCATAACTCATCCCTCTTTGAGTTTTAAGCAACCTTAATATTTCCTTAAGCTTTCTTAACACTCAAAGTACCAAAACCAACTTTAAAATGAAAGAAATAACCAACTTGAGACCAATTTACCTTTTACAATCACTCACGGTGGAAAAAGAAGAAGAAGAAGCTAACTTCCAGAGTTCTCTAATTTTTCCTTCTTCTTATCTACACGTGTAAATATATAACACCACTATAAGTTTTTAATTATTTTCTAACCAAATGACCATTATACCTTTCCATCTTTTCATCTTTACTAATCAATCACATTCACATAATTTCCAATTAAATCCCCAAACTTTTCAATTTTTCAAAATCAGACCTCAAGGTTTCAAAACTTATATTTTAGTCACTAACCCTGTCTTTGGGATGTTACATACTCGTATGTGTCTTTTATTTTCTCTGGATACTCTATGACCTTCTGGTGAATTGATGCTTGATCAATCTCATAGTTTGAAGCTTGATGCGCCATTTGAGTCGATGAACTCTTTGCGTGTGCTTCTTGTATCCTTTTTCTTTACTATTTTCTTTGTTTTTTCTTTCTTTGCTTTTTTTCTTTTTTTCTCTTTGTTTCATTTTCTTTGCTTTTTTTCTTTTCGCTCTTTGTTTTTTTCCTTGCTTCTTTTCTCTTTGTTTTGATTGGATCTTCGCACTTAGCATTCGGTTCACCTTTTCGGTATCTTATCTGAATCAATGTCTTCACTCATGCGAGCAGATTTTGTTGGGATTTGCAAAAGTTTGAATCGAAAATCGAAAGAGTTCGCTAAGAGGGCTCAGGATGGATCTTGCGTTTAGGGAGTAAGGAGATTAAAACATAGAAAATTTTCACAACGATTTATAGTGGTTCAACTTCTAAACCAAGTCTACATCCACTACCTTAGCTTCTCACCAAGGATTTTCCAAAAAAATCACTAATTTGTTATTTCTTTTTAAGGACAAAGAAATAACCTTTACAAACTCCCTAGTTTTTCACAGGCTAAACTAGAACCTTTCCCCTTTACAAGAAAATAAAATGAAAAACTTCTTCTCTTTGTTTGAATGCTTGGATCGGTTTTCTCATTCTTCTTCAAGTGTCCCACTTGTATTTTAGCTTGAAATGAGTTTAAAGTCGTATATAGCCATTTGGGGATAATTTTTCTATAAAAATAGGTTGTCTATAATAGGGGGTATCGGTACCCCTTCAAAGGGTATCTATACTACCTTTGTTAAATTCAAATTTAACTAGCCGTTATTAGCCGTTTGAGCCTTGGGGTTTTTGTACCTCTAAAGTGGTATCGGTACCCATTTTGCATTCTGTAATTTGAGCCTTCATGGGGTATTGATACCCTTTCATAGGGGTATCGATACCCGTTCATAAGAGGTATTGATACCCATCATAGGGGTATAAAATATCTCTTATTTTTGCTCAATCTTTTAATGGACTTTGAATTATTTTAAAACCTTTTGAAAACTTTGAATAAATTCAATTCAAGTCCAAAAACATTTTTGCCTTAATTTTTTATATCGAAATATAGTTTTTCAATCTCCCCCTTTTTGATATAACAAAACATTTAAAAAATCATTTTTGGAAAATATATGAAAATGTTAAGCTCCCCCTTTTTCATTAAGAAATTGAATTTTCAAACCCTTCTCCCCCCTTTTTGTATATAAAAAATCATTCAACTATTAAGTTCTAAAATAACATTGGAGAGTAAGTGGTAATTTAACATTAAAATTTTATTTGAAAAATCAAAGTTCCCCCTCAATAAGTGCATTCCAAACAAAAATTAGCTTTAAAACTTGCCACTTAAACAAAATTGAATTTCAACAAAGAAGAACAAACATGTTAGTAGCACATGAAATTCATATATCCAAGTCTAAATTACTTATGCAATATCAATTATTGAAATTAAGTGCACAAATGTTTCCAAAATTATGCATTTGAAAATTTTGATATCAATTGTTAGAGATATATCTTTGCATTTTAAATCACATGCATAAACATTTACTTTTAGGTCAAATTAAAATTTATAAAATCAAAACATTTGAAAAGTTGATATCAATTATTGGAGAGATATCATTTGCATTAAAACCAATTTTGACCTAAAATCATTATGATGAACTAAAAATTATGAAAAATTATTAAAAGTTTAAAATATTCATCATAAAGCATTTTTCAACATACATGAGATTAAAACAATGCATAATCATTTAAAATCAAACTCATGCATAAACTTAAATGAGCAACCAAATAACCAAAACAAGAGCATTAAGCTTAGAGGTTACACATTTATTTTCATGTGTAGCTAGAGCATTTGAATATCTTCATTATCATCACCATTGCTCCCACACACCTACAAGAGACATTCATTTCGATTTTGGTATCCAAATTGCTTTGGATCCTTGAACGTTAGTTTCAATGCCCTTTGTTCCCTTAGGAATCCATACTTGTCTAATTTTAAAATGTTTTCCTTTCTTCAAATGACAAGAATGTTCCTTATGACCACGATAATGGCAATGTGAGCATTTTTCCATTATGAAACTAGATGAATTATTTAAAATGATTTCTTTTTCTTTTGTTAAGCATTCAAGCTTAAATGTTAAATCAAAATATTCTTTTTCAAAACTTTTAATTTTCATTTTTGAAAGCTCTAAATTATTTTTCAAAATTTTATTTTGATTTTCAAAATCAATTTTAGCTTTCAAAAGAAAATCATTTTCAATTTTTAATTTTGAAATCATTTTCTTATATTTGGAGTTCATGGTCTCAAAAAAATAGTTTATCGAATGCATCTTGTAACTCATTAAAAGAATAAGAATTTAATTCATTTGAGTTAGAAGATATCTTGGGTCTTCACGAGCCATTAGAGACACCACCTTTGTTGGTTCTTCTTTCTTGTTTCTATGAAGCTTTTCAAGCTCATTCCAAAGCTCTTTGGCACTTGAAGAAGAAACTCCTTCATATATATACTAAATGAAAAATAACATGTGCATGACCTTGGCATTAAGTTGAGCTTTCTTCTGTTCTTGTCCACTTTCTCCTTCTTTTTTGGAAAAGAGTGATCGTTCTCGACCATCTACCATGTATCAAGATCATTGTATTGTATGAATAACTTCATTAATTTCCTTCAATGACGGTAGTTTACTCCATTTAAGTATGGAGGCTTGTCGATCGGTTGGGAGTCTTCTATGTGGAATGAGCGGGAGGTGGAAGTCATCTTCTCGGTTGTGTCGGGAATTGGTAGAGCGTCTTCTAGGGTTGTCTTAAGGATGTTAAGACTTCTAACGAGTTAAGCTCTGATACCAATTGTTGGGATTTACGGAAGCTCGAATCGACAACTGAAAGAGTTCGCCAAGAGGGGTCGGGAGTAGTTTACTCCATTTAAGTATGGAGGCTTGTCGATCGGTTGGGAGTCTTCTATGTGAATGAGCGGAGGTGGAAGTCATCTTCTCGGTTGTGTCGGGAATTGGTAGAGCGTCTTCTAGGGTTGTCTTAAGGATGTTAAGACTTCTAACGAGTTAAGCTCTGATACCAATTGTTGGGATTTACGGAAGCTCGAATCGACAACTGAAAGAGTTCGCCAAGAGGGGTCGGGATGGTTCTTGTGTTTAGGGAATAAGGAGATTGAAAGATAGAAAATTTGCACAGTAATTTATAGTGATTCAACTTCTCAACCAAATCTACATCCACTACCTTAGCTTATCACCAAGGATTTTTCAACAAATTCACTAATTTGTTCTTTTTTTTAAGGACAAAGAGATAACCTTTACAAACTCCCTAGTTTTTCACAGGCTAAACTAGAACCTTTCCTAACTTTTCACGGGATCATAGAATCTTCCCCTTTACAAAAGGATAAAATAAGTACAAATAAACCTCTCAAAGGTAGGTGTTTACAAGTTAAGTTCACTAGAAAATATTTACAAGAGAGAATGAAATAAGAATGACAACACTTCTTCTCTTGTGTTTGAATGCTTTGATAGGTTTTCTCATTCTTCTTCAAGTATCATCAGCTTGTATTATAGCTTGAAATGAGTTTGAAGTCGTATATAGGCCGTTGGGGATGTTTTGGAGCCGTTTGGGGATAATTTGTCTGCAAAAATAGCTGTCCAGAACAGGGGGTATCGGTACCCCTTCAAGGTATCCCCTTCAAAGGGTATCAGTACTACCTTGTTAAATTCAAATTTAACTAGTGTTGGAGCCTTGGGGTATCGGTACCTCTAAAGGGGTATCGGTACCCATTTTGCATTCTGTAATTTGAGCCTTCATGGGGTATTGATACCCTTCCATATGAGTATCGATACTCGTTCATAAGAGTATTGATAGGGGTATTGATACCCATTCATAGAGGTATCGGTACCTCTTAATATTCTCAAATCCGAATTTAATGGACTTGAATTATTTTTGAAACCTTTTGAAAACTTTGAATAAATTCAATTCAAGTCCAAAATTTTTGCCTTAATTGTTATATTATTGAAACATAGTTTTACAGATTTCCTCCATCTGCCCCCCAGTGTGGAGGGTGATCCTTGGTTATGGTTGAATCAGAAATATAATTTAGGCTTAAATGGGGACACAAGGGATATATTTTCTTATTTTTAATGGATAATGAAATATTGTATTCATCATTTCATACATAGAAATCTTTGTAGAAGATATCCCAGGAGATAGAATTTTAGGATTAATTTTTATTCACATTGAAAACAATGTAATTAATGCATGACATAATTATTTTGAATTAATTCTTTTTCTCTGCTTCTTGCTCCCAGCAGTCTCTAGTACAGGCTCCCTTTTAGAAGATTGTGCGAGATACCCTATGTTAGTCTCTTTAAGGAATGATCATGTTCAAGCGAACATCTTATACTGCTTTTTAGGTTTTATTGGTAGAAAAAATGACAGTTTACGTCTAAGAAGACAATAGTGTGACTTTTTTTTTGGCTCAAAGAAAGGTAAGGTATGAATTTTTGTGTCTAGAAAATATAAAGGCAGTTCAAGGTCTCAAAGAGGGAATGTCAAAATTTGGTATATTTGTAGTGATCACGAATTATTTCAAGTAAAGAATCAAGAGATTTTATTTTGGGGTTTTAGATAGAATAAGAAAGATCTAATCTTACCATATGTCAAAAATCCATAATCTTGAAGAATTAAGAGAATCTGTAATCATTTGATATTCAAAGAACTAAAAATTAAATTTGTTCAATTATTCAACCTTAAAAGGTAGCATAAATTCAGTTGTCAAAAGATTAAATATATTTAACAACTATTAAAGACATAACAAAATGGGTTCAAACAAAACAATGCTCTCAATGCAAGTGGTAGATGCAATGACTTTTCTTGATTAGCATTATGATTCCCCTGAAGAAATCAGATTTTGGGTTTTGATCTTTAGTGTCTTACATTTTCATCGGAATGTCTGGATCTTCCTATGTGATATCAACACCATAGACCTCAGGATATGGGGACTCTTTTCTCAGATCATCCTGGAAGGCTCAATCCTACAACCAGCCAAAAAACGCCCATCGTATCGATTTCAGCTTCTTCTTTTAATTGTTCGAACCTTACTTCTATTCTTAATGCGGTGTCATGAGATTAGGACCACCATCATCGAATTATCCATGATGCATGTGAAAATTCTTAAAAATGAAATGCAAGATGCAAATGCAGATGCAAAAATGTTGATCCCAATGAGGAATATTATAGAATAATTTTCACCAAAAATAAAAGCCTTCACATTATAAGACAGTCCACTTTACAGACATGCCTTCTCTTAGATGTTGATTCTGAAGTGGAACAATGCTTCGTCTCGAATCTTCGTCCTAAAAAATGATGCCCCTCAAGCGTTCTGTCACCTAACTCCGTTAATACCCCGACAATATTGAAGTCAGCGCGTCGCTCCTTGATGGTTAGTGATGGAATGATCGTATATGAGAATCTACTGTTGGATTACTTCTTGGATCAAAGGATTATCTCTCTAATCTCGAATGTTGTACGATCTTCGAGCAACTATCGTTCTTGTATTCTGAACTTCTTTTAGTCGTCAGTGCATGTTGTATATGTGACTGCTTGATTGAAAACTTTATCTTCTTGATAAAATTTTCACTTGAATATCCCCTTGTGGATCAACACTCTCGCATTATGTTATGACGATACAATGCAATGCAATGCAAAGAAGAATGAAAAATGATACAAACAATAGAAAAGAAATAAATTAGTACAAAACAAAAGAAAAGAAATTATTTAGTACATGTAAGACATAAATATAGATAAAATGTTATTCAAAGATGAATATACATCTACTCGATCATGATATCTACCCGAACATGCTTAATTAAATAACATTCCTACCCTACATGCTATCTATCCAAAATGATTTTTCAAGAAAATAATCCTAACCACATGGTATCTAGTTCGCATGCAATTGTTCAACAAAATTTAAAGCAAAAGGAAAGGTTCAAAAATGCTTCTCCTTTGTGTACACCTATTTTGGGTACCTACTAACGGACAGAGGTTCGGTATAGCTACCTAAGGTAACCGTTCTACGGTTCACTATATGCATGACTTCGACTCTAACAAGAAAATGCTACCCGAATTGTCCTTGATGTCGGTGCCCCCTTGGTTTGCGAACCGTCGATCCTTACCATATAGGTTTCGAACGGAACGAGTTCAATTCGAGGGGATTCATTGCCTTATACCCATACGGAATAAATCCCTACGAATGTATAGTATGTATCCTAAGGGTTATTTGCTAAAACTCATAAGAAGAATAAATTCTTACGAGTGTAAAGCATTCACCCCGACTAATTTGGATCGAAGCTCGTGTCTAGAGATTATGTTATGTAAATGCAAGTGGTGTGTGTGAGGAGGAACGTACCTATTTGACTAAAAAACGAAGAGAAAAACTCGACAAAAACATGGTCAAAGCTGAAAAATAAAATTCAAATGTTAGTATGACAATTAAAAATGAAGCAATTAAAAACTTCAATAAAGGGATCATAAGTTAACTAAATACTCGAACTCATAATTTCCACCACAACGACAATGTGTAAGGGACTTACAGTCCGACTCTCTAAAAAAATCCACAGTGGAGTCGCAAAGCTGCCATAACCATTTTTTAAAACAAAAATATTATTTTAAAAAACGATTATGACTTTAATTAGGAAAAAATGATGATTTGGGTTTAATTAGAATTAAGTTGAAAGGGAGTCGCCATCGACCTTTGGGTTAGGTAGGTCAAATATCTAAAAATGTCTTTTAAAAACAATTTTAAAAAAATCATTTTTAAGACAAAAAGTCGGTCTATGTTTACAAAGATTCAATTAAAACGAGTTTGAGAGTCGATTACACGTGGGGAAAGATTAGCACCCCACAACGCCCCAAAAATGGTACTGTGGCACTTACACGTTGTCTTAATGGTGGAAATTATGAATAGAATATAAAGTTAAAATATGATATATTTATCGAACATTGATTAATTTGCTTCGATTTAATTATTGTTAGGAAAAATTCTTTAACTCGAAAAGAAACCTCGAAATTAGCAATCTTTCATCGGGAGAGCTATTTCGACTATTTCTTATCCATAAAGAATATTCCCTCTTTAATAAAATGGGAATCGAATAGAAATTGAATATTGAAATTTGACATAAAATAAAATAAATCGCTATTTAAAAACATGTATTGCATTGTTCAACATGAAATAAAAAGAGTTAATTAACTAAAATAAAATCCATTTATTTCAACTCCCATTTCGTTCGAACGTCATGTCGGATTGTACCACTTCGATCAAGTGATACTCTCCACGCCCGTTCTACAAATACGTGTTCTTGAAACAATTCAGATAACATTAATAGTTAAGGAAATGGAAATAAATACTATTAGAGACATGAGAAATACAATATTTATAATAAATAGAGTTAAGCGTATTCATTTACATATGATAGAAATGAATATATAACATATAAAATATGTACATACATAAAGGATTTAAATAAATATAAATAAATATTACACACCAAAATATAATAACCAAAAAGTATGTATTTAAAATTACAAGAACCAAAATAGAAAAAAAAAACATAAATCCAAAGGACCAAAATAGTACAAACAGGAATTTAAAGCACTAAAATAACAAAAACAGAAACTTAAAGGGCTAAAATAGCATAAACATAAACTTAAAGGTCTAAAATAGTAAAAACAAACATTTAAGGGATTAAAACAGTAAAAAAGAATCTTAAAGGATTAAATAGTAAAAAAAATAAGTAAAAGGACTAAAACAATAATTATTAATAAACTATAACCCATATTAGAAATATTAAACATTACAAGCACTATAAATAGAAAATAACCCATAAATAATATTTAGGAATAAAATCAAATAACTAGAAATATGGAGGACTAAACAATAATTAAACCAAATGCCAACAGTGACTAAAATAAATTATTTACAAATTTCATGGCCAAATTTGAACATCAATGAAAATATCATAACATGAAATTAGTGACCAACATGAAATAATTACAAACATTAACAAAGATAATATAACAAATAATAACGGGACTAAAAAATAAATACATAAACATAAGTGCTCAAAACGAAATAAAATAAACTTTCATTTAATGGTTGAAAAGTAAAGTTACAAAGGCAGAGAGACATATACGACTATTATACCATCCCAGAAAATACGCTGAAGGTCCCTCTTTGAAACGATACCATTTTGATTTGGGGATATAATCCCAAAACCGAGCTTTATCCCTCATTTCCCCCCATTTGTTCCTCATTTCAGAAATTAGAGAGAAAGAGAGTAGAAAGGAAACCTTAAGGGCTTCCACCGGAGTCCAAGGCTTCCCAGAATCCGACGAGCATCCGCCATGCCGGCTGCCATTGATCAACACCGACTTTCGATGGTGGAGAAGAAAGAAAATGGCACTATTTGACGTGCCTTCTTCTTCTCAGCAATGATCTAGGATCGGATTTTTGAGATGGGGAGTAGATCAGAGCAGATCTCGAGAAAAATATAAACTTTTTCTTCCCCCTTCTTTCTTTCTTTTCTTGTCTTTCCATGTTTGTTTTTTTTTCCTATTTTTTTTCTCTTCGAAAAGCCCTCTACTCTCTCTCTCTCTCTGTTTTTTTTTTCTCCCGATTCTCTCCTGTTTTTTTTCTCCACCCTTTTTCAAACCTGAATGACTCCCCCTCTCGAAACTAGCCTCATTTGCTTTTATCTCCTTTTGCATGCGTTGATTTTCGTTGATGGATTTGAGTTTGATGAGATAGGATATCGTTATCCTATCTCTTTTAATTGACAGAGGGAGATTGCCTCGGGATAGTGTTGTTGTTTACATTATTTTTTTTCTGTCATTTTTTTACTATTTGCAGAAATCAATCACTATGGATGGATGTGTTATGATCGGCTCTGATGGCGGTGGTGGCGAGAGTGAAATCTGGCTTGAGCTGCGTCTGGCTATTATCCATTAGAGTGAAACCCTAGGTTCGGGGTGATCTGGACAGTTGATTAGGTCCAAATCCAATGGCTTGTATTCGGGCGGCTGGAAACTGAAGAGAATGAAACCCTTCAGGTCAAGTCTAGATCTGGGTCTGCTACTGGGTTTCTGGGTTGCTGGGTAGATATGGTTGTACTGTTGGGCTTATAATCTGGGCTGCAAATTAAGCCTGCAAAAATATATATACTTGTATTAATAATAATAACAAATAAATAAACATAATAATAATAATAATAATAATAATAATTTAATAATATGAATAATAATAAATATTATATTATTATTTTTGGTAGATCTGGACAAAAACGGGTGTCTACAAATCCAATATATTCTTTTTAGTGGTCCAAAATATGCATCTAGTATTATTTACATGTATTAATGTAAGCATTAACTAATCTGGTTTTATTTTAGTATTTTTAAAATTATAGATTTAAGTGTATTTAAATATATAATCTTTTTTAATTTTAGATTTCGAAGATAATATCTAGCTTAGGATCAAATTGACAAAAGGATAAATATTGGAGTTAACATTTACGATTATCCTTGATTAAATTTAGGCTTGAAACTTGTTCTCAAGTAGTGGAGTAATTACTAGTTTTCTCCTTTTATTTATAGGCTATCCAATCATCCATAGAATGTTCTCAATTAAAAAGCGATCATTTTTTCCCTTCAGTCAATTAAGAGTAATGATTTACTGAATAACTTAATATAATAATTAATGAATCTAATATCGTTTGACAGATGTACCAATTTGGGGGATGGGGTTGGGGGGGGGGGGGGTTGGGGTGGGATGGCAAAAGCAAAATTAACTATGCGCAGACGCTCGTTAATCTACATTTATTAATTCAATTAATTCATTTCTTCTAATAAATTGCCTGCTTCAATTTTATGAATAAATTCTATATTTCACCTAATCAGGGCTGGTCCTGACATTTTAAGGGCTCTAGGTAAAATAAGAGATAAGATCCCTTAAAAAATAACTTAAAATTCAAGAATAAACTTCGATAAACGCCAAACAATTTTTTTCATTAAAAATTATACGAATAGATTCTATTACATTAACCAACACTATTTTACCAAAAATATAAAGAGACGACAATTTTTCACTCAATTTACTCCTATTATGTCTTCAATCATCTCTTAGAATTGTTTCTTTCAATCGAAAATTGACGCATCTTACCTACAAAACAACATACACAAATTCTCATAAGAAACGGTTTCTTCTAGCATTTTGAGATGCAAAGTCATTGATAATAACATCAACATCAATGTTTCCTATCATCTCCTTCTCAATAGCTAATGTTGCTAAACCATTCAACCTTTCTTGTGACATTGATGACCTCAAGTACGTTTTTATTAATTTAAGCTTTGAGAAACTTCTTTCGGCTGAAGCTATGGTCATAGACACAGTTAATAAAATCCTATAAGCAATTGAAGCATTCGAATAACAATCTGCAGATTTGACAAACTTAAGAATTTCAGTGGCGGATAACAATTTTGTCGGCAAAGTCATTTGTAAGACTTTCAATTCATAGAAAAAATCATCTAAGTCAACATCCAATGAATTGCCATGAGAAAAGGTAGAATGAAAATGAGCAAAACATTCTTTCAACTCATTATCATCTAATGACTTTAACTTATTTGAATCATATAAAAATCCAAAAATACTTTTAAATGTCTTCAATTGCTCAAATATATTCTTCAAAGAAGTAATTGCCATATCTACCACAACCAAAAAATAATTAACTCTAAATGACTCTTCAGGCGATTCAACTTCGTTATCCTCTCCAAAATATTTCTTCCTAATCACACGACGTTTTGTGGGAAAGATATGATCCACATCCATTTCAAGTGCAAGACTTTTAGCTACATTCATACTAGTTGTAAAGTCTTCATATCTATATTTTTCAAAGTAGGACATCACACCGTCTAATTGCCTTATGGTAGTATTAATGCACATAGACTTAGATTGTAATTTCTTGCTTATCATATTAACATAAAATAAAATGTCATATCAAATCACAACACCAAGCAAAAACTCAAAACTTGAGAGTGTATTCACCAAACTTTCAACTTCACTTTTTGACTTTGCATCATTTCCACAAGATTCATATAATTCACACAAAGCTAATCTTATTTGGGGACATTGAAATCTAATAGCTTTGACACTTTTAATTTGACTCTCCCATTGAGTATTTGATAAATATTTCACAGTTAATCCAGGAACATTATCAAGTAAATTTTTCCATCTCTTTGTAGAACCCGAAAATAATACATATATGCGTTGAACAACTCCAAAAAAAGAAATAGCTTTAACACAAGAATGTGCCATATCACTAAGAGTGAGATTTAGACTATGACAAGCACAAAGCGTGTATAATGCTTTTGGATTAATTTCATGAAATCGTTTTTGAACACCTTTGTGCTTTCCTTTCATATTAGAACCATTATCATAACCTTATCCCCTCACATCATCAACATTAAGATCAAGAGACTTCAAAACATTTTGTAGTTCATTAAAGGGTCCTAATCCAGATGTATCATCCACTTTTAGAAACTCCAAAAATAACTCCTCAATTTTAACTTTGTTATTTAATATATTAACACATCGAACTATGAGAGTCATTTGTTCTTGATGGCTCACATCAGGTGTACAATCAAGAATTATGATCTTAATGATAGAATTTCTCACACTTTGAGACAAAAGGGAAATGAACTCATTTTGAATTTTATGTCCAAGATAATGATAATTAATTTCACGATCCTGAATGCGTCTAACATGATCTTGCATAATCACATCAAACTCTGCAATAATTTCAATCAATCCCAGAAAATTACCATTGTTATCTTGATATAGTTTTTCATTGGATCCTCAAAATGCAAGATTATGTTTAGCAAGACATTTCACAACTGAGAATATTCTTTGTAACACTTCTCTAACGCTCTTTCTCTTTCATAATATTTTCTTGCAAATTTTTATCGATTGTTTGATTTTTATCCAATCTCACTCTCAATTCATTCTAAGTATTCATATTAGTCATATGTTCAACACTATTTTCATGTTGTTTAAGCCTTCGGCTAATATGTTTCCAATCACTTAAGCCATGATTTGCTAACAAACTTACATTACTAATCGATTTGAACAACTTGCAACAAAAACAATATACTTTGTCAACATTTTTGGAATAAACTAACCATTTTCTATCACTAGTCTCACCATTGCTCAACTTTCTAGAATAACATGCATATGAGAAATGTCTATAATATTTATCAACAGGAAATTCAAGATTCATTTCTCTTATGGGTCCTTTTTCAACTAATATATCCCTCGCATTATTGTCAAGATTCTCCCAATTTATAGGATCATATATATTCAAATGAGGAAGTGTTTCTTCACTAATGCCTAAATTTTCAACATTTTCATCAATTGGTACATCATTAACATCAATTGGATCATTCACTTCATCATTCACATTTTTCAGAATTTCCAGGATTTTTAGTATGCAAATTTTCAGTTGATTGATTCAAAGTTTTATGAGAATCAGCCTTTTTAAACACAAATTTATCAAGAGCACCTTTTTGTGACTTCTTTAACTCCTCATCTCGTTTCCTTTTTTCACTTCCAGACAAATGTTTTTTAGGTAACATCTCATCAAAGAGCCAAATACAAACCAGTTCTAATAAATAAGTATAAGAAAAGAACAATTGTACCTGGATTCTTCAATTAGAATTGTAACCCATTGGAGTAAGATAAAATCCCAAATTCCCAATTTGATAATTGACACTGTTGACATAAATATTAATAGTTATAACATGAACACCAAAATAAAAACATCAAATAAGAGTATAAATAACTATTGTATACATTTTTCTCAAAAAAATCTATTGTACAAAATAGGCATGTGATAATTACTTTAAAATTTAAAATTTATAATTGTAAGTTTGTATAGAATTTGAGAATTACAATTTGTACCATAGACAAAATATATACAAAAATACAGAATTACTATACATAAAAGAAATTTACAGAATTATTAGACATCATTGTAGATTTGTAGAATTTTTTAAATCATGAATATTATTATAATTATAAATTACAAGTTATAAGTTATGCTTTAATAATTAAAAATAGGAAAGAGGAGGGAGAAACAAGCATACCTTCTAATTTCTCAATTAGGACAATTCATAATCGCCAATTGCCCTCCGCAAGACCACGAGTCGGAAAAATTAGAATAGTAAATAAGGAATCGATTGATTGAATATATGATTCTAATATTTGATAGATGATGATTTGATTATTTGTGGTTGATGAATCCACCTCTTTCTCTATTTATATTAGGTAATTTTATTTCGGTTGACACCATATTGATTAGAAAAACTAGGAATTTGGGAAAGGAAGAAGAAAATTTAATGGTGTTTAATACTATGATTAATAATTAGACTGTTGTAAACTTGAAACTTGAGCTTCGGAGAATCAGTTACGGTGGACTGAACTACTGAAGGTCGTAAAAAGAAGGATATGAAGTGTCAAAAGTTTTTGAGAATCTAATATAATTGTGATTCAAAGGTCAAAAACTAATGTTTTAATTTTTTTTTATTTTTTAAATATGCATGACGACTAGCATGCATTAATTGAGAAAGTTTATTTTTTTGTTGTGGGCTTGTGGTTTGTGACATCCCGTCATTTAACTTTGCAATAGGTAAGAACAATTTTTTTTTTAAAGTAGTAGCAAACTAACAAATTGAGAAGAATGAATCCCTCTAAACCTGAACTCAGACGGTCGTACTCTACGTTTGGACTCAGGACCGGCCCTGATGTACTCGCAGAATGCCGTAGTAATTAATGAATTCCATGGAGAGAGCTGGAATCATGTACTTTCTTGAACTGGCTTGTCATTTGAGCATTCTAGGTGTCCTTTTGATCGTTTGTTTGTCAGGTTATCAAGTAAAGCTAATGTCTAAATAACTTTCTGATATAGGTTATTCCGTTCACTTCTAAAAGGCTAGATGTTTTAATTTTAAAGACTCTCGGGTTCTTTACAGAAGCATACTGGTATTGGATAGGAGTTGGCGCATTGGTGGGGTTCATATTACTATTCAATATCTTATATGCTGGCCAACCACCTGTGTGTGTACATATAAAGTTCATGGCTTGATATGGCCTGTCATCGATTCTAAATGCAAAGTTATATAAAAGCAAATTTAAGAAAGTGATAATGCATATCCTTAATTAATTAAACTGTCATACCGTGAAAAAGGAAAAATTATTTTTGTTTATTTATTCATTTTGTAGACCCCTTCGGTTGTTTTCGCACCATGCAAATTACTCATATCTAGGAATAAAAATCAATGTTAAAATTTCAAAAGAAAAAGAAATATGATTTGTTCTAATTTAATATCACAATTTGATTTTAAGCTTTAGCACGCCCCCATGTTAAAAATGGGCATCAACCAGTCTGCTCAACTATGGCTCACACATTGAGGAATCCCTATCAAAGTAGGAGCCGGACCCTTCAAAATTGATATGTGAATGGCCTAAAGTTTTGACTTTGCTAATGTATTTGTCGGCCTCATCAATCCAGAACTCTCCTTTGGCCCTATTTTCTTAAATCTCCCTCAAAACCTTAATTACATATTGTTTTCATTTGCTTCCTAACTTTCTATCACCAAAATTAAGGTTAATTTCTTAAATTAATTTTATTAGCATTGCTCAGCTTAATTAAATCGAGTGTGGCCATTAAAAACTTTGGAGTCCATTAAACGTTACCTAATTGCATTTAAGGTGTATTTTGTTCACGGAATGTAAGATTACCAGTGAGAATAAAAGATTACAAGAGAATAGGATTACTGGGAATGTTATATTTTGTGTTTGGTTGGTTTAGCAGGAATGTAAGATTACCGTGTTTGGTTAAAGGAATAAAAGATTATTGTAATGTATATTTGATCAAATTGTCCTTATTATATATTTATTTTTTTAACAAGTTGAA
Organism: Hibiscus syriacus; assembly: GCF_006381635.1. NCBI lineage: Eukaryota > Viridiplantae > Streptophyta > Magnoliopsida > Malvales > Malvaceae > Hibiscus > Hibiscus syriacus. The sequence goes on along the minus strand of NW_024062677.1, from coordinate 1,403,284 downwards.
TTATACTATAATATTACTATAAGATATTTATATATTTTCTTTAAAAAAAATTAAATTCATAAAATTTATATAATTTTTTTTACAAATTTGAAAATATAAAAAGGTTTAATGAAAGGATAAAATTTTATTTTAACCCCTGAACTTCATATAAAATTTTAATTATAGATTTTTTTGTAAATCTAAAATAGTTTAAGGATAAATTTGTAATTCAACATTCGTAGAATTTTTATTATTCAATAACATAAGAAGTATATTTGAAAAAAAATTAAGGGCATTTTAGTCCAAAACGTTGGTAATCCAACAATACTTAAGGGAAGTGAGATAATGACATTCCGGATAATATATCCCAAAAATCTACTGTTGGTAATAAAACATTACTGTGAATGAGATTATCGGCAACCAAACGGGGAATGTGGATTCCATTCCTCCGGTAATCTCACATTCTCTGAACCAAACACGTCCTTAAATGTTCCACCATACATGTATAAAATTAGGGGTGTTCAAATTTTCAAACTAATTCGATTAACCGACCGAACCGAATTAGTTCGGTTAATTCGGTAGGCCACCGAATTAGTTCTGTCGGTTAACGGTTAAGAAAATTTTTAAAATTCGGTTAACGGTTAATTCGGTTCGAAATCGGTTAATTAACCGAAATTAAATTTTAAATTTTAAATATATTATATATAACATATGAGCTCAACCCAAATCATTTAAAATCTAATTAATAATTTAAGATCCAATAACTTTTAAACCTAAATCAATATTAATTAATTAAAAAATTTATATAAATTTTTTATTTTATAATTATATATAATTTAAATTAATTGTAAATGTTTTTTTTAATTAAAAATATTATATATAATATAGGCTCAGCCCAAACCTTTTAAAATCCAATTAATAATTTAAGATCCAATAACTTTTAAACCTAAATCAATTATTAATTAAAAAATTTATATAAAATTTATATTTTATAATTAGATATTATTTAAATTAATTAGAAACTGTTTTTTGAATTAAAAAATATTTAATTTTTATATAAATAAAAAAAATTTAAAAAAATTAGTTAATTTAAAAATTAACTGAATTAACTGAAATTTATTTGGTTCAGTTAATATTTTTTTAAAAAGGTCAGTTTGATTAACGGTTAAAGAAAAAAATTCGATTAATTCAGTTAATGGTAATTCGGTTCGATCAACCACCGAATGAACCGAATGAACAACTCTATATAAATGGTTTTACTCTATCACTTTTATATCCACTCGTTTTTTTGTGGTCGACCCGGAATCTTTTAGTCTTCTTTAATTAAATACAAAGAACAATTAATTCCACAAAATGGCTTTTATGCTTATGTCTTCCCTTTGTTTTTGGATAAATTATATGTTTGGTGATTTAATTTAATATAGTTTTCATTTTCATCATTTGCTACTATCATTGATTGTTTCCATGAAACTAGTGGCATATTCACGTTACAAACATTTAAAAAGAAATATGAATTTGTAAAAAATAATAAATTGCACATTTAATCACTTTATTATTTTTTGAAAAATATTTAGTTTATTTAAATGATATACCAATATCATATGGTGTATGATAATTGATATTATTAGGGATGGTAAAAAAATTAAATCGATAGATTTTGATATGACCCGATTGATTTTTTTTTTTAAAGTTGAGTTTTGTGATGGATCAAATTAGAATTTTTGAAGAAAAAATGCATGGTTGAATTTAGGTAAAACCTACCCCAACCCCATATATTTATTAAAATACTTTTTTAATTTTTATATAATATATTTATTTTATCAGTAAAAATTTTAATATCGAATAAATTTATAGAGACATATATATTTCAGAGTTAGATTCAAATTTAAATTTAATAAAACTGTATTAAAATCACTATTAAGTTAGAATCAAATTATACTTTCATTATATCATATCAAGATAAAAAAAACAATAGAATCAAAATTTGTCTCATTCCACTCTACATCATTATATTGCTATACCTATACATGATGATAACACGTCTCCCTCATCTCTAAAAATGGAACGGCGACAGAATAATTTTAGATATAATGTCAGTAACCAAATCATGATTTCCCATAAGTGAATAATCTTTTAAATTTTTGTCTAAAGTTAGAAACTAAACATGTAATTCGTCCTTTAATATGTATCTTCTTCTTCTTCTTTTCCACCAAATTGCAAATTGTAGCGAATATAGAAGTTAATAAAATTTGTGGTAATAAAGGTCAAACATATTAGGTTTTTTCCTTTTTTTTAAACTAATATATTAGGCTTTAAATTGCCAATTATTTGGTTGGCCAATAATAACTTCAACTAATATTTACCAAATTTTCTATTAACTGGTGTCATTAAAAGTGAATATTAGATATGTCCGTATATTGAATAAAGTTAATAGTATAATTATGAAAATTTTCTATTAAGACTTTTTTTATTTTACTTTTGCAACTCTCGATCTTTATAGTATGAATATCTATAATAGCACGTATATCTTTTATGAATATTTAAAGAGAAAATAATCTCAGTGATCAAAAATGTCTTATAATATATGATTTTAACTAATTTTTTTTGGATTTGCCAAAATGACCAACTAAATCGCAATGCGATCGATAATTCGTAACGCGGTCTCCGGTATCGCAAATTAGTTTCCAGATTCGCAACGCGATTCTGACTATCGCATTGCGATTTTCCAAATTCGCGTTGCGATTCTCCGAATTCGCAATGCGAATATGTAAATCGCAATGCGAATATGACTATCGCAACGCGATGCTGACTATCGCAATGCGATTTTCAAAGCGCCATTATTATCGCAACGCATATATTTTTTTTTAAATTCCAAACACGAATATTAATATATCGGAACACTGACCCATCCATAGTATATCCCGTAATCGTAACTCATAACCTAAAACCCTAAATCACAACTCAATCTCATCTCCTTCTCTCACTCTCTAAGGCGACATCCGTCCCCATCTCCGACGAAATCCGAATATCTCCATCTCTCAGAGCCACCCTCACAATCATTCACGGTCAGAAATGGAAAATCAACCAAATCAACTACCGAGGGTTAGTTTTTTTAATTATTTTTATTTTGAAATTTTTGTATTATTATTAGGTTTTTCATATTGAAATTGATGATAAGTTTACTGGTAATTTCAATAATAGATTAACCATTTCATTTAGATTGCTTATTAAATTCATTCGATTGTTGCCAATACTGCTAAACTGTTTAGTCTTTAAACCCTGTGAATTTAGTATTTGTCTTTGTTTTGTCTTTTGGTTAAAGTAATACAATCCATTCAAGTTTCAATTTTAGTATTTGAAACCGAGAATCGCAACGACAGAATCGCAATGCGATTTTAGTTTCGCGTTGCGATAGTCATTTTCGTGTTGCAATTTTCATTTTCGTGTTGCGATTTTAAGTTTCAGAAACTATTCTTCTTCTGCAAATTGAAACTTGAATGAATTGCATTACTTCAACAAAAAAATAAAGACAAATACTAAATTCACAGTGTTGCAAATTTAAGTTTGAAGAATAAACTACTACTCTTTATGTTTATTGTTCTTGGTATATCTTCACAGTGTAGTTTTTGGTATATCTAACTTGGTATGTTTATTGTTTTTGTAGAACTTTTATTCGGCTCAATTGACCTTAAGAAATAAAGTAAGTATGGCCAAAACAATTGTGTCGAAAATTTCACCTGCACAAAGAAAAATATTTGAGGATACTTGCTTCGGGCCATGGCTGAAAGTACAATATCCGGGTGGATATGCTATGTTGACCCATCTATTTCTTCAAACCATGACTAGCAATCTACCAGAGACTATACAACGTCGTGATGAAGAGATATGGTTTGATTTTCCACCGGCGTATACGTGTTTTGGGCGGGAGGAGTTTTGTTTAATCATTGGTCTACGCTTCGGACACGATGATGTAGGTCGGTACACTAGACATATTACCAGCCTATCATGGTTATCCCGGGTTTTTCCTGAGCTGTCAATGGAGAAGCCGAATTTACACATGGAAGACTTGACGAGATTATTGAATAAGAAATATGGTTTTACTCGGATGGATGACGTCGATGTTGTCCGAGTATGCCTTCTAATACTTTTGCATGCCGGCTTTTTAGGCAGAGAGGCCAGACAACCTATTCCTAATGATCTAATTAAATTGGTAGAGGACCTAAATGCATGGAACTTGTTTCTGTGGGGTTCGTATCTATGGAAAGCTACATGTAATAAGTTGTCGTCTGCCTTTGATGATCGAAAAAATTTGCGTGGCGATGGTTCAAAATACACTTTGTCAGGCTTTATTTGGGCCTTTAAGGTAAGAATTTTTATATAATGTTTCCAAAATTATAATTAATTATTTAACAATTACTAATGTTTGTTATTATATTGTTTGTAGATTTGGATATTTGAGGCCTTTCCCGCCATGCATACATATGCATTAAAAACTTTTAATGATATTCCTAGGGCTATTTCCTGGAAGAGGAAACAGACCTTGCAGCAATGGGAAGATTTACTACCGTATACGACAATAAATAATGTAAGTTAACACAAATACTACCATATGTTTATAAACAAGTTATTATTAGTACACGTTTAACTTTGTTTGAGCTTTTATATTGTTAGGAGGCCAACACTCCATTACAGAGGCTGACACCAACGAAAGCTGAGCTTGCCACTGATTGGTGGCAAGCTAGTAAGCATTTTTTTATGGCACGGATGATGAGCAGCCTCCACTTCGAGAGCCATCACCTCACCTAGAGCCATCACCTGATCGACCCGACTATACACCTCCACAATGAGAGCCATCACCTATTCTGTCACATCATCGAGCCTCTTCTCCACCATCACCTTATGATAGGCGACCGATAAAGATGCCACGACGTTTATCTCCGTGTTCTCCACCTCCACCTCCACGGGATGAGTTAGGGGAGTTACGTGATGAGGTCAATACCTTGCGTGAGGAGGTCGGTACTTTACGCGATGACAATGGTGCATGGCGTGTTGAGGTGTCTACTTTACGTGGTGAGGTAGCCGCTCTATGTGAGATGGTAGCATCGTTGCAGAATGAGGTTCATACTCTACGCAGCGAGGTAAGTTTAATATTTTTCATATTTAACTTGATGATAAATTTACTCGTAATTTCACTTAGATTAACCATTTTACTTAGATTAACCATTTCAATTAGATTGCTTAGTAAATTCATTCGGTTGCTGCCAATACTGCTAAACTGTTTATTCTTTAACCCTGTGAAGTTAGTATTTGTTTTTGTTGTCTTTTGGTTGAAGTAATGCAATCCTTTCAAGTTTCAATTTGCAGAAGAAGAATAGTTTACTTTCGCAACGCGAAAATGACTATCGCAACGCGAATTTGACTATCGCAATGAAAGAATCGCAATGCGAAATGAAAATCTCATTGTGATTCTCTCGTTGCGTTAGTCAAATTCGCGTTGCGATAGTCATTTTCGCGTTGCAATAGTCATTCGTGTTGCGATTTTAAGTTTCAGATTCTATTCTTCTTCTGCAAATTGAAACTTGAATGAATTGCATTACTTCAACCAAAAGACAAAGATAAATACTAACTTCACAGTGTTGAAAATTTAAGTTTCAAGAATAAACTACTACTCTTTATGTTGTCATTGAACCTGCACTAAACCTATATGTTGTCCTTTTAAATGTTTATATAAGTGATTACTTCTGGAATATTATCTGATGCATTTTGTGAATAATGATAGAATAATGACTTGGGTGAATACCGTGCAAGTTTGAAATATATTTGTCTTTGTTTTCACTGTTTAATATCATGTCTGTTTATTTACTGATTTATGTATTAATTTATTTTTAGCGGCCCGCTAAGGTGAATGCTCTACGTCGGGTTTTTCTTGCAAGACGGAGTTCGCGCATCAGACGGCGTGTACGTGCCATTACGTCTCCGTTCACCCCAATAATGCGAAGAATCCGTAAGAAAAAACCCGACTCACCTGTCATCGTTCAAGAGGCATCCCCTATCGTTCAAGAGGCCCCTATCATCCCTCAAGAGTCCCCTCCCATCGTTCAAGAGGCCACTGTCATCGTTGAAGAGGTCCCTCCCAACATTCTAGAGCCCGATTCACACGGTGTAATATATCGAATTATTGAGAAACCTCCTCACGTGCCGGACATGATGGATGATTGTTGGCTTTCGTATAAGTTACCGGCCAGTACCATTCCGGCAGATGAAGTGGAGAGGAAACAACTACCGGAAACAATTCTGGATAATACCCTTTGGACTAAGACCGCAGTTGATTTTTATCTACATGAGCGGAGCCAAGGGTTTTACGCTGACATATACAAACTCAACGATGATATGCATTTGTTGATTGAACGGTCTTGGTGGGGTGTGTTATTAGGGGTTGAAGACAATGGCTATTTCGATGGGGGTAAGTCTTATATTTCTTCTTATATTTCATTTTGATTAATTTTTTTTAAAATTTATGTAATTCACTAATATATGTCTTTTTTTTGTAAAACAGCATATTGATGCATGGGTGTCACGTCTTCTAATAGTAAGGAAATTGAAGAAAAATAAAAAAAATACGCGATATACAATTATGTCGACGTCTTTTCACGTAGTTCACTTGAAGAATCAACGACATGAATCATATTTGTTGGCTAATGGACAAGCTAAACTTTATCCTGCATGGTGGGAGGTCGATAAGGTTAGTATTTATTTGTTTAAATATTTTAAAGGTGTTCATAAATAAGTGCACAATTTGAATTATTACATTTCGATGCAGGTGTTAATCCGTGTTTTGGAACGTACTCATTGGCTTCTCATCGAGCTTCAGCTCTCATCCCTAAAGAAATAGTATATGAGAACATGATAAATTACATATCATTGTCTGATTTGAGAGATATTATTAAGGGATGAAGCTCTCATTTGGCTAAATTCTTGGATGCGATTAATTATTGGACTTATTCTGGAAACAATAAGCCAAAGAAGTTCAATGTTACAGTTATTAGAGATGAGACCGCGCCACAACAAACGCAGGAAGCCAAAGGGGACTGTGGTCCTCTCGTATGCATGTGCTTGGAGCGTTTGACGACAGGAAGTACACAGTTTCTACCTTCCACCGATAGAGATAGAGGTGCAGTAGGCTTGTGGTTTCGGCATTTTATGGCTAGAGCGATATATGCGAGACGCTGCCTACCTGCATCCGCGTTATGAAAGTGTCCATAAATAATTTGTAAGTCAAATGCAAGTGTTGTCAAGTACCTAGAATTCAATAATAATTTGTTGTTTGTTAGTTTTAGATGTGTAGAAAGTGTTGTTTGAGCAAATGTTTGGTTTCTGCAAGTTAATCCTGAAGTGAGCTGCGTGAAATTGATGTATGGGTGCATAAACAACTGTCTGGGGTACACTTTTTTTTATTGTTTAATTGATTCTTAAAAGTCTGATTTGTTTAATTGATGAGGAAAAAATAAGAATTATTAGCAATTTTTGCTTGTTTAATTGATTTGTAAAAATTGATTTGTAAAAGTTGATTTGTTTAATATTGATGTGTAAATAATTCTTATTTGTGCTTGTTTAATTGATTGAAATGTAAAAGTTGATTTGTTGATTTCAATTTACATCATATTGAAGGCAAAAGACCTGTTGAAGGTACACTTTTGCAATGCGAAAGCCAAAATCGCAACGAGAAATTCAATTCGCGTTGCGATAGTCTAATACGCTTTGCGATTTTCTCGTTGCGATAGTTGAATACCCGTTGCGATAGTCAAATACCCGTTGCGATAATCAAATTCACGTTGCGATAGTCAAATTCGCGTTGCGATTTTTGAGTTGCGATAATCAAATTCGCGTTGCGATAGTCAAATTCGCGTTGCGATAGTCAAATTCGCGTTGCGATATTCAAATGAATGTGTAATAAGTGATAACAACTGAACATATCATAGCAATGTTCAAACTCAAGTTATTAATACATGCCTAACTGAAAATGTTAAAAGTTTACACATAAAATACACATAATACAACGTTTGCATTTAAAAATCACCTAAGCTAATAGTCCCAAAAGGTGAAGCCGGTTGTGATTGGGATTTTGATTTTGATTGCCTTTTTCTTGACACCATATGAGCTTTGGATTTTGATGAGGATCCATATTTTGGTAGAGGAAAAGATGTTTGTAATGGCACTGGTGATCCACATGTCAACCTTGTATGACCACTTTCCTTGCACCAACTACATGTCGATCTCTTCTTCTCTTCACCCTTAGACGGTATACGATCGTGACTTTTTGGTCGGCCAGGTAGCCTTCTGTCCATGGCTGGTGGCAAAACTGTTTGTAAGTCATCTGATATGTCCCACTCAGAAGGATGTGGAATTGGGTAGATAATCTCGGCATAAGTCTGTCGATATACTTATGTAGTGTAGCAATCCATAGCGTATGCGCTTGAATCATCTTGGTTTAGATGAAGAGCAACTTTTATAACATGGCCACACGGATAACCAGATGTTTTTCATTTCATACAACTACACGTCTTTGCATTTAGATCGACAAGCCCATTTAAGTTATTATCCAGTACTTCAAACAAAGTGTTTGAACATGGTTCAACTCTCCATGACGTTGACTTCACAACACGTTTCGTTATCTTTTTTTCAATCCATGGTGTAACACGATGTTCCAATGTTCCTGTAAATTTAAATAAATAATACTTAGTAAAATATATGATAAGTTACGAATTTAAAGAAATAATACCTGCATGGTTTCTTTTCTTGTAGTACCACTGTTGAATAGAGGCTCGAAAAAACTCCATTAACATAGTAATGGGTAATTTCCGGGAATGACGACTTAGAGCGTTTATTGATTCTGCACTATTAGACGTCATGAAACCATATTTTGCTCCAAGTTGATATACTCTTGACCATCTTTCAAACCCGACATCTTCTAGTGTTTGAGCACACTGAGGCAAAACACGTCTTAAACAATTTATATGCTTATTAAAATCCACTTCCCGATAAGCTTTTACAGCATTCCAATATGTCCATTTGTGATTTTTTATACCAGTTGACCTTGATTTTAGATTTCTATACAAATGAACACCACAAAGTCCATGAAAAGCATCTGGGAAACATCTTCTAACAGCGTTGTCAATTGAGTTTGCCCTATCGGATATGATTGTCAGATTGCTAATAGGACCTATGCAATCCCTAAGATGCCCCATAAACCATGTCCATGAATCAGAGGTTTCAGATTTGCCAACCCCGTAAGCTATTGGCAGTATCCCATTGTTAGCATCCATGGCTACTGCTAATAAGTTTACTCCAAGTTATCGACCTTTTAAATGTGCTCCGTCAACTATAATAACTGGGCGCATGCAAGTAATAAACGAACGAATCTACAAAAGCATATACACAAGAAATATAATAATTTAAATGTGAAATGCATGTAACTAATAAAATGAGTCAACAAAATTATATTGATTTACTAACCGCAGCACCAATGGCGATAAACAGCAACTCAAAGCATACATCTCTATCTATTTTGATATGAGTTACCGACCCAGGATTTTTCAGCTTTAAATTGTGACAATAAGCCGACAGTTGGGCAAATATAATGCTTCTGGCGACCCCCTCAACAATTCCAAGGCATAACATTTGGCTCTCCAAGCTTGAGAATATGAGATACTAATCTTGAACCGAGCATTCATGTCAGTCATAATTTCATGTCCCCGATATACCCTGCCATTCAAAAACATTAACTCAGCCAGAAAATCACCCAACACCTTTTTGTTTACCTGTCTCTGGTGAGGAAAAACTTGGGTTCTTGAACATGTATGTTTATCAATAAAAGTCCTAACTTGAAACATTTCGCAATCTTTTATCCTCTTTGTAATCATATGCCACGTACAGTTTTTGTCAATCATACACCTTGTTTCGAAACGATCTTTGCTTGATTTGTTAACTTTTAGTTGATAGCCATCTTCCACACATTTCGTATACAAAGCTATCTTCAAGTCTTCCTTTGTATCAAAACAATCATCTTTCTTGATACGAATAATTTTTGTGTAACAATCAACTGCTATCTTTACCAACTCTTCTTCCGGTATCTGAAGTAATTCTGGCATATTCCAGTTATACTCCCGTGGCATTTTCTTCGGGGACTTTTCTTTGGGGATTTCTTCTTCTTCTTTTTCTTCTTCAGGGTTATATGAATTACATAATGGATGTTCAACATGTTCATTCACAGTCGTAACTTCCTCCTCATTATCATCAACAACATCTTCCTCGGTAGCGGTTGTTTCATCATCAAAATTCGGGTATTGACCAATATCAAAATCATTACACGTAGGGTCTGTTTCTTCTTCTGAAACATCATCAAAATCTGAGTATTGACCAAGATCAAAGTCTGGGTATTGACCAAGATCAAATTTCGAATACTGACTAGTACTCACAATTTTTTCTGTTGGCTCATCATCATCTAACTGGTCAATACGAAAACTGGAATTTGGTGTTGAAAGTTGATTGGGATTTGGATTAGGGAAAGGTTGTGGGTTTTGAGATTGTGTTTGGTATTAGAAATGTGGTGAAACAAAATTTGCTTGGTGATGAAATTGTGGTGGAACCATTAAATTTTGAGCACCATAAACTGGGGTTGAAAAACTTAGTTGATTACTACCCACTACTGACCCAACTTCACTACTTCTAGGTTCAACAACATACAATGTAACATCATCTTGCGAAACACTAATGTAAGTAATGAATCGTTCAACATCTTCATTGTCAGTTAACAAATAAACTTTACATTTTCTCTGATAAGATAGCCTAAATCCACTTAAGGGCTCTAAATTCAATTTATTTGCAACACGTAACATTAGAGTTTCATAAGTTAACTTTTTTAATGACAATTTTAGTTGAAGATTCATGGGTAAAGGCATATATTGTAAAACACCATGAATATTCTCCCATGACCCTCCAAAACACAAATCTATCCAAACATGATCAACATTAGATGATTTCATTATTGTAAATTAATTTACTAAACAAACGAGCTGTGAAACTAAAACCTGTTGCCGGATGGGGAATGATGTCGTTGGATATAGGAACGAATGTCGCTGGAGAGAGTGATAGATGGAGATGGAATGAGTTGCGATTTAGGGATTTAGGTTATGAGTTGCTTATGCTACGTAGTTATATACCCAAAACATTTGTGTTGTGAAACTAAAGCCTGTTGCGAATTTGAAATTCAGTGTTGCGATAGTCAGAATCTCGTTGCGATAGTCAGAATCGCGTTGCGATAGTCATAATCGCATTGCGATACATAATCGCATTGTGAATTCGGAAAATCGCAACGCGAATTCAGAAAATCGCAATGCTATAGTCAGAATCGCGTTGCGAATCTGGAAACTGATTTGCGATACCGGAGATCGCGTTGCGAATTATCGATCGCATTGCGATTTAGTTGGTCATTTTGGCAAATCCAAAAAAAATATAATTAAAATCGTATATTATAAGGCATTTTTGGTCACTGATGTTATTTTCTCATATTTAAATGTGAATATTACATATGCCCATATTTTTTTATTAATTTGTGGTAAGTACAAGATAGTATATTTTCGAAGATAACTCTCAATCTCTCCACATTGAACGTTCACATCCCTAACATCTATGGTGCTCGAACTCAGATTCTCAAAGAATAACAATAATTCTTTTATTACGGAGATCACTTGGTTCGTGCAAATATACCCATACATTTGATTGGATTATTCATTCAGATTTCACATGAATTAAGCTAAATCGAAACATGATATTTTAATTTTTGAGCTAGATTTAAAATACTATATACTAATGGTGTTTGATCTTACTTGATATATGAACCTCATTTTTTTTAAGACACAAGTATATCCATGTGCAGTATTTATTTTATAATAAAATATTTAATTTAAAAATAATAATTTACACGCTGATATGAAATGTATTTTTTATTAATTTAGAGCAAATATAGGATAGTATTTATATAAAAATAATTCTCAATCAACATTAAACACTTATATCTCTATTTATGATGCTCAAATATTAGACTTCAAAGAATAACTTTTTATTTATCACCGAAATCGTTTGATTCGAGCTAATATGAAATAATTTACAACAGTAAACAGGTGGTTGTAAGCCATTTTCCAAAATTATCAAAATTAATTAATTAAATTAAACTCAGATATTAATATGTTCTCTTATTTATTTCGCCATTCTCCTAATATATACTTATAGAAACAAAAAGAATGTTGATCTTCTTCAAGAGTAATTCTTATTAGTATTGTAATAATATACAAGCATTTTTATTTAGAAAAAGAGATCCAAGGCCAATATTTATAAAATACACAGCACATTAATCCTCCGCGGTAGGGCTCATCTCAGCCTCATCATTTTCCACATAATCATCACCGTTGATCTGATCAAGAACGAGTACCAAGCCCATAGCAAAGGCCCCATCAAAACCAGGTTTCAAGGAAAGCGAGAAAACGTCCTTACCAAGCACCACGTTAGCGGAAGCATCAACTTTGCGTTTAATCTCAGCCACTGATACCTTTGCCGCATCGAAAATCGTGCAACTTCGCTGTCCGAAATTTCCTTCAATCTGGTACTCCTCCCCGGGATTGTTGAACACCTCCACTGTCATCCCACACAGTCCGATTATCGATGATCTTTTCGCACTGAAGACCGGTTTCTGACCCTGCCTCTGTTATAAGATTTTATCAGTGAGTTAACTCACAAACACTAAAAATATCCCACCCACCCCGGCGCGCGTAAATAGATTAATGCCCCCATCAAATGACGGACGATTTGACTCGGTTTAGACAATCAAAACTAATACAGAAGGAGAAGGAAAAATATCTGGGCGAGTTGACTCATAGGTAAAAATCCTCCGTGAACGAGTTACCAAAGTTTTTTTATATCATATGGGAATCAAATCTATACCTATTTAACCAAATCAGATCATTGAAGAACCCAATAAAGCAAACCCAAATATGGTCCCATTTCAGTAAACAGATTCAGCCAAACAGAGTGAATCGTTTAAATGTCAGAACACTCCATGAACGAGTTATCAACGTTTCTTGAACAACATGGAAATCAAATCAATACCAATTTATCCAAATCAAATCATAAAAGAACTCATTAAAGCAAATCCAGTTACCTTTCCATTTCACTAAACAGGTTACAGATTCAAACAAACCAAGTCAAATCACTTACCTTTTTTCTAACAGTAAGTAGGCATCTTCCATGAGCATCCATAAGAACAACTTCGGCTTTGTCACGAGGGTCAGGACCGTACGAGTCGACTCGGAAAACCAACTGGCCTTTACAATCGTAAACAGTGAAACCATCGTTGGCGAAGAAGAGCGAAGTTTTGAGAACAGTTAGATGCTTCTCTTCTTCGTATACATAATCACCATCCACAACCAAGCCTGCTTTCATTTCGTTTACCTGAAATACAATTAACCTTTCACTTCTTTAGATTCGAAGGCCTTTGACGGGGTGATATGAAAAATAAAGAAAGAAAAAAGAACTAGACGTTGAGGAAAAGCCAAAGGTTGAAGAGAAGATTTATAGTGTTTTCCTTACAGAAGATGACTTGAGTCTGTTCAGACCTCGATACTGAATTGGAACATGTTAATTACATTAACTATTGCTAATATATAAAAATAAATTGTTATAATAAAATTATATTTAAAGTTAAAGTAACTATTTTATATTGATTATTTTTATAATATTTAATACGAATTAATATATTGATTAAGTAAATATTAATAGTAATGTCGTAACCGTTCTTCGGGTGGATCTGAAATCGGGCTTCAACTTAAATTTAATGTGTAAGAGCCGCCACTGATTATTTAAAATTAGGTTTATTGATACATTAATTTACTACTTTACATGATCTTCATTTTTACCAGAAAATAATCGGATTCGGGAGTCGATTACAATCAGAAAGATTAACACCTATGCACTGCCCTTTTGGTACCAATTCAATTTTTTTTTTTGGTTTTTGTCTCTGTTATCATTGTGGTTGCCATTTGTTTCATTTTTCCTCGTGTGTTTTGATAGCGCAGCTGGTTGTTTCCGCTTCTGACGGAGTTGTTTCCCTCGTCTTCGTTATTCGCGGGTTATTTGGTTGTTCGTGTGGCCAGAAATATTGGGATGTTCAGTCCTGGGTTTCTTGGCCGAGAATCTCGACTGGTTATTGGTGTGTGGCCTCCACATGCGCTGTTTGGCCTTCCCGTGCGGCGCCCTTGCTAAAGTGTGTAACCCTAGCCCCTGCTGGGTCAGGCAGATAGGCTCGGGTTATTGGGCTGGATCAGGCCTGCTGGACCCAGATTTTGACTCTTAATTTGGACATGAAAATAAAATAAAATAAAATAAAATAAAGATAAAGATAAAAATGGAAAATAAAATATATGTATTAAAACTATATAATATATAATATATTCAAAGGTTATATATATTATATACGTTTTTAAAAACCGCTTTTTAAAAAACTCTATATATATATGTTTTCAAAATAATATGTTTTTAAAAAACTATATTATATATGTTTTCAAAACCATTTTTTAAAAACTATATTATATGTTTTCAAAAATATGTTTTCGAAAACTATATTATATATGTTTTCAAAAACCATTTTTTAAAAACTATATATTGTATGTTTTCAAAAAACATGTTTTTCAAAAACTATACTATATCTTCAAAAACTATATATTATATATTTTGAAATTATTATTATTATATATATATTATCATATATATTATATAATGTAAAAAAGACTCGGACGAAAATGGATGTCTACAGTTGCCCCTCTTTGCCCATTGTTGTGTAACGAAAATAGGGCAAAGACAAGAAGACACAAATTTTCGTTTGGTACAAATGGACTTGAAAGTAAGCATGTTTCTATGAGGGTTGTCGATCTCTGAGTTTAAAATCCAAATCAGTGTTACAGTAGACTCTTTTATCGAATATCCTCGTCGTAGAGTTGAAATTCGACTTAAAAATAGAAGATGGCTCCCTGTTGTTGAGCCGCATTTCGGGTGACACATTCGTCGTAAAGTTGAGTTGATCTTGAGATGTCTTTGAACATGATATCTTTCGTCATGAAGTTGAAATTGTGGTTAACTCATTTGTCATGAAGTTGAGTCAATCGAGCATGATATCCTTCACTATAAAGTTGCAATCTAGCTCGATGCCTGTAGTAGGCAGTAAGCCCTCAACGTCTCATTCTAGCCCAATACCCTTCATCGTGAAGTTGGAATTTGACTAGATGACCTTAGTTGAGAGATAGTTCCTCGTTGTAGTAGATGACTCATTCGCTGTGAAGTTAAGTCGATTATTAGGCATGATGTCCTTTGTCGTGAAGTTAAAATCATAGGTTACTCATTCACCATGAAGTTGAGTCCAAATTGAATATATTTTGTAAGCCGGATATCCTTCACCGTGAACTTGAAATCTAACTTGAATGGATTGTATTGTCTTAATCCTTGAGTGTTCTCGAGTTCAATATCCTTCATTACGAAGTTGAAATTGACTCTTGATAAAAATCTGCGAAAGTTATGCATATGTACAATGTTATAAATGCAGTATGCCTAAAATGTATATGTGAAGTGTGTTATTTTAGGATTTTTATAGAGAAATCTCAATCTCTTACTCTCAGTCTTGATTTTTATGACGTCTCTTGATCCCTGCCAATCTTGAATTTCTGATTCTTGATTTTGGATTATTTGATCCTCAACGAGTTTTGATCTGATATCCTCTCCGAGAATTTTTAGAAAGAAGTTTTGCTTCTAATCTTAATTTTTTTATTAATGCCTAGTATCCATGCCATTCTTTCGAGTATGGTGCAAGAACTTCTATCAGCTTCCAAATTCTTGTACCTTTCAAAAATCTTTGTACAATAATACACAATTATCTTTTCAAAAGTGAATAAATTATTATTATTTAAATTCAATGCAAGATGTTAAGGAGTTGATTTCTCTCAGACAAATGGCTATATTTATTTATGTTGAAAAATAAAATACATGATAAACATAAAAAATGAAGTTATTTAGAAATACAAATAGGTGCCCTAGATCTCGATAATATGGACGCTTTTGAACTGACACGCCGCTAGATGACTTTTGAGTGCAACTTTATCAAGGGGACTTCGAAGATGTGACAACATTTGGAAAAGTGCAAAGCTCCTCCCAAATGACCAAGTCCTCTGAAGATTTGGATGTCGTGATGCTTTATTACCTTGATCTGGGACCTTCCCATGCGTGAATCCTGGATCATTACCCAAGCTGGCTTTCAGGTTTTAAACCTAGATCCTCCATCAGTTTCAAGATTCCCTTTGCGAGTTTTCATCTTAGACTCACCTTTTATTTATATTTTTCATTTTTATTTAGAGCGCTTTTCGGGTTTTCACTCTAAACCTCTTTTTTTCAACTTAGAGTGCACTTTCAGGTTTTCACCCTAAGCGAAATATTTCTTGATTGCATCAGAGTTTACAGGATTTGATAGTTCTGGCCCATCCATATCAGTCAGGATAAGTGCTCCTCCGAGAAGGTCTTTTTCACGACATAAGGACCTTCCCAATTTGACATCCACTTTCTTTTGAAGTCTTTTTGGATTGACTATATCTTTTTCAGTATGAGATCTCCTTCATGGAATACTCATGGGCGCACATTCTTGTTGTGTGCTCTAATCATTCATTTTTGGTAAAGTCGACCATGGTGAATGGTTTTCAACTTTTTTTCTTCTATTAGGTTCAGATTGATTATATCGAGTTTGCGCCCATTCTGCATCATTCAATTTAACTTGTGACAAAACCCGATGTGATGGGATTTCCACCTCAATGGGCAATACAACCTCCATCCCATATGCTAATAAAAATAGGGTTGCCTTAGTCAAAATCTGCACCGAAGTTCGGTAAGAAAATAAGGAAAAAAGTAAATTCTCGTGTCAATTTTTTTATGTCTCAGTCATTTTCTCCACTATTTTCTTGATATTTTTATTTGTTACTTCTACCGCTCAAATGATCTTTGGTCGATAAGCTATAGAGTTGTGAGACTTTATGTTGAATTATTCACATGTAATATCCATCATCTTGTTGTTTAAATTGGTTGTATTATCAGTAATGATCCTTTTTGGTAAACCATACTGACATATGATCTCATTTTTCAAGAATTTACAAATAGTGGACTGAGTGACACTGACATATAATGCATCCTCCACCCATTTGGTAAAGTAGTCAATTGCCACAAGAATGAATCGATGACCGTTTGAAGCTTTTGGATGGATTTGTCCAATAACATCCATGCCCCATATGGAAAAGGGGTTATGATGACGTCATCACATGAAGTGGACGAGGTGTAACATTTATTTTATCCCTGTAGACTTGGAACTTATGACATCATCTGGCATAATTGATGCAGTCACTCTCCAATGTGGACCAAAAGTATCAGCACCTCAGAACTTATCTTGCCATCATATGCACGTTTGTATGTATTCCACATACTCCATCATGTACCTCTTCTATGATTATTTTTACCTCTTCTACATCTATACATCTTAGCAATAGTTGATCATGATTTTTCTTGTATAAGACTTCTCCATAAAGAACATATCTGACTGTCATTCTTCTTATTTTCCTTTTGTCAGACTTAATGTCTTCATTCGGATAGCTTTGATTTTTGATATATTGCATAATGTCATGGTACCATGGTGTTTTATCTTTTACCTCTTCAATTTAATAACAATGAGTCGGGTACTCATGATTGCATATCGATTGACATCATGTCAGGTTCCCCACCAGCCTTGAGTGTTGCTACTAAGGTAGCTAAAGAATCTGCCATTTGATTTTCTTCTCTTGGAACGTAATGGAAAATGACCTCATCAAATTCTTTAAGTAGATCCAAAATGAGTTTTTTGTATTCTACCAGCTTGGTATCTTTTGTCTCTCACTCTTCTCAGAGCTGATAGATCGCCAAGGCAGAATCTCCATACACTCTCAAAGTCTTTATGCTATGTCCAATAGCAGCTTGAATTCCCAAAACACACGCTTCATACTTAGTCATGTTGTTAGTGTAATCGAAGTTCAATATGCTAGTGAACGGATAGTGATTTACTTTGGGTGAGACCAAAATAGCCCCAATGTTGTGCCCCAACGCATTTGATTCATCATCGAAATATATTTTCCAAGAGTTACATGTGGAAATATTTGCTTCTTATAAATATATGACCATCAAGTCTTCATCTAGGAAATCAAAGTCTAATGGTTCATAGTTTCCCCATATTCTTAATATGTTCATCTTCAGTTTGTGCTTTGACAATCATGTCATCAACATAAACTTCGATTTCTTTATGCATCATATCGCGAAACAAGGTCACCGTGGCTCTTTGGTATGTTTCCCCTGTATTATTTAATCCGAAAGGCATTACCTTGTAATAAAATATCCCCCACATCATGATGAATATGGTCTTCTCCATGTTCTCTGGATGCATCTTAATCTGGTTGTATCCTAAGAACCCTTCTATGAATGAGAAGAAAGAATTTACGGCTGTATTATCCACCAAAGTGTTAATGTGCGACAAAGGGAAGATATCTTTAGGACATGCTTTATTGAGGTCTCGGTAGTTGACACACATGTGTACGTTTCCATCATTCTTTGGTACCGACATTATGTTATCCACCCACTCTGATATTTGGCCACTTGAAGAAAACCAGTATCAAACTGATTTTTGACTTCTTCTTTTATTTTAAGGAGCATTTTTTGTTTTATCCTCCTTAACTTTTGTTGTACGGGTTTGCATTCTGGCTTGATTGGAAGTTTGTGAACCACCATATCTATGTCCAACCAGGCATGTTTTGGTACGACCATACAAATACGTCTTTGTACTCCTGAAGTAAGTATATCAAGTTTTGTCTTACTTCAGACGAAAGAGTTGTGCCAATTTTGACCTCTTTCTTTCTTCTTCAGTACCCAAATTTAGAACTTCGATTTTCTCCTCATGGGGTAATATTTGTTTGTCTTCTCTCTCCACCATTCTTAATAACTTAGAAAGTAAGTTGTACTCTTCTTCTTAGTTACATTCATCAATTTCCCCAAGACACTTGAACTGCTTAAAATCTACCTCTGGGTCAGAATCGTTATTGTCCACTTCATGAAGATCCAAAGACCTGAAAGGGCAAGGAGAAAAAAATGTATATGCGAGAGAAAAATATCCCACATAGAATAAGCAAAGGAAATATAATTATATACGAAAGAAAGTAAATAAGATAAAGAAAAAAAAATGTTTGTCAGAAAGGAAAATTGCATCTTTTTATTGAAATATAAATAAAAACAATCCATTAACCCTTACAAAAGATCACCTATTGCCCGGGTATAGGTGAATAGGAAAGTTTGAGTATTACTTTGAAAGAGATTTGAAAACCATAGGTAGTTCTTCAGTCGTCCACTTGTTAAGCACGAACCCTGGCGGTAATGGACTAATTCCAGATCTATCAACATCCCCAGTGTCATCCGTTGTTATAACATTGATGCTCAAGTCTTTCAGAGCTTATTTTAAATTAGGTAAGGCCATCATTGTTTTTTTCTCAAAAGTATTACCACCAAACCTGAATGTGTTGTGAAGATGAGGGAAAAACATCGACTCCCCTTGAATTTCTTCCCCAATCAATCTTGCCTTTCTTTTTCTTGGCATTTCTGAATTTCCTTCCTTCTTTGTTGATAACTAGGCTGAAATCCAAGTCCAAACTAATCTAGCTTGGTAATAGCAAAAATAGGGTTTATTCTTCCTTACAGAGATTTCCCAAGCCCCCTCTCTATCTTTGCACCTCCCCCCAAAGTCTGTTTGATTTCCATCTTGGTGCATTCTAAGAGCCTAGGTTTGGAAATCTTACTCTCTTCAGCCATAAATATGGCATTAACAAACTCCAGAGAGTGGAACGAACACTCTAAAGCCTCCTCATTCACATTTATGTAAAGGGCATCAGTGGTCACACTCGCCACTATATCCTCTTCAACATTAATTATTATGATAGCTCCATCGATAACAAACTTGACTTTCTGGTGCAGTGTTCATGGTACTACCCCAGCTTGATGGATCCATGGTCTTTCTAAAAGGCAGTTGTAAGAAGGCATAATGTCCATCACCAGGAACTCTATGTTATAAGTGGCGGTCTAATGATCAATGATACCTCAATTTTGCCGAGCACTTCTCTCTTTGTCCCATCAAATGCTCAAACCCCACTCTGGCACGTTCTCATGTGGGAAATATCCATTGGTAGCATTTTTAGAGTAACCAAAGGCATTACATTAAGGGTCAAGCCATTGTCAATTAATACACTTGACAAAGCATGCCCTTTGCAATAAGTGGTGATGTGTATTGCTTTAGCTCGACCTCTTCCTCCGAAATGAATCTCATCATTAGAGAATGAGATGAGATTATCAATTTGGATGTTGTTAACCTGCCAATCTATCTTATTGATTGGTATGCCTTTTGGCACAAATGTCTGATTTAGGACTTTCAGAAGTGTCTCTCTATGTGCCTCCGAATTTAACAACTTTGCCAACATTGAAATACGTGTTGGTAGGCTATGTAATTATTCCACAATGTTGTACTCACTGTGTTTTAGAAGTTTAAGAACTTCATAGCCTCTTCTTCTTTTATTGGCTCATTTACTGTTGGTACATCTCCTTTGAACATCTCGAGTGGTCTATGGGGTAAGTTAGACTCTTGGGAGTGGTATTTCCCTATAGTATACCCTACTTCATTGACATCTTCCTTCAAAGAGCTTACTTGGCATTCATACTTCCAAGGCACTTATTTGATGTCTTTATAGGGAAAAGGTCTTGGTGTCGTTATTACCACCTTTGCTTTTGGAGTGATTATCAAATAATGACCCGCGTCGAATCCTTTGTCAGATGAATCTCCAATAGCACAAATATCGACTTCTGAAGTGTCATTATCTTCCTCATAAAATTCCAGCTCTTTCATGTCCATCATTAGCTGGATCATGACTTTAAATTTAGAACATTCTTGCACTTCATTTCCTTCTTCATTGTGATAAAAACAAAGGTTACCACCTTTGTATTCTGGTGCACAATAATATGATGCAAGAAATCCTGCCCTTACCATCTGCCTCCATACACAGGCCAGAGAAGACTTTACTTTAGAAACACTTGTTTTAACTTTCTTGCCCCTTTCCTCATGATTGCATTAACCCCACTTTCTTGGTGGTTAAGCAGAGGGTTCTGTGCAACTTTAGGTGATTCTGAATTATTAAAATGAATCAGTTCTTGTTGCGTATCCTTTGAACGATTATCTTAAAAGTGAGGCAGTTATCAATAGCATGCCCCGAGACACCACCATGATACCACAATGTGCATTTTCATCATACCACTTAGGGTATGGGGGCTTTAGTGGTTCTACTGGTATGGTGACACGACAAGTGTGTCAAAAAGTTATTGGTAGAGTTCCTTATATGTCATGGGGATCAGTTCAAAATACTCATTTTTCCTCATTGGTTCATTCGCATATATTCTAGAAGTACCAGATGGTACAGCTGCAGTTGGTTTTGACTTGGAGATCGTAACACTTTTGTTGGCACTAAAGGTGTTGATGTTGTTGATCTCTCATTCTTTCTTCTTCATGGGAGGTCTCCTACTTGATTCACCTTTATATATCTTTCCTTGTTTAATGGACATCTCGATCATCTCTCCAGCCATAATCAGATCAGAGAAATTCCCAGATGTAATTGCAACCAAATGTCCGAATAAAGGAGCCTTCAAATTATGTACGAGAGTTTCCTTGTTTCTTTTTTATCCAAATAAGGATGAACCTGCACAGCTAAATCCTCCATCGTTATGCATAATGTTTGAAGCTTTCATTATGTTTCTTCTCCATACTTTGCATCATGACACAATCTGGCCTCATGTCGTTTACATGCTTGTATTGTTCTAAGAAAG
This sequence comes from Hibiscus syriacus, assembly GCF_006381635.1. NCBI lineage: Eukaryota > Viridiplantae > Streptophyta > Magnoliopsida > Malvales > Malvaceae > Hibiscus > Hibiscus syriacus. The sequence goes on along the minus strand of NW_024062677.1, from coordinate 1,381,291 downwards.
ATGGCGATATCTTTCCTTGTTCTGATGTGTGAACGATTCAACTGATTATACCACCGGATAGCTAAACCTGACAGATTCTCCTGGAAGCAGTGAATTAGGAGCTGATTATTTCCCACGTATCCTATCATCTTTCGACAAAAATGGTAATGTGAGCTAAAGGGCAACTGTTCCCATCATATTTCTCAAAATATGAGACTTTGAACTTAGGAGGAAGAATTAGATATGGGACTAAGCTTAGTTCCAGAGCATCAACTCCGTAATAATTATCTTCTCTCTTAACTGCCTTTATTTGATCTTCTAACAACTTAATTTTCTCCTACATATTCTTTGCTTTATCATCTTCATCAAAATCTAAAATACGACAATCATTTGGATTGTTAGAGGGTTAGTTACAAAAGCTTGTGCTTTTGCGACCGATGAAGCTTGTGCTTTTGCAGCAGATGAAGTTTGTGCTTTTGCAGCAGATGAGTCTCCTTGAAGTCCCGATAAGATCTCAGGTGAGATAATCAGCTATGGGGTATGTTGTATAGTCACCCCTTCAGATGCCCCTGCCCTAGGAGCATTCATTTGACTTAGGCCATATAGCCTTGCAACAATCTGATCAACTAAAGAATCTTGGTTCCTAGTGATGGAATCTAAGGTATTTTGTTGATTTTGAGTTATTTGTTTTAAGCTCTTTTTTTAACCTTAGCATGTTTTCTTTAAGTTTAGTGTTCTTAGCTTCCATATTATTTTTCTTTGAATGGGTATTATGAGGATGATGTGTGTCCAATGCTTGAGGTGGTATGTCTAGTGTTTGTTCCTTTTTCGATGAGACATTTTCTGTTAGTTAATGTGAATGTAAAAAATGAAAAGAAAAATACAGAATGCAGGAATGCATGCTTGAAGTTTCGAGGCACTGATAAAAAACGTGTTTGTTATTATAAATAATCTTTATTAGGACAAAAATGTTATTTCTAAGAGACCAAAATAACTCAAAGGTATATTCTAACTAGGTCCTCTAGACCCTGAATAACTTCTAATAGGTTGACAAGTCTTCTTGCTTCATTTGTTACTGGCTAAATACCTTGTCGAACCACCCCGACTTCTCTCGTCAAACCATGTAAGTGGCGTACCACTTTTTGTACCTGCTCTAAGAAGTCTTGAATGACTGCATCTTTAGTCTTGACCTTTTGCTGAGCCTGTTCCCACCGAAATGCCACTCAAATCCTCCATCAAAAGGAACTATATGAAGTTCACTTGCTTGCTTATTGAATTTGTCTACAATGGCCTCTAACTCAGCTATAGTTCTACCATCTTGTTATTGCTGCTTTTGAAGGGACCTTTCTAAAACAGTTACCTTGGTTTTTAATCGTTTATTTTGGTGTTGTATTTCTAAAAAACGTCTTTAGGAAGTCTTTAACTGTTCTTTCAGCATTTCTCTTTCATCTTGTCCCTCGAACTTTCTTTTCAGACTATTGATTTCACCTTTCTAGTACTCAGAAAACCTTTTTAAGATGGATTTGTTCTGAACTTGCTCTTGATACCCTTTTCTCAAATCTTCAAACTCAAAGTAGAATTTCTTCTGTTCCTTTTCTAACATGTCTGCTCGATCCTTTTAAGTATCGACATCTAAATTCTATTGGAATTTTTCGGCTTCGAGATCCCTTAGTCTTTGTTTCAGCTATTCATTTTTAACTTCAAATTCCTTTTTTACTATCTCTAATTTATAAGGAATAGGTTTAAGATACTCTTCCATGGCCTGAGTATCTTCATGATCTGGTATGGTAAATATGTTATTCTTCCTTAGTTTCCTTCATTCTATATAATTTGGAGTAAGCATGTCTTTAGCAGCTACGACATTTGTACGAAATATCTTCTTTTATGACTCAGCTACATCTTTGACATTCTTCTTGTAATTATCCTCATGGTATGCAAACTCTGATCCAAATATCTCATGTGCAATAGGGACAAAATGTCGTGCCCTATATTGCAGAAGTGCCAAAAGCAAAAAATAAACATCTCCTCCCTATAACCCAAGTAACATATGATTCCTGAGTCTCTACATCGATAAAGGATGCCACTATGAGTCAACCAAGGGGCTCTTCATACAATGTTTTTATCTTGAAGGTGCATGAATACAACTATCCATTACTTATACAGAATGCCTTCTCACCACTTTTGTGTAAGGAATTCCTCCAAATGAGAGTAAGCGGTGCTGAATTGGCGGTAAGAAATCCATCAGTATTCCAAAATGACTACGAATCCAAACCTGAAGAAGCTGTATACATCCTATAAATATCCTCCACCAGTCCTTTTGCAATGGTTTAGTGAACGAAAAGTTTCGGCTAAGATTGCTAGTGCAGGGTTCACTCACTTAGGTAGTTGTTTGAATAGTTCACCAGTCTATACCAAAGTTTTTGGAAGATAACCAAGCCATAAACACCAGTGTAAAAAGGTCAATCACCTTCCATTCATCAGGATGATTCTTCATTAATTGCTTGATGTGAGTCTAGGAAATTCCTTATCCCTTGCCTTTGTACTACATCCGGTCAGTTACATACTTTTCATCTACCCCTGTAACATTTGCCAACCCATTCTTGAAAGGCTGATTTTTGATATATTTGGTGTAGACCAGGTCTATTCTGATTCCTTCACAATGCAATAGAGTAGTGTATTCTTCGATTGTGGGCACCATGTCTTCTTGGTTGAATGTAAAACAGTTGTAATCCGAATTTCAAAATTGCACTAAGGCTCAAATCAAAGATTCATCAATCTTGACAAAGAGCAGATGTGCAATATCACCGTACCGCTAACAGATCTTTGTTTCCTGTAATTCTTCCAACTGTCCCAAATGCTTCGCAACTCCTGAATATCATTATGTTTAAGGCTAACAGCAGCATAGCCAACCAGATCTGTCATATAATTTCTTTGCAGACTGTTCCCCTTTTCCTTCTGAGTCTTCTCTGACCATAGTCGGACTTTATTATTTTTCACTTCTTGCATTACAACCCCTTTGTCCATTAATGAAAATTATTTGAGTTTTAACAAACACTTTTTGCAGATCAACACCTCTTTAAATGATGCAAATGATAAAAAATAAAATAAAAGAAAAGGAACAAAAATGAAAGGAAACTAGTTAGAAAAATAAAAAAAATAATTGGAATGATAATAAAATAAAGAATTCCTACCTCACATGATATTTACCCACACGCTTTTCTTACCCAGACATGATTTTTATCCTGCATGTTAATTTTCTGAACAAATCCTAACCGCATATATTTCTAATTCGCATGTCTTGAACAGAAAATAAACCAGGAAATAACTCAAGTAGCCTAGGTTTTGAAACGGAGTTTCATGGTGGGTTCTAATTCCTTGCAACATCTCGATTTAGGTTCTAAAAAGGTACTTGAGTTTTCCTTGCTGGTGCCCCATTGGGCTTACCAGTCCCTTAGTCCTAAGCCCATTACAATCTCATATGGACTAAGCTAAACTCGAGAGGATACGTTCCCTTATGTCTGTACGGAGAATAAATTCACACGAAGACATAAGGTATATGAATCCCAAAGGTTACTTGGTAGGCCTATAATGAGAATAAATTCTCAAGAAGTCGTCGCTTTCACCTCCACTTACGAAAGGGTTTAGAGCTCGGGTATAGAGCCTCAGAGGAATTTTTGAAAAGCTGAAATCATTGAAGAAACATCATTACAACTATTTATTTGGAAAATAAGAAAAAAAATAATCAAAGGTAAATAAGAAAAATCGAAAAGATAAATTAAAATTTAAACTTATAATTTTCGCTTAAGAAGACAATCGAAAATTAATTTTGGTTGGACTCACTTACATATCCCCAGTGGAATTGCCAAGCTGTCGTAACCGTCCTTCGGGTGGGCCTGGAATCAGGCTTCGACTTAAATTTAATGTGTTAGAGCCGCCACCGATCATTTAAAATTAGGTTGATCGGATACCTAAATTTACCATTTTACCTAATATGCATTTTTACCAGAAAATAATCGAATTTGGGAGTCTATTATAGTCAGGGAATGATTAACACATATGTATTGCCCTTTCGGTACCAATTCGATTTATCGGTTGTCTTAATTGCAAAAATTAAAAACTAAATTAAAATTTAAAAGTTCGACCGATTTACTTACCTTTGACGAATTTTAAATTGTCCTTTTTCGACATGCTTCTTCGTTCTCCAGTGACTGTTCCCCTCCCGAAACGAGATTGACGTTACTCTTATTTTTTGGGGCCTAAAAATGCCTTGCTCAACGTTGTTTTGGTTTTTGCTTTGTGACTTTCGGTTTTGGCCGAATACTGCTTATGAATTTTATTGATTGTTTTGTTGGTTTTGGTGGTATATTGCTTGCTTTTTGTCTCTGCTGTCATTGTGGTTGTCGTTTTCTCCGTTTTTCCTTGTATGTTTTGACAACTTAGTGGGTGGTATTTATACCCCCACCGTCGGTGGTTGTTTCCTCTCTTGATAGGGTTGTTTCCCTCATCCCCATTATCTGCGGGCCGTTCGATTGTTTGTGTGGCTGGAAATCTGGGGAGAGTTCAGTATCGGGTTGCTTGGCCGGGAATCCCGGCCAGTTACTGGCGCGTAACCTCTACGCGCGCTGTTTGGCCTTCCCATGCAGCACCCTTGCTAAAGTGTGTAACCCTATCCCCTGCTAGGTCAGTCAGATGGGCTTGGGTTATTGGGCTGGATCAGACCTACTGAACCCGGATTTGGACTCTTAATTTGGACCTGAAAATAATTAAATTAAATTAAATAAATAAATAAATAAGGTAAAATAAAAAGAAAGATAAAATCGGAAAATAAAATATATGTATTAAAACTATATAATATATTTCAAAAACAATATAATTTATTTTCAAAGGTTATATATATTATATACGTTTTCAAAAACCCTTTTTTTAAACTATATGTATATATATATTCAAAATAATATGTTTTTAAGAATTATATTATATATATTTTCAAAATCGCTTTTGAAAAACTATATTATATTTTCAAAAATATGTTTTCGAAAACTATATTATATGTTTTCAAAAACTGTTTTTTAAAAACTATATATTGTATGTTTTCAAAAATTATACCATATCTTCAAAAACTATATATATTTTGAAATTATTATATATATATATATATATATTATATATTATACTATATAATGTAAAAAAGATTCGGACGAAAATGAGTGTGTACTAGTAAAAAAAAGTTAAATCACTCTCTTTCACGAGAAAAGGAAATCAACGAGTATCAAAATTGAACTCAGAACTTAAACTATGAAAATGTGGACGTATTTGCTCAATTGTATAATTTAAGATTTATTTTATAAAATTAAATAATTAATAATTTTTTTCCATCATGGTTTTAAGACTTCATCTTGACTAATTAGGACCGACCCGCAATACACACCTAGTTTTGGTGGGTGAGTCTCCCAACAGGGATTTTCTGCATACACAAAGATTCAAACTCGAAACAATGCTTAAACGATAACAAACTGTTTACCACTTGAACTAACCCCTATTAGTTAATTAATTTTATTTTCAAACAAAATGAAAACTAATTTTAATTAAATATTAATTTAATTTAAAACATAAAAATTATATTATTTCGATTTGTTAAACATTGAATTTTTTAATAGTCAAGAGTTGAATCTTACCTAATAGTATTTTGATTTAATTTTAAAGCGATGAGATGATTTAAGTTAAATATTAGTTTCGATAGAGCTTTTATAAAATTATAAATTAGCTTAGTGGTTAAGTGTAAGACCAAAAATTTAACGCAACAATGTAATATGTTGGTCGGCCAGTCCAGCCGACCTCTTAATACATCTAAGATTCATAACAATAACTAACATATAAATAAGAGGTACATATCTAGATATTTTAGATTATACGAAGAGAATAAAAACATTTAATTTAAAAAAGTGAATCATATAGTTTATTAAATGTTAATTCAATTGATACTGCTATTATCATAATATACAAAAATTATTATTTAACATATTTAAACATGTGATATCTTTTAACTTATAAGTGATATATTTGAGTAGTTTAAATATTTATTTTAGAAAAATGATTCAAATTATATATATATATTTTAAAATTTACTCATAATATAGACAAATTAATTCATTTATTTTAATATTATTTTTAACAATACTTAAATCTTATGAATAATCGTGTTTCATGCGTGATATTAATTTCTGCTTATTTTTTAATGAGATTAAAAAGGAGTTTAAGATGGAAGCATGCATATAAGATTATAGAATTATTGATTTTTTTGGGGGTTATGCAATTGCAGAGCATGTTGTCATTTTCAAAACTTTGACATGGAAAAGAGAGAAGACGTCACAAATGAGAAAGGAACAGTTGGAGAAAAAAGATGTTTGCTCCTTATCGTCTTTATTTGTATTTTTACGAACTCCACTAACTTTACTTCATGCCAATCGTTAGTATTATACAAATCACAATCTTTCGATGAAATAAATTCAAAAGTAAATTAAAGTTTTATCCAAATCAAACTCCACATACCCTATTTGATTTAATTTTTAATTATCCATTTTTTTTAAAAAATGTACAAATATAAAAAAACGAAAACAATACTAAACATATGCGAATAACACTTTCTTCGAGCTTTACTGAACAGCCCCATGGGGGGAAAAACAAAAGCCAGAGATGGAGGGCCGGGAAAAAGCAATACAACATTATGGTATGTAAAGGAAATAATTAAAGATTTCAATAGTGGAAATTGATGATGTCATCAAGAAGAGTCCATGGCACTGTCAGTACCCTTTTAGCACGCATTGACGACACACCTCGGCCTTTCATTATCGTTCTTATCCTTTGTACACATATTTGTACGTACAAAAATATAAGCGTACCTATCAGCATATTAAAGACATCAGATTTATCCGAGTCTTTATGTAATTAAAAAAGAAGAATTAAATTAGGACTCAAATATTAGTTTAAAATAGAATTGAATTAAGACTCAAATACTAATTTAAAATAGGATTTTTTAGTACTATAAATAAGCCTTGTAATTATCACCAAGGAGACACGATTATCATACGGGATTACGCACACACAAAAATACCCAAATTAAATATACAATAAACCCCAAAGATTCGCTTGTAATTTTCAACAGAGAAATAAAAGAGGTATTTTTATCTATATTGCTTCGATTAAAGGAGGGAAGAGCTTTTTAAAAATCTATATTAGTCCTTTTATTTATTATATGGATATTTTATTCATTTATTTTTATTATTCATGTTATTATTATACGTATATATATATATATTTTAAATTATTTTCATTTAATTTTTTACTATATTTATATATATATATTTCTTTAATATTTTACTTATAAGTCTATTATTATATATATATTGTAATTATCTTTATCTAGTTATATATATATATATTTTATACTTTTAATAGTTTATTTATATATCTATTATATATATATATATATATATATATATATATATTCTTAAATATTTTTATTTGATTATTTCTTTATTTACGTAATATATCTTATAACTTTATATATATATATTATTTTTTATTATTTTTGCTTTTTTATTCATTATTATATTATTTTTTTTTAAAATCTTGTGTCTTTATCATTATTATTATTAAACATTATATTATATACTACTAACTTAGAGGGCTTATTTTTTTGTTTTATTTCTAACTAAAGTCTATCCCACTTTCCTTTTTATCTTATTTCTGACTAAAGCCCCCACTTTCGGTGAAGTGAGAGGGTAGCTTTTATATTTTAAATATTTGTTGTATATATATAGCTTATTTATTTTATTAATACTTTGATGTATATATATATATATATATATTCCTTTTTCAAATATTACTATATAATTATTACTTTACTATTTTTTTTCTTATCTTATTATTTATTTTATTTTTTTCCTTTTATTTTATTCTCTTTATCTTATTTGTTTTCTTTACCTTGTTTATCTAACACATTTCTTGATTTTTTAAGGATATTTTCAAATCAATCTAAGGTAAGTAATCAGGATCAAATTTTACCTTTTTATTTAAAATTACAATTTTCTTAATTTAAGACAACTGAAAATTATGTGGTATCGAAAGGGCGGTTCAAGGGTGCTAATCATTCCTTGACCGTAACCGACTCCCGAACTCGACACATTTCTGGTACAACGCAGATCAGGTAAAATGGTGTCCGACCCACCTAAATTCATTTTAAAGTGGTCGGTGGCGACTCCAATCCACATTTTCTTAAGTCGAAACCCAATTCCGGGGCCCAACCGAAAGACGGTTGCGACAGCTTGGCGACAGGCAAGCGAGTCAGGCTAAGGTAATTTTCAGTTGTCTTTTTAATGAAAATGGTAAGTTTAAATTTTAAGGTAACATTTCGATCCTTATTGCTTACTTTTGATTATATTTTCTGAGTAAATAGTTGACTGACCGTTTTCTAATGATTTCAGCTTCCCGAACTTTTTTTATCTAAAGGCTCTATACCCGAGCTCCGAACCCGTTTTAAGTGGGGGTGAAAGCGACGCATTCGTGTGAATTTATTCACCGCATATGCCTAGCAAGTAGCCTTCGGGATTCATATACCTTATGTCTTCGTGTGAATTTATTCTCCGCATAGACATAAGGGAATGTGTCCTCTCGAGTTTAACTTAGTCCACATAAGCTTGTGATGGGTTTAGGACTAAGGGTCTGGTAAGCCCAAGGGGACGCCAGCAAGGAGAACTCGGGTACCGTTTTTAGAACCTAAACCGGGAGACTTTGAAGAAATAGAGCCTACCCCAAAACCACATTCCAAAACCTAGGACATTTCTTTCCTAACCATATTTTTTTCCTTATGTTTTTTTTCTTGCCATTTTTTTATTTTTATTCATTTCTATTTGTTTTTATTTTACTAACTGTTTGCCTTTGTATTTGTTTTTTTAGTATTTGCATCATAACAAGAGGTTATTGATCCCTAAAAGGTGTTTGTTACACATAATAATCTAAATTAATGGATAAAGGTGTTGTAATACAAGAGATTAAAAACCCTGAGGTACGACTATGGTCCGAGAAGACTCAGAAGGAAAATGGAGACAGTCTTCAAGGAAGCTATGTGTCAGAACTGGTTAGCTACTCCTCTATTAGCCTAAAGCAGAACGACGTGCAAGAGCTTCGGGACATCTGGGGCAGTTGGAAGAATGATCAGAAACAGAAGTTCAACCAACGGTACGGTGACATTGCATTGTTGCTTCATATCAAGACTGATGAGCCCTTGATCAAAACCTTGGTTCAGTTCTGGAACCCGGGATACAGTTGCTTTACTTTTAATCAGGAGGACATAGTACCCACCATTGAAGAGTACACTACACTGTTGCACTGTGAAAATATCAGATTGGAGCGAGCTTATATTAAACGCATCAAGAGTCAGTCTTTCAAGATTGCACTAGCCAAGGTTGCCGGGGTTGACGAAAGATGGGTAACAGACCGAGCTCGATGTAAAGGCAGTGGGGGAATGAATTTCCTGGCTTCATATCAAGCAACTGATGAAGGACCATCCCGATGAGTGGAAGGCAATAGACATGTTTGCACTGGGTCTGTATGGTCTGATTATATTCCCGAAGACTTTGGGATACATTGATGCTGCTACGGTGGAACTATTTGAGCAACTTCCGAAGCGAGTAAACCCAGCACCTGCGATCTTACCCGAAACCTTTCGTTCTCTTAATCATTACAGAAGAGCTGGTGGAGGAAGATTCATTAGGTGTGTTCAGCTCCTTCAAGTCTGGATACACAGCCACTTTTGGAAGACTAACGGGGATGCCTACCGCCGATTTAGCACTACATATTCCCCTTTGGGAGAGTTCATCACCATGAAATGGCATGAAGGCACTTCAAAAGAGAAGTGGATGAAAGTGTTCACTCATCTTCATGACCGAGATATTGCCTGGAGAGCCCCCTGGTTGTTCATCAGTGATGTTCTTTTTTGATGTGGGGACTCTGACACCATGGCCTTACTTGGACTTTGGGGTGCAGTTGGTATGCTCCATTGTTAGCACTTAGACAGTATGGGGCACGTCAGTTTGTCCCAGCAACTTGCGGACTAGCTAGGGCAGAGTTTGGGTATCGCGGTGAGAGCTATAAGAAGATAATCAAAGAAGCAGTTGATTCATGGAAGAAAGTATTTCGGATGGATGTTGTTGCTGCCAGAAACATGCTTACTCCGGATTATGTGGAGTGGCAAAGATTGAGGAAAAATGACAATATTTCGGTGCCAGACTGTAAGGACACTCGGACCATGGAAGAATATCTCAGGCCTGTCCTTTCTGAAATCGAGATAGCCAAGACAGAGTTTGAATCTGTGAATAATGAGCTAAGGCAGAAGATAAAGGAACTTGAAGCTGAGCGCTATCAGTGGAAGCTAGATGCCGACTCTCAGAAAGATCGAGCAGACCAACTAGAAAGAGAACATAAAAGAGTCTATTTTGAGCTCGAAGACTTGAGAAAGGGGTATCAAGATACGGTCAAGGATAACTCCAAGTTGAAGGTGTCTTATGAGTACTGGAAAGATGAAGCTCACAGCTTGAAAAGAAAGTTCGAGGGGCCTGATGAGAGAGCCTGGAAAGAACATATAAAAACTGCCCAGAGGCGCTTAGTAGACAGCCAGCATCAAAACCAACGCTTGAAAATCCAGATGGCTGATCTGGAGAAACAACATGAGAGAGATGGCAAAACAATAGCTGAGCTAAAAGCTATTGTAGATGGGTTCAAGAAGAAAGCAAGCGAGCTTCAGATAGTGCCCTTCGACGGAGGTTTACAGTGGCGTTTTCGTTGGGAGCAAGCACAACAAAGGGTAAAGGCCAGAGACGCAGTATCCGAGACTTCCTGGATCAAGTACAGAAGGTAGCTCACCAACTACACGGCCTGGCAAGGGAAGCTGGAGTGGTTCGACAAGGTATACAACCAGTGACAGATGAAGGAAGAAGACTTGTTAACCTACTAGAAGCTGTTCGGGGTTTAGAGGATTTAGTCTGAATGTACATTTGATTGTTTTTTTGTCTCTTACAAGATAAAACATTTTTATCTAAATAAAGATTATTTATAATAATGAACACTTTTCTGGATCAGTGTCTCTAAATTGCATACAACATGCATTGCATACTTTGCATTTTATATTTCATGTTTATTTTTATATTTTCCATGTTTTTACATTCATATTAACTAACAGAACATGTCTCAGAAAGAGAAAGAGCAAACACCAAGTTTACCACCGCCAGCATTAAATTCGCATCATCCACATAATACTCGAGCAAAGAAGAGACAAATGGAGGCCAGAATGGAAAAACTCGAAGAGAACATGACAAGACTGCAGAAAGAACTGGAAGATAAGATGGCTCAAAACAGTCAGAGCACTCAGGAGTCCATCAAGAAAAACCAGGAGTCCTTGGTCGACCAAATCATGGCCAAGTTATCGGGTTTACAGCAAGCTAGTGCAGTAGGGAGAAGTCCCTCTGAGGGGGTAACCATATCACCAACCCCACAGGTGGTTATTTCACCCGATATCTTACCTAGACCACAAGAAAACTCTTCTACTGTCAAAGGAAAAGCACTATCTGCTGTAAAGGTGCAAATTTCCATAACTAATCCTGATAACCATCCGGATGATTATATTATCCCAGATTTCAATGAAGATGACAAAGCAAGAAAGATGGAAGAGAAGATCAGGATGCTAGAAGATCGAATAAAGATGGTCCAAGGGGGCAATGATTATTATGGAGTAGATGCAAGGGAGCTGAGCATGGTTCCGGATTTGGTGCTTCCACCAAAGTTTAAACTTCCTGAGTTTGAGAAGTTCGATGGGAACAGCTGCCCATCAGCCCATATCACTATGTTCTGTCAAAAGATGACATGATATGGGGGGAATGACCAACTCTTGATCCACTGCTTTCAGGAGAGCCTGTCCGGTTCAGCTATCCGGTGGTACAACTAGCTCAGCCGAACTCATATCAAGATATGGAAAGACTTAGCCAAGTCTTTCCTGGAACAATATAAGCATATCAATGATATGAGACTAAACCGGGTTATGCTACAAAGCTTGAAAAAGAAACACAACGAGAGTTTCCGACAATATGCACAACGATAGAGGGATTTGTCTGTGCAGGTTCATTCACCATTGGATGAAAAGAAGACTAGAAAGTTATTTGTACAAACCTTGAAGGCACCTTACTTCGGGCACCTGGTGGCAATTACATAGGGAGGTTTCTCAGATTTAGTCATGGCTGGTAAAATGATCGAGTTGGCCATTAAACAAGGAAAAAGGGATGGAGACTCTAGTAAAAAGCCTCCCATAAAGAACAAAGACCGAGAAATCAACAATGTCAATACTTATAACGTCAATAAGGGTGTTACGGTCTCAAGCTCAAAAGCCACTGCAGCTGTACCATCTGGTAATTCAAACTAAGCTCAAAGAGAACTAAGGAAAGAAAGGGAAAGGGAGCAGTTCGAACCCATTCCAATGACATATAAGGAGTTATATCAACAACTCTTTGACACTCACGCAGTTTCACCTTACCCAATGGATCCGATGAAGCCCCCATATCCGAGATGGTATGACGAGAACGCGAGCTGCGAATACCATGATGGTGTGCAAGGGCATTAGATCGAAGGTTGTCTCGCATTCAAAAGGCTTGTACAACGAATGCGGAACAAGAATTGGATCACTTTCGACTCTGAAACACCGAATGTCACCCGGAATCCCTTACCTAATCACCCGGAAGCCGGAATCAATGCAATCACTACTAAAAACAACAGGAGAATCAAAACCAGTGTTTCGGAAGTTAAAGCTCCTTTGGCTTGGGTATGGAGCCAAATGGTAAAGGCAGAGCTTCTTGCACCCTAGTCATATGCAGCAAAGAATGAAGGTGGTAACTATTGTTGTTACCACAACGAAGAGGGGCATAAAGTGCAAGAATGCTCCGAATTTAGGACATTAGTCCAGCTCATGATGGACCAGAAGAAGCTGGAGTTTTACGAAGAAGTTCAAGATTCCCCAGAAACAGAAATTTGCACTACCGAAAAATCATCAGAAAAAAGACTCGGCAGGGGTAGTCCTTTGATCATTACCCCTAAGGCAAAGACGACAACGACAACTCCACAAGAAAAGATGGTGATTACGACACCTCAACCTTTTCAATACAAAGACAATAGACAAGTGCCATGGAAGTACGGATGCCAGGTGAGTACTTCCAAAGGATGTGACGACAATGTGGGGCAAAGACAACTAGAGCCCTTCAAGGAAGACGTATTGGCTATCAATGAGCCTATAAAGGAGGAAGAAGCTAAAGAATTCCTCAAATTTCTGAAGCATAGTGAGTACAGTGTTGTATAACAGCTCCACAACTTGCTAACACGTACTTCAATGTTGGCACTTTTATTAAGCTCAGAAGCACATCGGGAGGCACTGCTGAAAGTCCTGAATCAAACATTCGTGCCACAAGACATACCAGTCAGCAAGATGAATCGACTGGTAAATAATATTAAAGCTGATAATCTCATCTCATTTTCAGATGATGAGATTCCATCCAGAGGAAGAGGCCGAACAAAGGCATTACACATCACTACCTACTGCAAGGGGCATGCTCTGCTTGATAACGGATCAGCCCTAAACGTGATGCCTTTAGTAACTTTGAAAAGGCTGCCAATAGATGCCTCTCATATTAGAGCCTGCCAAAACGTGGTCCAAGCATTTAAAGGAACCAAGAGAGAGGTAATTGGTAAGATCGAGGTACGTTAACCATCGGATCAGCCACTTACAGCATTGAGTTTTTGGTGATGGATATTATGCCTTCTTACAACTATCTTTTGGGAAGGCCATGGATCCATCAAGCTGGTGCAGTACCATCTACACTGCACCAAAAGGTTAAATTTGTTATTGACGGGACCTTAGTAATTATCAATGCTGAGGAAGATATTGTGGCAAGTGTGACCACGGAGGCCCCATACATCGATGTGGATGAGGAAACGATGGAGTGTTCATTCAACTCTTTAGAATTTGTGAATGCCACCTTTGTGGCAAAAGGAAGAATGATTTCTGGACCCCGACTTTCCAAGTGTACCAGAATGGAGATCATGCAAACATTGGGATGAGGTTGGGAAGTTTCTGCAAGGGAGGATTGATCCGTTCCTTCCTATTTCAAAGCCAGACCGGTTTGGGCTCAGCTTTCAGCCCAATTACCTTCAGAGGAGAAAAGAAGTTCAGAAGAACCGGGAGAGGAGATTAGCAAGGTTGACTGGAAATGAACTTCAATGGGAGCACATGACATTCCCACCTCTTTGTCACACATTCAAGTCAGGTGGTTATGTATTTGAGACCACCTTGTCAGATTTAGAAGAAGATTTGAAAGATCTGAGCATCAATGCTGTAATCACTGGAAATGCTAACGACGTCATTAAATCTGGGATATGCCCTCTGCCACCTGGGTTCGTGCCTAGCCATTGGTCGGTCGAAGAATTACCTGTGGTTTACAAGAGTCTTTCAGAGTAATATTCGAACTATCCCTATTTGTCTATACCCGGGGCAATAGGTTATCTTTTATATGTTTAAGTTCAATAAAAGATGCATTTTTTCTTTTCACATGGAAAACAAAATTTTCCTTTATTTCCTTTTGAATTCATTGTCTATTTTCTTTATTTCGATACTTCGTTTCCTTTCTCTCAAATTTAATTTCGTGTGGGATATTTTCCTCTCACACATGCACATTTTCCCTTCTTTCAGATCCCCAAATAACAATAATGTAGGCACTAATGATCCTGATCCGGAGGTGGATTTTGAATCAGCTATTTGTCTCGGGGAATTTGATGAATGCGACACTAAAGAGGAGTGCAACTTGCCTACCAAATTACTGAGAATGGTAGAAATAGAAGATAAACAAATATTTCACCATAAAGAGACAATCGAAATCTTGAATCTGGGTACTGAGGAAGATCGAAAGGAGGTTAAAATCTGCACAACTCTTTCGACTGAAGCAAGACATAACCTGATAGTCTTACTTCAGGAGTACAGAGAGGTGTTCCTCTGGTCGTATCAAGACATGTCAGGATTAGACACATATATGGTAGTCCACAAACTTTCTATCAAACTAGAATGCAAACCAGTGCAGCAGAAACTGAGAAGAATGCAACCAGAAATGCTCCTTAAGATCAAGGAAGAAATCAAAAAACAATTTGATGCCGGTTTTCTTCAAGTGGCCAAATACCCGAAGTGGGTAGCCAACATAGTACCGTGCCAAAGAAGGATGGGAAAGTACGCATGTGTGTCGATTATCGGGACCTTAACAAGGCAAGTCCCAAGGACAATTTTCCTTTGCCACACATAGACACTCTGGTGGACAATACAGCCGAGAACAACTACTTCTAATTCATTGATGGATTTTCGGGGTACAATCAGATCAAGATGTATCCTGAAGACATGGAGAAGACCACTTTTATCACAATGTGGGGAACTTTCTGTTACAAAGTGATGCCTTTAGGATTAAAGAATGCTGGGGCAATATATTAGAGAGTTATGTTGACCCTGTTCCATAACATGATGTACAAAGAAATCGAGGTTTATGTCGACGACAGGATTGTTAAGGAACAGACCTAGAATCAATACGTCGAGCATTTGAGAAAGCTCTTCCAGAGATTGAGAAAGTTCCAGCTTCGACTGAACCCTAGAAAGTGTACTTTAGGGGTGACATCCGGGAAACTATTAGGCTTCGTGGTCAGTAGAAAAGGCATTGAGGTTGATCCTGACAAAGTTAAGGCTATCCAGAATCTACCTTCACCTCGAACACAAAAAGAGGTCCGCGATTTTTTGGGTAGATTGAATTACATAGCTCGGTTCATATCTCAATTAACCTATAAGTGTCAGATTACATTCGAGAAGGTGAAAGAGTACTTATCTAATACTCCTATCTTAATGTCCCCCATCCCAGGCAAACCTCTGTTCTTGTATCTATCCATATTCGAGAACTCAATGGGGGTGTGTCTTGGGCCAACATGACGAATCAGGAAGAAAGGAAAGAGCCATCTACTATCTGAGCAAGAAGTTCACCGATTGCGAGATCATATATCCTCCTATCGAGAAGGTTTGTTGTGCTCTAGTCTGGGCTACAAAAAGACTTAGACAATACATGTTGTATCACACCACGTGGTTGATTTCCAACTTAGATCATTTAAAATACATGATGGGTGTACATGCTCTATCTAGAAGGTTAGCCCGATGGCAGATGCTTTTGTCTGAATTCGACATTGAGTACGTGAGGCAGAAAACCATAAAAGGAAGTGCCATATCAGATTTCTTAGCAAGCAGAACCGATGAGAGTTATGAGCCATTAGACTTTGATTTCCCAAATGAAGACTTGATGGCTTTATCCTTAGAAGAAACAGGTACTTCAACAGACAATTCCTGGAGAATGTACTTCAATGGGGCATATAATGCATTAGGACATGGCATCGGGGCAATACTGATCTCTCCAGAAGGGAGTCACTACCCATTTACCAACAGGCTGAACTTCAATTGTACCAATAACATGGCAGAGTATGAGGCCTGTGTTTTGGGAATTCGAGCTACACTAGGGCAAAATGTAAAGACCTTGCGGATATACGGAGATTCAGCATTAGTAATCTATCAGCTCCGTGGAGAATGGGAAACCAAAGACAAAACTGATGGAATACCATAAGCTAATACTGGATCTGCTCGAAGAGTTCGATGAAGTCACTTTCCACTATGTGCCAAGGGAAGAGAATCAAATAGTTGATGCTTTGGATACCTTGGCAGCCGCATTCAAAGTTGGCGAGGAGTCTGAAATGATGCCAATTGACATGCAGTCGTATGAGTACCCGGCTCATTGCTACTAGATTGAAGAAGTAAAAAACACTAAGCCATGGTACTACGATATTTTACAGTATATCAAGCATCGAAGCTATCCAGAGGAGGCCACTGAAACCGATAAAAGAACCATTAGAAGGATGGAAGCTGGATACGTCCTTGACGGAGAGGTCTTGTACAAGAAAAACCATAATCAAGTTCTGTTAAGGTGCGTCGATGCTGAAGAAGAAAAATTGATAGTGGAAGAAGTACATGACGGAGTTTGTGGAGCACATACAAATGGACATATGATGTCGAGACAGATAATGAGATGCGGATATTCTGGTTCACACTGGAAAGTGATTGCATCAACTATGCTAGAAAATGTCATAAATGTCAGATTTACGGTGATAAAATAAATGTCCCACCTCATCTGCTTCATGTCATGACGTCACCATGGCCTTTCTCTATGTGGGGCATGTATGTAATTGGGCAAATCCATCCAAAGGCTTCGAATGGTCATCGTTTCATCCTTGTAGCTATCGATTATTTCACTAAGTGGGTAAAGGCTGCTTCCTATGTCAGTGTCACTCAATTCGTTATTTGCAAGTTTTTGAAAAAAAAGATCATATGTCGGTATGGTTTACCTGAAAGGATCATTACCAATAATTTTACAAACTTGAACAATAGAATGATGAAGGCTGCTTGTGAGCAATTTAACATAAAGCATCACAATTCTACTACTTATAGACCAAAGATGAACGGTGCAGTAGAAGCAGCAAATAAAAACATTAAAAAGATAGTGGAAAAAACGACCGAAACCTACAAGGACTGGCATGAGAAGTTGCCTTTCGCTTTGTTCGCTTTCCAAACCTCAGTACGAACCTCGACTAGGACAACTCCATTTTCACTAGTTTATGGAATGGAAGCAGTGCTTTCCATTGAAGTAGAAATTTCGTCATTACGGGTCTTAACAGAAGTTAAATTGGATGACGCAGAATGGGTGCAATCCAGATACAATCAGCTTAATATGATAGATGAAAAGAGACTGAAAGCCATTCACCATGGTCAAATCTATCAGAAATGAATAATTTGAGCACATGACAAGAAGGTACGCCCGAGAATATTCCGTGAAGGAGATCTGGTTCTAAAGAGAATTTTTCCAGTTCAGAAAGATTTCCGAGGAAAATGGACGCCAAATTGGGAATGACCTTATGTCGTGAAAAAGGCCTTTTCCGGGGGGCACTTGTCCTGACTGAAATGGACGGACCTGACCTGCCACATCCTATTAATTCAGATGCAGTCAAGAAATACTTCTCTTAGGATGAAAACATGAAAGGGCATTCTAAGTTGAAAAAAAGGAAAAATGTTTAGGGTGAAAACCCGAAAGGACGCCCTAAATTGAAAAAAATGAAAAAGAGAAAAAAGAACAAAAGAAAAAGAGAAAGAATAAAAAGGTGGGTTCAAGATGAAAACTCGCAAAGGGCATCTTGCAACCAAGGATAGGTCCAAATTAAAAACCCAAAAGGGCGATTTGGATAATTCAAGGAATCCGGACGGTTGAAACTCCCCGGCATCTGAATTTCCCATAGACTCAACAAGTCGGAGAAAGGTTGCACTCTCCTGAATGTTGTCGCATTTTCAAAGATCCTTTGGCAAAGGTTGTATTCAAGGTCACCTAACGACTTTTCAGCTCGGAAGTGCCCACATTATTGAAATCTAAGACATTCATTTACACCTCGTCATATCTTCACCTTACAGAATGTTTGTCATGTATTATTTGTTCTTTTTTCCCATGAATAAAAGACAATCTTCTTCTCTATATCAATTTCTTTTGAGCATCTTGGATTGAGCTTAAGCTTAATGATTTATTTACTTATGCAAAAGATATTTGTATATTACTGTACAAAGATTCATTGAAAAGTACAGGTACTCGGAAGCCGATCAAGGCTCATGCACATACTTGAGTTGGTCGAGAAGTATTTCTCAGATCAAGAATAAAAACATCAGATTTGAATATTTGAAGAATTCAAGACCAGGGATCGAAACTTCAAGATTTCAGAGTCAAGATTCCAGACAGATTTTAGCTAGAGTCAATTTCAACTTCACAGTAATGGATATTGGACTCAAGACAACACAAGTTCAACTTCACAACGAAGGGACGGCTAGTTGTCAACAAACAATCTCCCAATTTCAGAGCCAATTTCAACTTCACATCGAAGGATGTTGGACTCGGGACAACACAAGTTCAACTTCACAACGAAGGGACGGCTGGTTGTCAACAAATAATTTCCCAATTTCAGAGTCAATTTCAACTTCACAACGAAGGATATTGGACTCAAGACAACACAAGTTCAACTTCACAACGAAGGGATGACTGGTTGTCAACAAATAATCTCCCAATTTCAGAGCCAATAGCGAAGGATATTGGACTCATTGGACTCGAGACGAGACAAGTTCAACTTCACAACGAAGGGACGGCTGGTTGTCAACAAATAATTTCCTAATTTCAGGGTCAATTTCAACTTCACATCGAAGGATATTGGACTTGAGACCACAAGTTCAACTTCACAACGAAGGAACGGCTGGTTGTCAACAAATAATTTTCCAATTTCAACTTCACAGCGAAGGATATTGGACTCGAGAAGACACAAGTTCAACTTCACAACGAAGGGACGGCTGGTTGTCAACAAATAATTTCCCAATTTCAGGGTCAATTTCAACTTCACATCGAATGATATTAGACTCAAGACATCACAAGCTCAACTTCATAGCGAAGGGGCGGTTGGCTGTCAACAAACAATTTTCCAGTTCCAGAGCCAATTTCAACTTCACGACGGAAGATATTGGACTCGGAACAATACAACCTACTTGGATTTCAACTTCACGACGAAGGATATCCAATTCTCATGCTCAACTTCACGACGAATGGGCCATATACATATACAACTTCACAACGAAGGGTATTATACCCCAACGGATTGACTCAACTTCATGATGAAGGGGTCATCTGTAACATCACAACACCAAAGTCTTCAGGTCAAGTTTCACCTTCACGACGAAGTATCTTGAGCCAGAAGATGATTCAGAGGCCACTTGTCAAAAGCTTTGAGCTCGTTTTCAACTTCACGATGAAGGATTTCGTGCTCAGAATTTTCCAATTTTGACTCAACCTCACAATGATTTCAACTCTACGACAGAGGATATTCGATATGGACAAAATTTGTGTCTTGTAATCTTTGCTCCATTTTTTGTTACACGATAATGAGCAAAGAGGGGCAGCTGAAGACACCAGATTTTGTCCTGCAAACCGAGGAGTCTTCATGTAACCAAAAAAGAATAGTTGGATTAGGACTCAAATACTAGTCTAAAATAGAGTTGGATTAGGACTCAAATACTAGTCTAAAATAGGGTTTTTTAGTACTATAAATAAGCCTTGTAATTACCATACCAGGGGATACGATTATCATACGGAATTACGCACACAAAAATACCCAAAGTAAATATGCAATAAGTCCCAAGATTCGCTTGTAATTTTCAACAGAGAAATAAAGAGGTATTTTTACCTATATTGCTTCGATTCTCGCTTGCATGTGGCTTGTTTCACTTTTTCTTTTCCGTTTTTACTTTGAAAGGGTCGATGAACACAAGGGAACCGAGATCTTTTCTCTTAGATCTACGCTTCCTCGAGGCTTATTTTGAAAAACCGGTTTGATTATCGGTTAAAGGAGGGGAAGAACTTTTTAAAAATCTATATTAGTCCCTTTATTTATTATAGGGATATTTTATTCATTTATTTTTATTATTCATGTTATTATTATACGTATATATATATATATTTAAATTATTTTCATTTGTTTTTTTACTATATTTTATTATATATATATATTTCTTTAATATTTTACTTATAAGTCTATTATTACTATATATATTGTAATTATCTTTATCTAGTTATATATATTTTTTTATACTTTTAATAGTTTATTTTTATACCTATTATTAATATATATTCTTAATTATTTTTATTTGATTATTTATTTATTTACATAATATCTTATAACTTTATATATATATATATATATATATATATATATATATATATATATATATATATATATATTATTTTTTATTATTTTCATTTTTTATTCATTATTATATTATTTTTAAAAACTTGTGTCTTTATCATTATTATTATTAAACATATATATATACTACTAACTTAGAGGACCCATTTTTTGTTTTATTTCTAACTAAAGTCTCTCCCACTTTCCTCTTTTTATCTTATTTCTGACTAAAGCCCCCCACTTTCGGTGAAGTGAGAGGGTAACTTTTCTATTTTTAAATATTTGTTGTATATATATAGCTTATTTATTTATTAATACTTTGATGTGTATATATATATATATATATATATATATATATATATATTCCTTTTTCAAATATTACTATATATAATTATTACTTTACTATTTTTTTCTTATTTTATTTATTTATTTTATTTTTTCCTTTTATTTTATTCTCTTTATCTTATTTATTTTCTTTACCTTGTTTATTTAACAAATTTCTCGATTTTTTAAGGATATTTTCAAATCAATCTAAGGTAAGTAATCAGGATCAAATTTTACCTTTTTATTTAAAATTACAATTTTCTTAATTTAAGACAACTGAAAATTATGTGGTACCAAAAGGGCGGTTCAAGGGTGCTAACATTCCTTGACCGTAACCGAATCCCGAACTCGACACGTTTCTGGTACAACGCAGATAAGGTAAAATGGTGTCCGACCCACCTAAATTCGTTTTAAAGTGGTCAGTGGCAACTCCAATCCATATTTTCCTAAGTTAATGCCCAATTTCGGGACCCAACCGAAAGACGGTTGCGACACATATATATTAATATTTTTAGATCATTATCATAAATTAAAGAAAAACCAACTTATTATGAAACAGCACATTCAAGTTTATTGTTGCATTCCGTTCAAACGTCAATTTCTCTCTCCAAGTAGATTACGTTGCAAACCATTAGAAATCCTAAAATCATGATAATTTTATATTTAAAAATAATTATATATAAACGATTTAATTCAGTGATTTTGAAATTTTCTAATTATAATTAATATGTACGTAAAAGTATCGTAAAAATAATGAGTACATTCATCTAACAATAATTAAAATTAATTATTATACATAAATAAATGAACTGACAATAAGAAGATGTTAAAATAACTTTAAACATGATATAATTTAGATCAAAATAAATTTAAATTTTTAACTTGTACATATACAAATTTACATGAAATAAAACATTTAAGTTTTAAACCAACAATTGAACCTATTAAACGATTTTAATAATAAGAAATATCTTAAATAAATATTAATATATAATTATCTCAAATTATTTTAAAAAATAAACCAACAATAGGCTTATCTGCACAGTGATGTTTATGTTGTAACAAGGGAATCAAACGTAACAAGTTTCCCACACAAATTGGACCGAATCCATCTTTTAATTGCCTTTTAATATTTGAAATAATTAATATTTTGTGTTGCAAGGAGGCTAAGCCCTAAGAGTTGACAGCAGATGTGACATACCCCAGGAACAAGATTATCAAACGTAACAAGTTTCGCACTCATTTGCAGACTCGAATCTGCAACTTGATTCTTTTGGCATAAGACTATGAAATAAATGTTATTCAATGATAAAATTAAAATTTAACTTCACATCTTATCATATTAATTATAATTTAAAACATACTTAAAACAGAAAATATTCAAAAATAATAATAAATTTGTAAAACATGAAAGATTTATGTTATAGACATGAATCATACGGTCATATTAATTAAAACTAAAAGAACGTCACAATTTTTTTTCTTTTATGATGGATATATTCTTTTACTTCAAAAGATTTCAAAGGAATTTGATTACATACCATGTCAGATCGAATTGCCATTGCCACCATTTGAAACCGTGCCGAGCCGAGTATTCGAATTCATGGTGTTTATTGTGCCAACCTTCTCCAAACGCAAGCAATGTCATCCGGTCTGAAAATGAAGAAAAATCAACTCACATGAGCCGTAGTGGCTGAGGGGAGTAAATAATACCAATTGTTCTTGGATAGATCACCAGTATTCCATGCTTGCATTCCCCAGACATGGGAAGCTGAATTTACAAGCCAAGTGATGTGGTAAACCCATAAAATCCTCACACCCTGCAATGCTCTCATGACAATGCATGCTATTTGCTTATTTATCTTCAATTAACTGATGCATTTTTAACTCATGAACAGTAGAATCTTATAGGAACTACATATATATAGGCTAAAGAATGATAGAAAAATGGAAGAAGTCGCTTACCATTCCCCAAATTAGGAATGGAACCCACCAAGCATAAACAAATGTATGATTTTATGTTAGGAGAGATAAATTTATAAAATTTTAAGCATAGAAATTTTATGGGACAAAAACATATTTTCAATAAAAAAATATAAAGAAAATATCTGAAATATATAAGAATTTAAAACTTTTAGTCGACCTGCTCCTCTCTAGGTCCATCCCTATCACCAAGGGCATAGAGAAGAACTCCAAATGCAATTGGGTGGAGAATATAGGTAATTTGAAGGTACCTGTAGAAGGGTTGCTTCTCTAAATCCCTAACATTGCTTGATTCCTCACGCTGCAAATGTTCCGTTGATACAAAACATCAATTTCCATCATCTCGCATGTTTGAGAAAGAAAAAGAGAAATACCTTTTCAATAACAGTTTTGGGTATCAAAGAACCAGTTCATGTGTCTAAACCAAAACCCTTCAATTGGGCTATGGGGATCTCTTTCAGAATCACAAAACTGGTGGTGGTAACTGTGTGTGCTTACCCAATCAATTGGGTTCCCCTGGAACAACCAAACCCAACAATCAAATGAAAATGTGGATCTCTTTAAGAACCACGCTGCTGTTATTAAAGCCATTGTGGTCTCAACTGGTGAGTTCAAAAGAAAAAGTGGGTTTATAGAAGCAATGGTCAGTTTGCACTTGAAATGCCAAAATTTGAAGATTTCGGGTTGCTGTCAGAATTACACAAGTATTTATCACGGTGGAATGAAAATGTGGATTGTAGGAAAAGAAAGTGGGCAGAGGAAAAAGACGCACAAAGTTTAACTCTCTCCCCAACACTCTATATTTCCCTTGGCAGCATTGAACTTTATCTTTTCATTCACAAATGGAGATGATTGGGATGAACCTTACAGGCAAACAGACCAGTTGAATACTTCAGCCAGGGAAACTTATGCATTTACTCTTAAATAATTTTATATTTGGTGGTTTATGTAATATTAATCTTTTGTATTTATATTTTATATACATATAATAATAATATTTAATAATATTAAATGTTTAAATTTTATTAATTAATTGAAGCGATGCATTTCAATTTACACTAATGTGATGTGATATTAACACGAGGAGATTAGATGATTTCATGAAGAGATGTTAATTGAAAAGATATTAATATGAATAGATGTGATGTTAATTGAATCTCCTCTCTCCTATATCTTGGTTTCATTATTATTTCTCAAAGTTGCATCATTTTTTCAATGTTTGAACTCTATAACTGCAACCAACACTCTTGCAGGGTGATCGATGCAGCCTTGATCTTATTCCGGGGTGCATGGATCTGAGCTCGCATTTATACAACCCTCTAGCTAACATCGATGACAGGTCATGCCCAATCGATTCAGATGTTGACCAGCAACATATCTCATACATAGCCGGTATCAGATAATACATTCATTTAGCAGTGTCCTAGTATTTGATGAATCAATCATCTTCCTGGTACCAACCAGTTGTATGATACGAACTCGAACCGTTCTACATGATCGAAACAAATTTGATTCACTAGGTGGAATGGATCTTTAGAACTTCGGATGGAATGTGTAAATATAAGGCACATTTACCACAGGACACAGCCAGTTTCCGCAAATATAATTATGGCAGTATGATAAATATATCAAGCACCTAATGTAAAAGATTGGATTTCTGAATCTGTTGAACATCAACCTCTTAATAATATTAATAAGTAAACTAAATTTGGAAATCTTTAAAAAGAGTCGATCTAACAAACCTCTTAAATACCACGATAAAAAGTGCAGCCTTTAGTTGTCTTGCTCTGTTCATATTTACCAGCAAGCAAATCAAACAAAATTCCAGCGCCAACACCAACAGCCAAATCAATAGTATAGTGACCCCTGGTAGCTAACAGCCTCAGCGATTGAAGCACATTGAGAGTGTCAAATAACCAAGCCATTTTCCATCTCTGCATTCGCCTCATGTCTAAGGATGCAATCACTGCCCCAGCAACATGCCCTGAGAAGAACAGGAAAAATGACACATTCCCTACTGGAAAATCCACCCCCGACCCTACAACTTCCTGCCATTCATCATCAACCAAATCAATAACTTCTCTAATCAAAATACACCACAATGTTTTATATGTATCTTTATAAAATCAATGTCTATTAAGCTAAGTGAGAAAGAGGATGATGCCTTTAAGCAAGGTCTTAGTTTCAAGTTTTTGAATAGAAAAAATAGACACTGGAATAACTTTCTCGCAATTTGGGAATCAATCAATTATTGTGTTAAGGTTAAATGATAATCAAACTAATTCTATGAAATCAAGCGTTTCAAATGTTGGAAGGATTTGATTGGCAATTTCAAACTGACAAAAATGATGCTGGGAAAATGAAAGCAAGAACTGAAAAGGGGAGGAGGAAATGAAGAGTACTAAGATAAAAATATTAACCTGAGGTAATGGGAGCTGCGTTGTGTAACCAAGAATCCCACGGCATGTAAACATGAACAGAGCAGAAATTGTAGCCCTTGGCCGACCCTCGATTACCCATGCCCATACTATATAAATTGTTTGCATCAGAACGAACACCTAAACACAACCAAAGTTGGATTCAAACTATTTTTTTAATGATTTCTGGAAAATTGACATTTATTTTCCTCTCTTTTTTTCATTTTTGGGTTAATATTGCAAACAAATTCAACATGCAAACTGTGAACAGTATCACAGTTACATCAGGCAATTCAATTCAAGAAATGAAACGGAAACTTAAGAGGTTTCAAGTACCGTATTAAGAGCTGCTAAGAGCGTGTTAAGTTCCGGCCACGAAGCCAACGCGCGATGGAAGGAGCGGGTGACGATGAACCCCCAGTCAAAGGGCGGAGAAGAATCGGGCACCATCCGGAGCGTGTACTCTACGTACATGAAAAACAATAGCCCCGCCGCGAAAACACACGGTATCCGATGATATCTCATCACATTAACAACATCATGGAGTGTCCACATCATGAACGAGGGTTTACCACTATAAACGCCGCCAACATTATAATAAGCAACATTGCCATGAACGCCTGCTTTCTTGTTACGCATAACTTTAACGTTGTTGCTTTTGCTGTTACCCCTTTTGGAAAGCTTATAAGGAGAGCTGAGAAGGGTGGTTGTGGTGGCGGTGATACCGGAGACATTAGAGGAAGATAACTGTTTCATGGTTGTTAACAGTGTTAGAAGAAGGAAAACATGAGAAGAGTATAAAGGGTACAAAATGCAACGGCGGGTTTTCCAAAGAATTGTACGTCAGAAAATTATCCCCCAAAAAGAACAACTTTAAATTTTAGTTGGTTGTTTTTTTTATGGGTAAAGTAAACAAATAAATATATTATTTTATTGAGTCTTAATTATTAAATTTATAAAATGATCTTTTAATTATAGAGGGTTGTTTTGTTGAATCTTTCGACTATTAAAAATTATAAAATGGTCACTTAATTATTTATTATATTCTAAACTCGTTCTTTTTTGTTAAAAAATTAACTATCGTCTGAGCTAAACGTTAACATGTAGACTAAGATACAATAGTTTTTTGAGATTATAAAGTCAGATTTTATCATATATCAGTTAGCAAGTTAACGTCTAACTCGGATTGTTGTAAATTTTTAACAAAAAATGACGAGTTTGGAACACAATGAATAGTCAGGTGACCATTTTGTAACTTTTAATAGTCGAGGGATTCAAAAAAGTAACTCTCTATATTTGGGGGACCATTTATAACTTTTAATAGTTTGAAGATTTAATAAAATAATATCCTAGATTCGATGGATCATTTGTGTACTTTATTCAAGTCACATTAATAAATATTTAAAAATTATTTATATCTATTTTTTATTAAGTTAAAGGTAATTATAAGATAATATTTGTTATAAATATTTTCAATTATTTGACAATAAACATTCAATCATCCTTGCAATCGTCAGTGATCAATCATGTGATCTCTAAAAACAACCGCGATTTTGTTTAAATATTATAATTCTTATTTACAATTGCCTGCTCCTTTGAAGCATATATGGATTGAATAATAAAATAGAATAAAAGAATGAAAGACTTTTCAAACGGATCCAAGTTGCAGTGGAAAGTTGAAAAGTTCAAATCATACGTGGATTAAATAATAAAACAGAATTAAAACGTGGAATACTCTTCACATCCGAAGTGAAAATTTGAAAAATTCCAATCTACATATTTCTGTTTTTTATAGTTTTAAAGTTTTATTGAATTAGCTTATAAAATTTTAGAAATTATTCGATGAATTTAGAATTTAAAATGTAATAATTTATATATTTACGTATTTTAATGAAAAGTACTTTTTTTAGAATTAAGAATAAGTAAATCACAGTGAATTTTAAAATTCAATATAAATACACTAATGACTAAATCAAATCTTAAGAAAACCATCAAAATGATATTTAATATAAATAATAAAAATGAAATATATGTTTTCATCCCTTATTTACAGTTCTAAACAAAAGAGTGACAATGCGTGATTAATCTTAATTACATATAAGAAATTAATGGTGAGATATATAAGGGGTGATTGATTGATGAGTCTGAGGTTTCAACAACTAGATTGACGGTTTGGTGGTTGTTTTTTGGATCTGAAAATTAATGCATCACAGTCGACAGGATTCAATTCGACCATGGAACCCCCCCCCCCCATGTTCAGTCGTAGATGTAGGTATTGTTTAAGGGATACGTAATTATCTTAAAATTTAAATTTTTCTATGTTAGTCTATTTTATTAATAGTATGCATTATGGAATTTTATTTATATGCACTCCATATAAAATGTCCATTTTAAAATATTTTTCAAAATCTATCACTCTTAATATTGAATAAATATTGTACTACTTGTATTGATCAAACTCAAGGTATTAGTTGAGAATGTTCACCGATTAATGCCGTCTAATTAACCTAATTTATGATATTTTACATGATGAAAACTACCCCAGTTGATGCGTCTTGTTCATCAACCGTCCCAATAAATGAGTTGGTTAACCATCCATTCAACGTCTGGAACAAGTTTTAATACTCTAATTAATGCCATGAAATAGCCAATGTGTTCGAGAAAGTAACATATTAAACATTACCAAGCTTTATGCTTTAGTTTACTACAAAAGACAAACTGTTCCTACGATATTTTATGCTTTACATTATATTAACCTACAAAGATACAATGTACGGTTTTCATAGCTTGTTATTGAAAGATATTTACCCATTCAGTCTCAAGGTCGCATCTCATCTATTACTAGCAACTATGACTAGGCCCTGGATCCATCATTGTATCCATTTCTGGTGGAGTAACTCTTTTTCCAATAAGCATTTCCACAGTGGGGCATTTTCTTTTCCGCCCAACCCTTGGCCTTGATCGAAACTGCTCATCGGACTCTATGAAGTTCCCCCTGAGTAGGAAACAGTTGCCAACTGTTATTCCTAGTGATTGTTTTGATGGGATGAAGGATTTAATGGTCCTAGTTTTATCAAACATGAATTTACACGGACCGATCCCAGAGTCAATAGGCCGGTTGGGCAGCCTTCGGGCAGTTTATCTCGACGAAACCACTTTAACGGTTCGATTCCAAGTAACTTCAGGGACTTGAAGAATGTTAGTGAGCTGAGACTGAATGATAATCACTTAACCGGTTGGGAGAGGAATGGTGTGGAAGATGGGTCGTAAGCTTAGGCTTAATAACAATTCAGGACTCTGTTATAATGCAAATAATGGCTTTGAAGATTCCCTGGATACATCCTCTGATAGGGGCATCGGTTTATGTGATGCATCTAAACCCGGTATAGCAAAGACAGTGCAGCACTTGTCCAGCATCAATGGTGGTATGAAAAGAACAATGAATGTATCAACAGGAGCAGTTCAAAAAACTTCAGCTTCTGTTAGGTTATCTCAGTTAACAACATTCTTGTTGTTCGTTTTGCTGTCTTTGTAAGGGAAATGGAAGGGCTTGTAATTACAGTTTTGTACATCTTAAATTTAAGCTCGTAAATTAATCATTTGTTGTTTAATTAACACACAATAAGTGCATCTGACATTAATCAGAATTGCAGCTTGGGATAATTAAAGAATAAAGGAACTAAGAAACTTTTTCAATGCAAGCCAATGGTTCAGGTTTCTGACACTATGTTTCTGTGTTGAACTACGAAACAAAATCAAAATTTGCATTTTATAGATTCAAAGACACATTCTTCTAGATTTTATTTCATTTTTTAATTATTCCACTGACAAAAGCTATTTTGTCTTGTTGGAGATTATAAAGTAAATGAATTCTTTTTCTTTTACTAATCATTGGTAGGCCTACAAACTAAAGAGAATCTTTGTACGTTGAAGTTCAATTTTAAAAGCTTCAACCATATAAACCCAAAATCAACGTATCAAACGATCAATAAAATTAAAATGGCAAAGAAATAATTAATCGAATGAACACTTTTCAAATTACTTCTTGAACTGTTTTTGTTAGACAACAAATCTATACCAATAGAAATTAATGTTGAAAGTAAAAAAAATGGCAACATTAATGGGACGGCTGATTTGGTCCAAGTTGGCAACACATTTTGATTGAAAATTGGTAAGGGAAAATTACCCAATTTAGTCCCTACACTTTAGGGTATTTGCAATATAAGTCCTTAAGCTTCAATTATAAATACTCTAACCCATTTAGCTTCAAAACCATCCCAAAATCATTCTAGCTTTCTCCCAATACTATAGAATTTAGAGAGTTTTCTTGAGAGTTGTTTTCTCCTTTTAAATCGAGAGAAGTTGTAATTCCTATTTTCTCATAATGAAATTCTTCTATCTTTGCCCGTGGTTTTTACCCTATATTATTTAGGGGTTTTCCACGTAAAATTTGTGTCTTCTTTATCTTCATTTTTATTTTCTCAAATTATCAGTTGCGATTTTACTCTATCCGATAGACGTATTCCGCAACAATTGGCATCAGAGCCAGATTTGAGTGTGTAATATCTACTTATTGTCTTTGTGGTTGCCACCAAAAGGTGAATCCTTCAACATAAGAAAATAAGAAGTTATTACCCATTCTTTGAAAGTTCCAGAGAACTATTCACGATAGTGAAATAGTGAGAGCTATCCGTAATAGAAGCTATGGCTACGAAATTTGATATTGAAAAGTTCAATGGGAGAAATTTCTCATTGTGGAAATTGAAGATGAAGGTCATCCTGAGGAAAGACGATTGTCTAGCAGCTATCAGTGAAAGGCCAGTAGATTTCACAGATGACAACAAATTGATCGAAATGAACGAGAATGTTATGGAAAACTTTCATCTAGCATTAGCAGATGAAGTATTGTCAAGCATCGAGGATAAGAAGACATCTAAGGAGATATGGGATCATCTCACCAAATTGTACGAGGCCACATCGTTGCACAATAAAATTTTCCTTAAGAGGAAATTGTACTCTCCGGATGCCAGAATCTAATTCAGTGACGGAGCACTTAAACACATTGAACACTTTATTTTCTCAGCTTATATCCTTAAGATGTACAATATGAGAACAAGAATGTGTTGAACTTCTACTTCAAAGTCTACCTGATTCGTATGATCAACTCATCATCAACTTGACAAACAGTAATGTCACCAGTCTAGTCTTCGATGACGTTGCAGCTGATGTTCTACAAGAAGAAAATCGACGCAAGAACAAGGAAGACAGATAAGTAAATCTGCAACAAGTAGAAGCGTTGACAACGATGAGAGGGAGATCAACAGAACGTGACCAAAGCAACAGTCACAAATATGGTAGATCAAAGTCGAGAAGCAAGAAGAATTTAAAGTGGTACAACTGTGGAAAGAATGGTCACTTGAAGAATGATTGTTGGAGTCTAGGTAAAAACTCCAATCCACAAGGCAATACCGCAAACACTTCAGATGATGGAGATGCTCTATATTGTGAAGCGTCAACCACCGTGGAAGGTAAAAAAAGATTTACAGATATATGGCTCATTGATTCGGGAGCAACATATCACATGAACTCAAGAAGAGAATGGTTTCATCATTATGAACCTGTCTTAGGAGGATCTGTGTATAATTGCAATGATCATGCCTTAGAGATCGTTGGCGTTGGAACCATCCAATTGAAGATGTATGATGGAACAATTAAAGTTGTTCGAGATGTGCGGTATGTGAAAGGCTTGAAGAAAATTTTATTATCCTATGTATTGTTGGATAATAATGCAAGCAATATTGAAACACGGAAAGGAATCATGAAAGTGTTCTGTGGAGCGCTTGTGGTGATGAAAGGCGAAAATATAGCAGTAAACTTGTACATGCTGAAGGGAGAGACTTTGCTAGATGCAGAAATCTCTGTTGCCTCATGTAGTTCAGATTCTGCAATGCTATGGCATCAGAAACTTGGACACATGTCAGAACAAGGAATGAAAGTCCTTGTGGAGCAAAAGCTACTTTCAGGCTTAACAAAGGTATCACTTACTTTGTGTGAGCATTGTATAACAAGTAAACAACACTAGTTGAAATTCAACACATCAAATTCTAGAGGCAAAAATGTTCTAGAATTGGTTCATTCTGATGTATGGCAAGCACTAGTTACATCCCTAGGCGGAGCAAAATACTTTGTCTCATTTATTGATGACTACTCTAGGAGATGTAGGGTATACCCTATTAAGAAGAAGTCAGACGTGTTTTCAACTTTCAAAAACTTCAAAGCGCGGGTGGAACTTGATTCTGGAAATAAGATAAAGTGTTTCAGAACAGATAATGGAGGAGAATACACAAGTGAAGAATTTGATGACTTTTGCAGAAACGAAGGCAATCAATGCTGATAAATTTACTTGGTGTTGGTCCTCTTGTAACCTGTCAGACACAATAGCAACATGAATGGTACAAGTAGAAAGAATGGTGTGAAGATATGATTGTTCCAATCAAATCTTCAAGTGGTAGATTGTTGAAAGTAAAAAAATGGCAACATTAATGGGGCGGCTATTTTGGTCTAAATTGGCAGCATATTTTGGTTGAAAATTGGCAAGGGAAAATTACCCAATTTAGTCTCTGTACTTTAGGGTATTTACAAGATTAGTCCTTAAGCTTCAACTATAAATACCCTAACCCATTTAGCTTCAAAACCATCCCAAAACCATTCTAGCTTTCTCTCAATACTAGAGAATTTAGGGAGTTTTTTTAGAGTTGTTTTCTCCTTTTTATCAAGAGATAATTGTTATTGTTTTCTCCTTTTAAATCGAGAGAAGTTGTAATTCCTATTTTCTTATAGTGAAATTTTTCTATCTTTGTTCGTGGTTTTTACCATATATTATTTAGGGGTTTTCCACGTAAAATTTGTGTATTCTTTATCTTAATTTTTATTTTCTCAAATTATCAGTTGCGATTTTGCTCTATATGACGGTTGTATTCCGCAACAATTAACTATTCTCATTTGATACTCGACATAATTTTTTTAATAGTATGAGATGATTACAATATAATATTTATTCAATCTTCTTAATTATTGATAACACACACGTATCAATACAGACAAAATTTCTCGAATCTAAAATTCTTTTGAAGAACAACACATCTTTTAATCAAAATGAAATAAAAAAAAAATATCTTGCGACCTGGAATCCCTCACCTTAGACTCCAATTTCAAGAATCGAACAAATTTTTAGTTAATTTGCATGTATTTTCGATTCATTTTCATAGTTAGTTGCAGGGAGAGATAGATGCACTATGTCTCTTAGGGATCAAGTGCATCTCATTATTTTAAAAAAATAGTTAAATTTAGTTGAATGTGTTAAGGAAAAAATAAAAAAACTTGCATCCCATTAATTTTTAAGAAAAGAATATTAAAATTTTAAATTTTTATTCTTAAATTTCTAGATTCATCACTAATACATAGAAGCACCGAAAGGTGAACTGGCCGAACCGCACTTCATCTTGCTACAACCATCCTGATCTAACTGTGATTAATAAATAATGTTTAAAATACTAAATCTTCACAAACTTCACAGGAGACTAGGTCAAAGTTTGAAATATTCCATTTTTTAATAAATAATGTTTACAAGACTTAATCACCTCGAATGAATGAGTGTTTCTTCCACCCAATTAATACATATTATTTTATCAAATACCTATTTTCACTCCGACTTTATGTTACTTCACTGCATAAACTGTTGAAAAATGAAGAATGAGTTAAAAGCAGTGTTATCGAAATCGGACCGGACCGACCGGTTCGACCAATTGAATCAGTTGTCTGTCAAGTCCGGTCAGCCTCCAAAATCGGTTTTGTAATGAACCGTTAAAGAACCGGTAGAATCGGTTGGGAATCGGCAAAACCGGTGTGAACCGGCGGTTCTGTTTTTTTTAATTAAACAAAACGACGCCGTTTGTTATGATTTTTTCAGCCCCAAATTTATTTTAGTTATATAATTATCATCAAAAAATAATGAAGGTTAATCTTTGCTTGTTTATTTTAGTTATATAATTATATTTATTATTTAATATGTTTTACAATTTTACTTTTAATTGTTAAGTATTGTTTTGGGAATTTAAATTTAACTTTGTTTTTATTTATCATATTACTATGTGATAAAGATCTTGATGCTGTAGACTTTCAAGTTCAAAGTGATGCTATGGAGTTTCAAGTTCAAAGTGGTGATGGCGGTGATAGTTCAACTAATGAAGAAGTTTTTCCCAATATTTTGGAATTTGAGGGAATCAATTTCAATGAATATTATGATTACTGATACTTGTATTAATTATGTAATTTTTTTATTTAGTTGTTGATGAATTTCATTAGGTATTGACCTTAAATATTATGTTGTAGTTGATTTGAATCATTTTGTTTCACTTGATATTATGATATTTAACTTATATATATTATGACTTGTGATATTTTTATACCTTTCAATAGGCAAAAGTGCCCAGATAACGCTACAAAGAGTATTTAATTCCCAAACTAACGTGTTCATCCGATTAATTCCCCAAATGGGGTGTTTTCTACAGTAGATTTTGGATCTCTCGACGTCTTCAGGGTTGAACTAGATTTTTTTGGGTCTTGTTTGGGATCTCCCGGCGTCTTGCTTGGGATCTCCCGGCGTCTTGTTTGGGATTTCTGGCGTCTTGTTTGGGATTTCCGACGTCTTGAGGGTGTTGGATTGTTTATGGGGATCTCTAGGCGTCTTTGAGTGAAATCAAGAAAAAATGTGGCTTTTTTACACAAATATCACCTTAACATAAAGTAATTACTTGTTAGGCACTATTTAAGAATATTTTACGGATCTAGCAAAATTTTAAAAATACCATTTTAAATAATATGAAAAGTTTTGATATTTTATAAATTTATTTAATTGTAAAATATTTTAAAAAATATTATTTTAAAATATAACACAAGACATACACATCTTTTAGGATGGACTTATAAACTTCGATCTTACAACGTACGAGATTCATGATAAAAGACACTTTCCTTTTCATTAAATTTGTGTAAAATACACTTCTTGATATATTATATGTAAATATATGTTAACTATTTTTATTTAATTTTAATTTAAGTTGTATATAATTTTGAGATATTTTTTCTTTTTTCCTAGACACCCATAAAATAATGAGAAAATCGCCTCAGTGACCAAAAATGCCTTATAATATACGATTTTAACCAACTTTTTTTGGATTTGCCAAAATGACCAACAAAATCGCAACGCGATCCCCAGAATCGCAAATAAGTTTCCAAAATCGCAACGCGAATATGAAAATCGCAACGCGAATATGAAAATCGCAACGCGAACATATAAATCGCAACGCGATTCTTACTATCGCAACGAGTATCCGTAAAAATCGCAACGCGTATCCGTAAATCGCAACGAAAATACGTAAAATCGCAACGCGTATCCGTAAATCGCAACGATAATCCGTAAATCGCAACGAGAATCTGTAAATCGCAACGATAATCTGTAAATCGCAACGATAATCCGTAAATCGCAACGAGAATCTGTAAATCGCAACACTAAAATTTTGGGTATATAACTACGCAACAACAGCAAATCATAAACTAAATCCCTAAATCGCAACTCATTCCATCTCCATCTATCACTCTCTCCGACGACATCCGTTCCTATATCCAACGACATCCTTCCCAATCCGGCAACAGGTTTTAGTTTCGCAGCTCGTCTGTTTAGTAAATTTTACAACCATGAAATCATCTAATGTTGATCATGTTTGGATAGATTTGTGTTTTGGAGGGTCATGGGAGAATGTTCATGGTGTTTTACAATATATGCCTTTACCCATGAATCTTCAACTAAAATTGTCATTAAAAAAGTTAACTTATGAAACTCTAATGCTACGTGTTTCAAAGAAATTGAATTTAGAGCCCCTAAGTGGATTTAGGCTATCTTATCAGAGAAATGGTAAAGTTTATTTGTTAACCGACAATGAAGATGTTGAACGATTCATTGCTTACATTAGTGTTTCAAGTGATGATGTTACATTGTATGTTGTTGAACCTAGAAGTAGTATTGTTGGGTCAGTAGCGGGTAGTAATCAACTAAGTTTTTCTCAAAACCCACAACCTTTCTCTAATCCAAATCCCAATCAACTTTCAGCACCAAATTTCGGTTTTCGTATTGACCAATTAGACGATGATGAGCCAACAGAAAAAATTGTGAGTACTAGTCAGTATTCGAAATTTGGTCTTGGTCAATACCCGGACTTTGATATTGGTCAATACACGGATTTTGATGATGTTTCAGAAGAAGAAACAGACCCTGCGTGTAATGATTTTGATATTGGTCAATACCCGAATTTTGATGATGAAACAGCCGTTGCCGAGGAAGATATTGTTGATGATAATGAGGAGGAAGTTACGACTGTGAATGAACATGTTGAACATCCGTTCTGTAATTCATATAATCCTGAAGAAGAAAAAGAAGAAGAAAAAGTCCCCGAAGAAAAGAAAATGCCACGGGAGTATAACTGGAATATGCCAGAATTACTTCAGATACCGGAAGAAGAGTTGGTAAAGAAAGCAGTTGATTGTTACATAAAAGTTATTCGTATCAAGAAAGATGATTGTTTTGATACAAAGGAAGACTTGAAGATAGCTTTGTATACGAAATGTGTGGAAGATGGCTATCAACTAAAAGTTAACAAATCAAGCAAAAATCGTTTCGAAACAAGGTGTATGATTGACAAAAACTGTACGTGGCGTATGATTGCAAAGAGGATAAAAGATTGCGAAATGTTTCAAGTTAGGACTTTATTGATAAACATACATGTTCAAGAACCCAAGTTTTTCCTCACCATAGACAGGCAAACAAAAAGGTGTTGGGTGGTTTTCTGGCTGAGTTAATGTTTTTGAATGGCAGGGTATATCGGGGACATGAAATTATGACTGACATGAATGCTCGGTTCAAGATTAGTATATCATATTCTCAAGCTTGGAGAGCCAAATGTTATGCCTTGGAATTGTTGAGGGGGTCGCCAGAAGCATCGTTTGCCCAACTGCCGGCTTATTGTCACAATTTAAAGCTGAAAAATCCTGGGTCGGTAACTCATATCAAAACAGATAGAGATGGACGCTTTGAGTTGCTGTTTATCGCCATTGGTGCTACGGTTAGTAAATCAATATAATTTTGTTGACTCATTTTGTTAGTTACATGCATTTCACATTTAAATGATATATTTCTTGTGTATATTATTTGTAGATTCGTTCATTTATTACTTGCATGCGCCCAGTTATTATAGTTGACGGAGCACATTTGAAAGGTCGATACCTTGGAGTAAACTTATTAGCAGTAGCCATGGATGCTAACAATGGGATATTGCCAATAGCTTACGGGGTTGGCAAATCTGAAACCTCTGATTCATGGACATGGTTTATGGGGCATCTTAGGGATTGCATAGGTCCTATTAGCAATCTGACAATCATATCCGATAGGGCAAACTCAATTGACAACGCTGTTAGAAGGTGTTTCCCAGATGCTTTTCATGGACTTTGTGGTGTTCATTTGTATAGAAATCTAAAATCAAGGTCTGCTGGTATAAAAAAGCACAAATGGACATACTAGAAGGCTGTAAAAGCTTATCGGGAAGTGGATTTTAATAAGCATATAAACTGTTTAAGACGTGTTTTGCCTCAGTGTGCTCAAACACTAGAAGATGTCGGGTTTGAAAGATGGTCAATAGTACATCAACTTGGAGCAAGATATGGTTTCATGACGTCTAATAGTGCAGAATCAATCAACGCTCTAAGTCGTCATTCCCGGAAATTACCCATTACTATGTTAATGGAGTTTTTTCGAGCCTCTATTCAACAGTGGTACTACAAGAAAAGAAACCATGCAGGTATTATTTCTTTGAATTCGTAACTTATCATATATTTTACTAAGTATTGTTTATTTAAATTTACAGGAACATTGGAACATCGTGTTACACCATGGACTGAAAAAAAGATAACGAAACGTGTTGTGAAGTCAACGTCATGGAGAGTTGAACCATGTTCAAACACTTTGTTTCAAGTACTGGATAATAACTTAAATGGGCTGGTCGATCTAAATGCAAAGACGTGTAGTTGTATGAAATGTCAAACATCTGGTTATCCGTGTGGCCATGTTATAAAAGTTGCTCTTCATTTAAACCAAGATGATTCTAGCGCATACGCTATGGATTGCTACACTACAGAAGTTTATCGACAGACTTATGCCGAGATTGTCTACCCTATTCCACATCCTTCTGAGTGGGACATACCAGATGACTTACAAACAGTTTTGCCACCAGCCATGAACAGAAGGCTACCTGGCCGACCAAAAAGTCACGATCGTATACCGTCTAAGGGTGAAGAGAAGAAGAGATCGACATGTAGTCGGTGCAAGGAAAGTGGTCATACAAGGTTGACATGTGGATCACCAGTGCCATCACAATCATCTTTTCCTCTACCAAAATATGGATCCTCATCAAAATCCAAAGCTCATATGGTGTCAAGCAAAAGGCAATCATCTTTAAAATCCCAATCACAACTGGCTTCACCTTTTGGGACTGTTAACTCAGGTGATTTTTAAATGCAAACGTTGTATTATGTGGATTTTATGTGTGAACTTTTAACATTTTCAGTTGAATTACTGACTCAGGCCAACCATTTTGACTTAACCAACTCTTGTTATTCAGTTGTTATCACTTATTAGGCATGCATTTGACTATCGCAACACGGAAAATACAATCGCAACGAGAGAATCGCAATGCGAAATGAAAATCCCAACATGAAAATCGCAATGCGGAAATGAAAATCGCAACGAGAGAATCGCAATGCGAAATTAAAATCGCAATGCGAAATGAAAATCGCAACGAGAGAATCGCAATGCGAAATTAAAATCGCAATGCGATTCTCTCGTTGCGATTTTCATTTCGCATTGCGATTTTAATTTCGTATTGCGATTCTCTCGTTGCGATTTTCATTTCGCATTGCGATAGTCATTTTTTTCCTTCAACATAATGCAGATTGAAATCAACAAAATCAACCATTACATTTCAATCAATTAAACAAGCACAAATAAGAATTATGTTCGCATCAATTAAACAAATCAACTTTTACAAATCATCTTTTACAAATCAATTAAACAATAAAAAAATAAGCAATAGTTCTTATTTCCTCATCTACTATTGAATCAACTTTTACAAATCATCTTTTACAAATCAATTAAACAATCAATCTATCTCTTCCATGTGAGTACTTTATTCCAACCATGTGACAAGTGTGACAACCCCATCAACTCACAACTCAGCTTTGAACTCAATCAATATTGTCTTTTAGCTTGATGATTCATAAAGCATGTTACTTGAATAGTATAAATCAGTTATGTAATTTCCATGTTCAATTTAACGCTGCATTTCAAATTCATTTCATATGTAATTGGAGTTTGAATTTAAATTTCAATTTGAGTTTGAATTTCAATATAAATTTCGGCTCCACTATAAATATTAGTCCAAGCCAATATGCATGTTATCATTGATTATTCCTAATTTCCATTGTTTTTTTTTCAACTTTAAACGTGAGGGAAATCTCGACTATCGTATTTTTGGTCAACTTTAAAGCGTCAGAAACGTTTCGGGCGTATGATCTGGGTGGTATACGAGAAATGCAACAAATGGCAACTAAAAAATGGTATCTGAGTACCACCCAAATCATAAGTCCGAAATGCTTCCGATGCTCATCAAAATCCAAAGCTCATATGGTGCCAAGCAAAAGGAAATCAAAATCCAAATCTCATATGGTGCCAAGCAAAAGGAAATCAAAATCTACAACTTGAGTATGAACATTGATATGATCTGTTCAGTTGTTATCATGTTGGGATTTTCGTGTTTGATTTTTGGATAGTTGTTTTCTTGCTTCTTCAAGTGTCCTTAGCTTGTATTATAGCTTGGAAAGTGTTTGATGTTGTATATACCTTGATGCTGATGTTGCGGGGATTGTCTCAGGAAAGGCGGGTTAATATACGGCTAATATACGGCATTACCGGATACATTAAAATATTTTCAATAAATTCGGTTTAGCGGTACCTATTATGTTGACAACTAATAATGTTTTAGGTAGAAAATATGAAAATCTATTAAAAAATTTGGTAACCGGTAAACTTTGGTTATCGGTAAGTATCTATCATTTTTATAAAAGTGTCCATACTTTTAACATATCAAGTAAATTTTACCGGTTTTGTCATAATGAATCTAGTTTTATCATATTTTTACCTGTTATATTGTAAAGTATCTATCATTTTTATAAAAGTGTCCATACTTATTTCACTGTGAAAACATATTTATTATTATCTTTGGTTAATATTGTTAAATTTAAATTCTAAATATATTTATAAAATATCAAAACAATCAATTAATTTTTTGTGTAAATGAAATTATTAAATTAATATTGTAGGTGGAAAAACATGAACACTATTAAAAAAAATTGAAACATAAATTACATAACTTTAAAAAAGTATATATCATTTTGTGAATTATCTGTTTCTTTTAAAAAAAATTGAAACATAAATTACATAACTTTAAATCCTATAAAGTGTCGATACTTTTAAAAAATGTATCGATCCAAAACGATATACCAGGTAAAAATATGATAAAACCGGTAACAAAATGATAAAACCGGTAAAACGTTACGGATATATTGAAAGTGTCGATACTTTATATAAGGATCGACTTTGTGAATTTAAAGAGAAGCAGTTTTAGCGCCTATAATGTGTCGATACTTTAAAAAATATATCGATCCACAACGATATAACAGGTAAAAATATGATAAAACCGGTATCAAAATGATAAAACCGGTAAAATGATACCGGATATATTGAAAGTGTCGATACTTTCGTAAGTACGTGTAATAAATTATCGACACTTTCAAAGAATAGGTAATTATCCTTTCGAAAGTATCGACACCTGACATAAAAGTATCGACACTTTTGTATTGTATCGATTAAATATAAATAACATATCCGATGAAAATATAAGCTAAATCCTCTGAAATAGATAGAACGGACGAGTTTTTGAAATCAAAGCGTAATTGTTGCTGCATTTCAGAAGGCGTTTCTAAAGCGAAGTTTGTTTGTTTGTTGCTGCAGTCGAATCGAAAAGTATGTTGTCGAACCCTAGTTTTTTTATTATTACAGTAATCGCGAATAGGGTTTTTATGTGTTGTTTGGGTTTTGGAGTAAAGAAGCATTTGGGACCGATTGCAGGTAAAAGTGATTCAAGGAAAAATATAAATGTTGATACTTTTATTAAATATTATAGGTAGAAATGATTTTAGGTTGTATAATGTGCCGACACATTTTGGTGTGGCCATTCAAATTCTTTGAAGAAAACTGTTTTACCACAAGAGTAGTTATCTATATTTGTTATTTGAATAAAGTATGTAACAAAATAATTTGATTTGCGTAAATTGATATATGAAGGAAAAATGAAGTCAATGGGTTAGAAAATTGTTGGTGGAGCAGATGACTTTGAAATTGAGGCCGAGACTCGAAAGCAACAAAAGGGTGGATATATGTACTTCTAGTAAGTATCAATGTATTTTTGTTATTATTGTTGAAATGGTAATTGGATTAAAGTATCGATAAACTTTAAATTAATTACAAATTTTAAATGTTGACAGTATGGCCGAATGCAAAATGAAGGAAGATGGCACACAGAGCGGTTCGGTATGTAAAATGAAATTGACATTGAGTAGTATTTAGTGTTAATGTATTGATTAAGAAACGTTTATGTTTTTATTAGGTGACAAAAGATGTGAGGTCCAAATGGAATTCAATGAGTGATGCTGAAAAGAACCTTACATCACACAGTCAAGGAATGATAGTAAAGAATACAAAGAACGGAGGAAAGCACTGAAAATAAGGTATTCATTAAACTTGTAAATACGTTGATACAAAATATATAAGACTATAACATTATATATTGTTAAAAAATGTAGGAAGTGTCGACAAGATGCAGCATTAAAAGGGTGAATTTATTAATTAAACACCTTAAGGAGAAGGGTCAGTTGAATGTGCTGGGAGAAATAGGTTTTGGATCGTTGGTAGGAGTAAGGGATCGCCTATTCGGAGGGAATTGTGTCGATCCTTGATGGCACAATTTGATGTCAGTCAATGTATTGCTAAATATGGTGATTTTTCATTTCTATCGGATCCCATGTGCTACAGCCGTATTGGGGGTAGAAATGAAGGCAAAAGTGTTGTAGAAGTCTGTAAGAGTAAGGACTGGAAAGCACTTGCCTCCAATGGTTTGAAGCATAAGGTGACATATGCTGAAATTGAAGAGGAAATAAAAAGTGGATCTTACGTTGGGGATGAGCTGAAGGCCATAGTTCTATTATACCTTGTCGGTATCTTTCTTTGTCCAACGGGTAATACGTCAACGAACAAAGAACATATGAAGCTCATTTGTGATGAAGGCTTGAAGGGTGAATTCAATTGGGCTGAATATATCCATTCGAGATTGATTGAATCAATAATCACCTTTAAAAGGGCAGCCAGAGATACCTCAAAGGGTGCATAGCAATCTTAGAGGTAAATGAGTTGAATAACTTTTTGTGTTTTTATATAAAAATATAAATTTTATTATAAATGCAGGTTGCACTGTTCGATTTTTTGGTCGGCCTGTGAGGCAGTGCCGGCTTATGAAAGAACCGGAGTGGCACGCATCCGTGCATGGGGGAAGGAAGAGGTGGTTAGAGTGATGGTGAAGTTGAAGTTGGATAGAGCGAAGAAGCAAGAAAGGTA
This sequence comes from Hibiscus syriacus, assembly GCF_006381635.1. Classification (NCBI taxonomy): domain Eukaryota; kingdom Viridiplantae; phylum Streptophyta; class Magnoliopsida; order Malvales; family Malvaceae; genus Hibiscus; species Hibiscus syriacus. Next base: position 1,338,832 of record NW_024062677.1, on the reverse strand, counting down.
ATAAATGTAATTAAAATATTAAGAATATAATCAATGTCTTAATATTGTAATTTAATTTTGAAGGTTATTGGCAAGGATGTAGAGGAGGCAGTGGAGGCAGAGGAGAAGAAAGGAGGGATGGTTGTATTGGGGGATGACGTGAGTGGGACGACGGTGAGGGAAAACATAGTAACTTTCGACATTTTGATGTCTGAATTGGCTGATATCAAAAAAAATCCAATTTGAAATCATGCAAAGACAATCAAGAGTCGAAGAGAAACTTGATAGAGTCGAAGAAAACTTGAGAGAGTCGAAGATACACTTGAGAGCATAAGGGGGTAGTGGAAGGAAAAATAGATGGAGTGGTGAAGAAGTAGAGGTGTTGAGGGGTGAAGTGGTGAAAGAAGTTGGGGTGTTAAGGGTGATATTAAGATGGTGACGGTGAAAAATTTGAGGGAGTGGTGAAGGAGGTTGTGGAATTGAGGAGTGAACTTACGGGGGTGAAGGGGGTGGTTGATAAATACTTGGATGAAGGAGATCAATTGAAGGGAAATAAAGAGATGAAGCTATGTAGAAAAAAAATACGATGAACTGAAAAAATATGAAGAAGAAAAGAGGGAGGATGAAGAAGAAGAGATGGAAGAAATGGGGAGGAAGGAAGTCGATGTAATTTATACACCGGAGAGTGTTAGCAGCAGCAGATTTGGATTCGGAATGTCCTGCACCCCATAAGAAGAAGCAGAAGGTAAGTTGAATAAAGAAAAAATTTGATTTTATTATGTTGTTGTGACAAAATTTGTATGCAAATTGTAGGTTGAAAAAGCGGATATTCCAAGCGGAATTGATGACATCGAAGCTGCAATTTGTGATTATTTATGGAATAGCGAGTTAGTTCGGAGTAAGTGAAATATATTGCTTTGTGAGTTATATTTAAATATTTCATGACAACATATTAATCCTAATGATTCATACAGGTATTCTGTAATATCAATGGGAAATCAATTCGCTAGTGTATACGACGTTGCAACGTTGAAGCCTACGGAATGGATTGGCGGTGTGGTAAGTAGAAAGTAGAAAATGTTAAAAACTTATTAATATGTTCTGATTGTAATTAATTTTGTTAGGTTATTGATTTGCTCGCCTGGACAGTATGCTACGATTCTCAGAAGTCACTCCGGAGGATTGGCTACCTTCCATACCACTTAGCGGTGAGTTAAATTAATAAATGGAGATAAGTAGTGTTATAGACGGTAAATAATAATGTTGTTGCGTAATTGCGCAGCAGGCGTTGGATGCCAACAACAAAGAAAGTGTTGAGGGTATTGCTAGCTTCTGGGGTCCCATACTGAATAACTATGTGAAATTCACCGACTGTGAGCAGGTAAGACACCATACCAATTGCAAATGATGTTTTCAGATATATAATGTTGAATTTTGTCAAATTGGGTGTGAAATTTGTTGCAGATCATGATCACAATAAACTACCATAATTCACATTGGTATCTGTTGGTGTTGGATATGGTAGATCGTGTTGCAACAATATATGATAGTATGTTTACAACTGAAGCAGCTAAACAGAGAGTGAAGGATGCTAAGAGATTGGTATGTATGTATGTATGTATGAAAGGACAGTATGTAAATTATAATGCATAATTTTTTTGGATCATAACTTCTTCTATTTTAATGCAGATTAAAATATTAGATTCTTATAATAAGAAACGCATTTGGGTTGAATCCTGTGGATCTCTAGGAAAGTATCCCTTGAAAATTTCAAATTTGTGGAGCATAAGAAGAATAAGCAATTGAATGGGTATGAGATGTTTCACAAATAGAAAGCTTAATTTATGCAGTATTCATCATAATTGACATGTGTGGTTTTCAAATTTTGTAACAGACATGATTGCGGCATGTATGTGATGATGTGGATGGAATCGATCGGTTTCTACAGGGGCAACTGGTGATTTTGTAAGTGGATAGAAAATTCGTTTGTGTAACATTGTTAAAAGTCATAGATTGAATGTTGTAGTTGACAATACTTAACGTTCTGACAATTTGAATATAGGTTGTTGGAGACTGGGATCGATCGCGAATATTAAACGATCTCGTAAGCCACAATCAAAATGAACGAAGACAGGAGATAACAAAAGCTGCCATATTACATAAGAATAACAAAAGGATGCAATGATGAAATGTAGGGTTAATTTTGTATAAGATTTATAATTTTGTATACGATTTATATTTTGTATGTGAATAATTATGAATGAGATGAGAAAAGTTAGCAGTATGTTGTTGTACATGTTTCTTATACACATTAAGGGTCATGTTGATACTTTGAAGTAAAAGGCAAATTTACAATATGGCCAACAGGGTGCAACCATAAAGTTTCGATCCATATATATAAAGTGTCGATCCCAAAAACATCGAAACCCAAAAGTATAATGTATTAGGTAATTTTTCAATCTAACCGGTACAAGTGTACCGGTTTTATGAGATAATATGTCTAAATAATGTGTCGACACATTTTTAGTTTGTGTCGATATTTTTGGTCCAGAATGAATGGAAAACAGGGTGCAACCATAAAGTGTCGATCCATATATATAAAGTGTCGATCCCAAAACATCGAAACCCAAAAGTATAATGTATTAATTTTTCAATCTACCGGTACAAGTGTACCGGTTTTATGAGAGAATATGTCTAAATAATGTGTCGACACATTTTTAGTTTGTGTCGATATTTTTGGTCCAGAATGAATGGAAAACAGGGTGCAACCATAAAGTGTCGATCCATATATATAAAGTGTCGATCCCAAAAACATCGAAACCCAAAAGTATAATGTATTAGGTAATTTTTCAATCTAACCGGTACAAGTGTACCGGTTTTATGAGATAATATGTCTAAATAATATGTCGACACATTTTTAGTTTGTGTCGATATTTTTGGTCCAGAATGAATGGCCAACAGGGTGCAACCATAAAGTATCGATCCATATATATAAAGTGTCGATCCCAAAACATCGAAACCCAAAAGTATAAATATTAGGTAATTTTCAATCTAACCGGTACAAGTGTACCGGTTTTATGAGATAATATGTCTAAAAATGTGTCGACACATTTTTAGTTTGTGTCGATTTTTGGTCCTGAATGAATGGAAAACAGGGTGCAACCATAAAGTGCGATCCATATATAAAGTGTCGATCCCAAAAACATCGAAACCCAAAAGTATAATGTATTAGGTAATTTTTCAATCTAACCGGTACAAGTGTACCAGTTTTATGAGATAATATGTCTAAATAATGTGTCGACACATTTTTAGTTTGTGTCGATATTAATTTAAATATCAAGTGTTTTGCCACCGTTTACTATATATAGTACTCTTAATCGAGAAACCCTAAACATAAAGGCAAGCAGGCAGAAACCCAAAACTGAGCTTGACTTGAGGACATGTTAGTTTGTTATGTCCCTCACCGTTGCAGTACCCACATCGCCTAATTTTCTTCTCGACCTTGTTCTTCGGCACTTCTTTTCGCTTGCGTTGTTTTCGTTGAGGGTCACGAACATTGTTTACTACAATGCTCTGGTCGACTGAATGATTCAAACCAAACGAGTTTTCTAATTCTTCTATTAGTTTTTTCATCTCATCTCTTGCGGTTTTGAAAGACTCGTCTGTCTTTGATGCAATGTAGCATAACCTACTTGACGTTGAACGTAGAGCATCGAACCTTGCCATTTGCATCACTTCTGGAGACACATTCAAATCAACATAGCTGGGTGCAGAAGCCTTCGCATCATTAGCGTCTAATGATTTATTTTTTACGTTACGATATATATTATTGTTAAATTTAAATTCTAAATATTATTTTATAAAATATCAAAACAATCAAATAATTTTTTGTGTAAATGAAATTATTAAATTCATATTGTAGGTGGAAAACATGAAACACTATTAAAAAAATTAAAAACATAAATTACATAACTTTAAACAAAGTATCGATCCTTTTTATAAAAAGTATGGACACTTTCAACATATTATAATGTAATAGGTAAATTTGCAATGCTATCGGTATAAATATACCGGTTTACTTATAAAATAGGTAAATATAAGCGCTACCTATTACATTATATAAGCGCTACCTAGTATGTTATTGTACTTTATAATATTTCCGGTTAAATAATACAACATAACCGGTCTAAATTTTAACCGGTCACTTGTTTAACCGGTCATGCCGTATATTAGCCGTTTTTTAGGCGCCGCACCGCAATGAAAATCGCAATGCGGAAATGAAAATCGCAATGCGGAAATGAAAATCGCAATGCGAAATGAAAATCGCAACGAGAGAATCGCAATGCGAAAATGAAAATCGCAATGCGAAATGAAAATCGCATTGCGATTCTCTCGTTGCGATTTTCATTTCCGCATTGCGATTTTCATTTCGCATTGCGATTCTCTCGTTGCGATTTTCAGTTCGCATTGCGATTCTCTCGTTGCGATTTTCATTTCGCATTGCGATAGTCATTTTTGCCTTCAACATAATGCAGATTGAAATCAACAAAATCAACCATGACATTTCAATCAATTAAACAAGCACAAATAAGAATTATGTTCGCATCAATTAAACAAATCAACTTTTACAATTCATCTTTTACAAATCAATTAAACAATCAAAAAATAAGTAATAATTCTTATTTCCAATCATTTACTATTGAATCAACTTTTACAAATCAATTAAACAATCAAAAAACAATCAATTAAACTATTGAATCAACTTTTGCAGCCATACATCATTTTCACGCAGTTCACTGATGAGATTAACCTGCAGAAACCAAACATTTGCTCAAACAACACTTTATACACATCTAAAACCTACAAACAACAAATTATTGAATTCTAGGTACTTAACCAAACATTTTCAAACCAAAATCCTATAAACTTACCAATTGTTTATGGACATTTTTATAACGCGGATGCAGGTAGGCAGCGTCTCGTATATATCGATTTAGCCATATAATGCCGAAACCACAAGCCTACTGCAGCTCTATCTCTATCAGTGGGAGGTAGATACTTGGTGCTTCCCGTCGTCAAACGCTCCAACGCCAAGCATACGAGAGGACCACAATCTCCTCTGGCTCCTTCCGTTTGTTGTGGCGCGGTCTCGTCTCTGATAACTGTAATATTGAGCTTCTTTGGCTTCTTGTTTCCAGAACGAGTCCAATAATTGATCGCATCCAAGAATTTAGCCAAATGAGAGCTCCATCCCTTAATAATATCTCTTAAATCAGCCAATGATATGTAATTTATCATGCTGTCATATACTATTGTCTTAAGGGATGGGAGCTGAAGCTCGACGAGAATCCAATGTTTACGTTCCAAAACAGGGATAAACACCTGAAATCATAAGTAATAATTCATTCATTTGCGCACTTATTTCATAAAACCTTTAAACTCAATCTAAAATAAATACTAACCTTATCGACCTCCCACCATGCAGGATAAAGTTTAGCTTGTCCATTGCCCAAATCAAATGACTCATCTCGTTGATTCTTCAAGTGAACGGCGTTAAAAGACGTCGGTATAATTGTATATCGTATATTTTTATTTTTCTTAAGTTTTCTTATTATTATAAGACGTGTCACCCACGCATCGATATGCTGTTTTACAAAAAAAGACATATATTAGTGACTTACATAAATTTAAAAAAAATTAATCAAATTGAAATATAAGAAAAATATAAGACTTACCCCCCATCGAAATAGCCATTGTCTTCGACCCCTAATAATACGCCCCACCAAGACCGATCAAGCAACAAATAGATATCATCGGTGAGCTTGCATATGTCAGTGAAACACCCCTGGCTCCGCTCATGTAGATAAAAATCAATTGCGGTCTTAGCCCAAAGGGTGTTATCCAGAATTGTGTCTGGTAGTTGTCTCCTCTCCACTTCCGATACCGGAATGGTACTGGCTGGTAACTTATACGAGAGCCAACTCACATCCATCATGTCCGGTACGTCAGAGGGTTTCTCAAGAAGCCTACATATGACGCCATGTGAATCGGGCTCTTGAATGGTGGGAGGGACCTCTTCAATGATGACAGTGGCCTCTTGAACGGTGGGAGGGGACTCTCGAGGAATGATAGGGGGGCCTCTTCAACGATAGGAGTGGACTCTTGAGGGATGACAGGCGAGTCGGGCTTCTTCTTGCGATGTTTTCGCACTATTGGGGTGTACGGAGACTTAATAGCACGTGCACGCTGTCTGATGCGTGAACTCCGTCGTGCAAGCATAACCCGACATAAAGCATCCACTCTATCGGGCCGCTAAATAATTAAATACAAAAATCAGTAAATAAACAGACATGATATTTAAACAGTGAAAACAAAGACAAATATGTTTCTAACTTGCATTGTATTCACCCAAGTCATTATTCTATCATAGTTCACAAAATGCATCAGATAACAAAGACAAATATGTTTCAAACTTGCAACACTGTCAAGTTAGTATTTGTCTTTGTTTTGTCTATTGGTTGAAGTAATGCAATCCATTCAAGTTTCAATTTACAGAAGAAGAAATAGTTTACTTTCGCAACACGAAACTTAAAATCGCAACGCGAAACCAAAATTGCAACGAGAAACCAAAATCGCAACGACAGAATCGCAATGCGAAATGAAAATCGCAACGAGAGAATCGCAATGCGAAATGAAAATCGCAATGCGATTTTGGTTTCGCGTTGCGATTTTGTCGTTGCGATTTTGGTTTCGCGTTGCGATTTTGGTTTCTCGTTGCGATTCTCATTTCGCGTTGCGATTTTAAGTTTCGTGTTGCGAAAGTAAACTATTTCTTCTTCTGCAAATTGAAACTTGAATGGATTGCATTACTTCAACCAATAGATAAAACAAAGATAAATACTAACTTCAGGGTATTAGTTTAGCAGAATTGGCAGCAACCGAACAAATTTACTTTCAACCAAAAGACAAAACAAAGACAAATACTATACTATTTCACAGTAGCAGAATTGGCAGCAACCGAATAAATTTACTAAGCAATCTAAGTGAAATGGCTAATCTAAGTGAAATTACGAGTAAATTTATCATCAAGTTAAATATGGAAAATCTTAAACTTACCTCGTTGCGTAGAGTATGAACCTCATTCTGCAACGATACTATCATCTCACGTAGAGCGGCAACCTCACCACGTAAAGTTGACACTTCCACACGCCATGCACCATCGTTATCGCGTAGAGTACCGATCTCCTCACGCAAGGCATTGACCTCATCACGTAACTCCCTTGACTCATCCCGTGGAGGTGGAGGTGGAGGTGGAGAACAGGGAGATAGGAGTCGTGGCATCTTTGCCGGTCGCCTATCATGAGGTGATGGTGGAGAAGAGGCTCGATGATCTGACGGGATAGGTGATGGCTCTCGTTCTAGAGGTGTATAGTGGGTCGATCAGGTGATGGCTCTGGTGAGGTGATGGCTCTCGAAGTGGAGGAAGTGGATGCTGCTCATCATCCGTGCCATCAAAAAAACTCTGACTAGCTTGCCACCAATCAGTGGCAAGCTTTTCCTCCGTGGGTGTCAGTCTTTGTAATGGAATGTTGGCCTCCTAACAATATAAAAACTCAAACAAAGTTAAACGTCTACTATTAATAAATTGTTTATATATTATATGAAAGTATTTGTGTTAACTTACATTATTTATTGTCGCATATGGTATTAAGTCTTCCCAATCCAACAGATTTTTCCTCTTCCAGGAAATAGCCCTGGGAATATCATTTGACGTTTTTATTGCATATGTACGCATGCTGGGGAAAGCCTCGAATATCCAAATCTACAAACAATATAATAACAAACATTAGTAATTGTTAAATAATTAATTATAATTTTAGAAACATTATATAGAAATTCTTACCTTAAAGGCCCAAACAAAGCCTGAAAAAGTGTATTTCGACCCATCGCCACACAAACTTTTGCGGTCATCAAAGGCAGTAGACAACTTAGTCCAGGTAGCTTTCCATATATACGAACCCCACGGAAACAGATTCCATGTTCAGGTCCTCTACCAATAATATTAGCTCCCGAGGAATAGGTTGTCTGGCCTCTCTGCCTAAAAGCCGGCATACAAAAGTAGTAGAAGGCATACTCGGATAACATCGACGTCATCCATCCGAGTGAAACCATCTTTCTTATTAAACAATTTCTTCAGGTCGTCGACGTGTAGGTTCGGCTTCTCCATTGACTCATCCGGAAAAACCCGGGATAACCATGATGGGCGGGCGATATGACGAGTGTACCGGCCTACATCATCGTGTCCGAATCGTAGACCAGTGATTAAGCAGAACTCCTTCCGCCCAAAACAAGTATACGCTGGTGGAAAATGAAACCATATCTCTTCCTCACCACGTTGTATACTGTCGGGTAGATTTGATGTCATGGTCTGAAGCCACAAATGGGTCAAATTAGCATCTCCACCCGGATGCTGTACTCTCAGCCATGGCCCGAAGCAGGTTTCCTCAAACAATTGTCTTTGTGCAGGTGAAAGCTTCGAAGCAATTATAGTGGCTAGGCTAACTTTATTCCTTAATGTCAATGAAGCCGAAAAAAATTTCTACAAAAACAATAAACATACCAAGTTAGATATACCAAAAACTACACTGTGAAGATATACCAAAAACAATAAACATAAAGAGTAGTAGTTTATTCTTGAAACTAAATTTGCAACACTGTTTTGTCTTTTGGTTGAAATGAAAATCGCAACGAGAGAATGACTATCGCAACGCGAAATGAAAATCGCAACGCGAAATGAAAATCGCAATGCGATTTTGGTTTCGCGTTGCGATTCTCTCGTTGCGATTTTCATTTCGCATTGCGATTCTCTCGTTGCGATTTTCATTTCTCTCGTTGCAGATAGTCATTTTCGCGTTGCGATTTTCATTTCTCTCGTTGCGACTCTTCTGCAAATTGAAACTTGAATGGATTGCATTACTTCAACCAAAAGACAGAACAAAGACAAAGACAAATACTAACTTGAAAATCGCAATGAGAGAATAGTAACGCGAAATGAAAATCGCAACGAGAGAATCGTAACGCGAAATGAAATCTAAGTGAAATGGTTAATCTATTATTGAAATGACCAGTAAACTTATCATCAGTTTCAATATGAAAAACCTACAATAATGCAAAATTTTCAAAATAAAAATAATTAAAAAAACTAACCCTCGGAGGTTGATTTTCTATTTCTGAATGATTGTGAGGGATTTCTGACCGTGAATGGTTGTGAGGGATTTCGCCGGAGATGGGGACGGAAATCTTCGGAGATGGGGACGGATTTCGCCGTAGAGAGTGAGAGATAGAGATGAGACTGAGTTGTGATTTTAGGTTTTAGGTTATGAGTTGCGATTACGGGATTTTCTCTTAATATTCGTTTTTGTAATTTGAAAATAAAATACGCATAGCGATTCTAATGGCGCTTTAAAAATCGCGTTGCGATTTACGGATACGCGTTGCGATTTTACGTATTGTCGTTGCGATTTACGGATACGCGTTGCGATTTACGGATACGCATTGCGATTTACGGATACGCATTGCGATTTACGGATACGCGTTGCGATTTTTACGGATACTCGTTGCGATAGTAAGAATCGCGTTGCGATTTTGGAAACTTATTTGCGATTCTGGGGATCGCGTTGCGATTTTTATTTCGCGTTGCGATTTTGTTGGTCATTTTGGCAAATCCAAAAAAAGTTGGTTAAAATCGTATATTATAAGGCATTTTTGGTCACTGAGGCGATTTTCTCTAAAATAATAGCACGGCAATAACGATTTAATGATTTATAAATATTAAATTAAATTAAAATTTAATATTAAGTTGTACAAAACTAAAAACTTATATATTTTATCATACATTATACTAAAGTTTCGGTATATTTTTGACCGATACTTTTTGGTGTTAAAATATTATTGTAAAAAGAAGAGAGAATGTGCTACAATGGAAACATCATTAAGTGGTGTGCCACTGATATTTTAGGTGAATTATATACTGAGTAAACTTATATAAAATTTATAAAAATTTTATAGAAAGTATTTAAAAATTTGCTAGATCCGTAAAATATTCTTAAACAGTACCTAACAAGTAATTAATTTATATTAAGGTGATATTTTTGTAAAAAGACCAAATTTTTTCCTTGATAACTTAAAGACGCCTAGAGATCTTCCATAAACAATCCAACACCCTCAAGACGCAGGGAGATCCCAAACAAGACGCCTGAAGACACCGGGAGATCCCAAGCAAGACGCCAAAAAAATCTGGTTCAACCCTGAAGACGCCGAGAGATCCCAAATCTACTGTAGAAAACACCCCATTTGGGGAATTAATTGGATGATCACGTTAGTTTGGGAATTAAACACTCCCTGTAGCGTTATCTGGGCACTTTTGCCCCTTTTAATATTGTGAACTTAAAAAGAGTGTTATATATATATATTAATATTACTTTGAATATTATGTAAAATTTAAAAAAAATATTTTATATAAATCGATTTATCCACAATTTAACCTAATTGAACCAATGAATCAGTGAATCAGTATCTTCATCGATTTAAGTTTCGGTCCGTTTTAAAAATATTGGTTAAAAGAACCGAGAAAATGGAATGAAACAACTTTTTTAAAAATGTTTTAGAAGTTTTAACCATGGGGCATGTGGGGATAAACTTTGAATTCAAAACAGCTAGACTCAATGAGGAACCGGCCAAATCAGCAAGCAACCAAGGTCAAAAAGCAAACAAAAAAAGGGAAATAATGAAAGAGCAGCCAACTCCAGCAAACCTTGCCTTATATTATACTAGTCATTTCCCTCATTTTTTTTGGCTGACACTGCAAATTCTATTTCAAGCAGAATAAAAAAACCCTAAAAAGCAGATAATAATTAAAGAAACCCCAGAAAGAAAGTATATTTGTTGGAACAATTTATTGTCCAAAGCGTTACGTTTGGCATCCTTTAAGAATCTGTTGCTTAGAAACTGAAGCTGAAGTTGAGCAATTAAAGTACAGATACGAATTAAACAAAAAAAAAGTCTTTAAAACCGCAAGGAATTGATTTCCACTGAGACAAAAAAAAGGTTGGACTTTTAGTTTGGTTTTGCCATGGCGTTTTTTTCCATGATTTGTTGCGGGAAGGGCGTCGATCGGTAAGTTTATCATTGGTTTACTATAAATCACAACTTTTTTCTTTGTTTTAGAAAAAAACAATTATTTCTTCTGGAAAAGTTCTATAGGAATATTTTTTTAGTGATTTATGGTTTTGAACTTCGAGATATGGTAAGGGTTAGAGAAGTCTAGGTTTATTTAGTTTTTGAAAAATATCAACTGGGTGTTGATTAAAATTTCCTTCCCTTTTGCTCCCCCTTCCCCCATGTATATTAGGTTTCCAAGAAAGGAAGAAGAAGGTAAATATAAGTTTTGATCTTTCTTTCCTTTTGGAACTGTGATTTGAGTTGGGAAAATAGTTAATTAAGCTTAACATAGCTACTTGTTTTTCGTAATCTGGTGTCAAATTCACACGGATGTGCTGACTTTCACCTTGTAAGCAAAGTGTCTTTTCGGCAGTCAATTTAAACCCCCCGGTTTGAATGTAATTAATCAATATTGTTTCATGTTTCTTCGATTGTATTTTTAGTGTCTAACGTTGTATGATTCTACAGGAAGGAGAAGCAGCAGCCGACATGGAGGATATTTTCGTTGAAGGAATTGCATTCAGCTACCAATAACTTCAATTATGATAACAAGCTTGGAGAAGGGGGTTTTGGCAGTGTCTATTGGGGTCAGCTATGGGATGGATCACAGGTATGTATTATTTTGCATTTTTTGGGTTCTTTTAATTAAGCGAATTGCCATTTTGTTGCATCCAATGTTTCCCTAATCTGTGTGGTTCGAAAGATTTGTTGGTTAATACATTCTTGTATCCTCTTATGGTTCACTTTCGTAGGTATGATTGGTCTTCTTGTGGAATGAGTTAGTAGGTCTCTGGTTGTTGATTTGAGAAAAAACTTAGGTAATATCAACTGTTCTACCGTGCATCGTACTTTAGCTCGAATCTAGTTTACTATTTGTGAAAATACTTCTACTTTGCAAGCATATTCCCAGACCGACTACTGCTACTTTTACTGGTCGATATCCACTTGAATCTCATTTAACGAGGCATAAATGGTGCCACTCTGTTGAGTTAATGGTGCTGAAGTTTCTTACAATGGGACTTGTAATAAGGTCTGATGTGCTATAACTTCCGACCTAAAATTGTTCGACGATAGGTGTAAGGGCTAACTTGACGAAGTCGCAACAAACACAAATCAAAATGATGTGAAACAACATTGGAATGGAACAATCTTCAAAGTAGCACCTCTCTTTCTCTAAACAATGCATGTAGTCTCTGGAATTCCTTGTTTATTTGTGTTGCATTCAAAAGACCCTTCTTGACATTTTCCTGTTGATTTGTGTTTCTTTCAATCTCATTCTCCTTGTATACTTTCAGATAGCAGTTAAGAGGTTGAAGGTGTGGAGCAATAAAGCAGAAGTGCAGTTTTCGGTTGAGGTTGAGATATTGGCAAGGGTTCGACACAAGAATCTACTGAGTTTGAGGGGCTATTGTGCCGAAGGGCAAGAACGCCTGATTGTATATGACTACTTGCCCAACATGAGTTTGCTTTCACATCTTCATGGACATCATTCAGCAGAATGTCTTCGTGATTGGACCAGAAGGATGAATATTGCAATTGGCTCTGCTGAAGGAATAGCGTAAGTGTTGGATCCAGTTTTCTTTTCTATTCTAACTCATTCTAAGGAAAATGCTAACCCAGCCTCTTTTACTTGATCACTTCAGCTATCTTCACCATCATTCAACCCCACACATCATCCATAGAGACATCAAAGCTAGTAATGTGTTGCTAGATTCAGATTTCCAGCCTCAGGTTGCGGATTTTGGGTTTGGAAAGCTCATCCCTGACGGTGCAACACATGTGACTACTCGAGTCAAAGGTACCCTTGGGTACCTTGCCCCTGAATATGTTGCATTAGGAAAAGCCTCAGAGAGTTGTGATGTGTACAGTTTTGGCATTCTTTTGCTAGAACTTGCCAGTGGTAAGAAATCCCTAGAGAAAGTGAGTGCAACGGCAAAACGCCCGATTGCAGAATGGGCTCTCCCACTAGCTTCCGAGGGGAAGTTCAGTGAAGTGGCAGATCCGAGGTTGAATGGTAAGTATGTGGAAGAGGAGTTCAAAAGAGTTGTCCTCGTTGCACTTGTTTGTGCTGATAACCGGCCTGAGAAAAGACCTACCATGCTTGAAGTTGTCGAGCTGCTCAAAGGAGAGTCCAAACAGAAATTAAGTGAACTAGAAAATAATGAACTGTTCAAGAACCCACAGTTCTTTGTTTGTAATGATGAGACACCGGGCAGCGAAGAGAGCTCAGACGTAATCAAGGAAGAGAAGGATCCTGCACTGGCGAAAGAGAAAGAGACAGGGCAGGAGAGCCCTCAAGATGGTTAACGCCATGGACAAAATTGAAGAATTAGATGTCAAAATTTGTATCTTTGATATTATAAATATATATTATGTGTTTCTTTTGCTTTCTTATTTTCTACTCATAAAAGGTGGCAATGGCAGCCCATTGTTAGAATCTCCAATGCCAGCCAACATAATCCGTGTTGTAAATTGGAAGCATGTTTTTACAAGTTGTGTGTTATCTGGGGGGCAACTTTTCTGTTCTTGTAATCCTGTTTTCATATAAATATTTGGTGGATAGCCGGTTTGTCATTTGCATCTCTGATTTCATACAACTCCGATGCATTGAGCGACATTTAACTTCGCTGCTTGCTTGTCAGATGAAAAAACCATCCCAAAGGCTGCTGATCATTCAAGAAATCATGTTCAGGTTGTGTTAGATGAAGTTGCTGATTACCCCACTGTGGTGGCAGCGAATTATGGTAAATTAGTCTGTTAACTCGTTGAAAAGATGGTTATATAATGAATAATATCCTATTTAAATTATTTTGATAAATTAAATATAAGTTATTATACTATAAATATGGAGTAATAGATTATTAAAAAAATATATATTTAGTTATAAAAAATAATGTTTATGATGGATTAGTTTTATATAAATTTAAAATTTTTTAATGAGTGAGAATATAAGGTCAAAATCAACTCATTTTTTTAATATTTTCTTATTTTTTATTTTTAATCTCAACCGTTTATATTCACTCATTTAATAGTCTTAAATTTGTGTAAAATTAAAAAAAAAAATTGTGTAACTGAATCTTAACTTTCATTTAATGTTTATAAAACTTATACATGTATATTATTGTGTATTTAATTTTTTTATATTTATGTTTAAAAAATATTTAAATATGAATGTTAATCTATTTAATTTAAAAAAAAATAATATATTTGGCTAAAAAATCCGAAGTGCATAGTGAGTAAAAAAAACCCGAAATTTACAAACAAAAAATAAAATCTGCCGTTTAACGGTCGTTTCTTAAAAAACGAATTTTCAGCAAATCAAAAATAAATATCAGAAACGAAATCTCCGCATCCTCTACCGCTTATTTCTCACTTAAGCTTCGTCTTCGTCGAGATTCATATAAAAGAAAAATAAAAGAAAATCTTAAGGGGTGAAATTTTAGAGTTTGGATTTGCATATGGAAATCTATGAGGAGAATCCTATCAGAAATCGTACCTATAACTTACGTGTTTTGAATGTGCTGGAGAGAGGGCGTTCAGGTTCCCTGATATTTAGCAGAATCAGGAGCGGTGGAGACAACGGCGGCTACGATGACGACGATCTCGTTGAAAGGCAGTTGTTGTATCGGAAGCTTCCTGATCAAAATCTTCTCAACCTCTCCATTCTAAAGCTCGACGGTTCTCTTTTTGGTAAATCTCCATCGGGTCTCATTTCACACTCAACATTTCTTTTTTCTTTTTTTTTTCCTGTTAAGTCATGCTTAGTTCCTATTAGTAATTATTATCATTTTTTAAATACCGAGACAAAGGAAAAAATAAAACTTAAAAGTGGATATGAAAAGATAAAATGAATCACTTATTGTTGATGAATATTGTTATATATTTATTTATAGCCTTTTTTTATCTTAAAAGTAAAATTCAAACAAAAAGAGAGAGAATGTTACTTTTTCTATCTTTTTGAAGTAAAATGAGGAATCAATCCTCTGATAATCTTGTAGTAAAGTAATACAAAAATTAGAGAAGTGCATTTAAGTTTTAACAAACCAAAAATTACCAAATCCTATTTTGCTTATGAAAAAAAAATAATTGAATTAGCTCATTTTACAGGTGTAGATGTTGGAGGGAATGCTACAGTTTCAGAGCTTAAGGTAGCTATAGAGGAACTTTTTGCAGAACCGCCAGGGGAAACTCAAGGCTGTATTTCATGGTATCAACTCGTTAAAACAAGTTTATGGACTTTTACATTACGACTCGCGAGTGATTGCGATGCTTTTGACTGATTAAATGTAACTTTGCTATGTCGGTTTTGTTTGTTTTGAGTTGGATATTAAATTTGATTTATAGATTTTATAATATCGATGAAGTTGATGTTGTTTTCTCAGGTCTCACGTTTGGGGGCACTTTTGCTTGGTTTATGAAGGTCAGAAGCTGGTTAACAACAAGGCTTGCATTAGAAATTATGGGATCAAAGATGGGGATCAGGTTTTGTTTTTCATACTTGATAGTGCTAGTAGTATTTACAATTTGGAAATATTGATTGAACGCTGGCAACAACAACAACAAAAAAATTGGCTCTTTTTTGCTAATTGATATAGCTGCTTTTATCATTTTTTTGTTTGATTGCTCCTTTTATGAGTTCAAGCTGCAATTTGTTTGTTTGTTTTCTGGTGCAAACAGCTTGAATTCGTCAGGCACATGTCTGTTAACCAATCACCTATCGAAAGGTGTTTAAAACAGCACAATGATCCCTGCAAATGGTACTGAAATTCGATAAAAACCCTTGTTTATTCTGTAGTCCTCAGTGGTATTAGATATTTGATTATGTTGAATTGTATGAGGCATGCCATATGTTTTATCTTCTTTTTCAATTAATCAATGTTTCATGGTGCTCTGTGCGTAGCTTGCCACCAAGATCTTGTTATGATGAAGAGAGACAACAGAATCCTGTGAATAATCATAACTACAAGGATGAAAATCAAGAGTATTACGAAGACGAAGAGGAGGCAACATCTCTGCCAGAGTTCAAGTTTGCTCACTTCTTAAGGCGATGGATCTCCTACACCAGATTGCGGGGTGCTTCGCGAAGGATGTTGGAAGGCCGGAGTTGTTCTCCAAGGTTCAATCTGCACCGTTGAGGAGTTTCTGATCATCCACCAGCCGTAACCAAAAAAAAAAAAAGAGTGATGGCTTTCGCACTGCATTGTGCCATTGGTCTGGTATTTTGTTTGTTGAAGATTTCTCTGAGACAATCTGGATGTCAGTGAAGAGTCAATCACTTGCTTACCAGGACTAGTTTAATGTAATTGTTTACTTACCAGGATGTATATGGAGCTTTTTTTTAAAAGCTAAAATGATGGGCAGCCAGTTTCCGATGCCTACATATGGTTTTTTTATAATTTATTTTCATTGTTGTTAGTCAGTCAATATCTCTAACATGGATCATTGTTTTAAGAATTCATTGAAATGAATTAATGCAATTAAACAAGGGAGCAAGAATAAAGGTTTTCATGGGTTAGATTGGATCAAATTTGATCGGAAATATTTAAAATGTATTGATTCAATTTGACATATTTTTTCCCATCAGAAATTTTATTTATTTGGTTTAAATTTCAACATTTGCTTATCTTTTTTTTTTAAAAAAAATGATTTTTATTTGATCAAATTTTATATCCACGTCAGAGTGCATAAAATTAAAAACAAAATCAAATAATAATGATGAGCACTTAACATGCTTGCGTATGAGAGTTTTTGCCAAAACTTTGAAATATAATTTACATAAGAAATATTATTCCTGATAAATATTGAGAAATTGGTTCTAACTATTTAAAGAACATTAAAATATTGTACCAATAATAATTTTGCTTACCAGTTGCCACCACTGGTATCAGGTTGGATCCATAAGCCTACTTGTAGTCTTTCATTGGACCAAAAGATTTTCTTCTTTTTTCAAAGGAATTTTCGTTTCCTCGGTATCATTCACCTGTAAAGAAAGAAAGAAAATGCAGGGAACAGAGTTTAAATCTCTGATGTAAGCATGGCATTAAGTTGCGGCCGCAACGCAGTGTAATGGCCGCATCGTAATGATTTTGAATGTCACCACGACGCAATATTAACGTAACGCAACCGCCTGCAACACGTTAAAAAATTACACCCATGACAGCCGCAACACGTTACGTAACGTCCGCAGCATCCACAACCGCGACAGATGCCGCAACCGCTATTTTATACTATGGATGTAAGCTTCTTTTTTACTTTATCTTCTTCTTCTTTGTGTCGTTTCTTTTAATGGTTTATCCATATTCCATTTCTGATCTAATGGAAGGAAACAATATGAAGCATTCCCTTGCTTTCATTCCAAGAAAAAAGGGAAATGAACTGTTGAATCTGTTCCATTAAATCCTTACGGGTTCAGTTTGTTTTTCTTGATACGAATATATGTTTGATGCATTGAAGCTGGTTCAATTTGTTTGTAGTGAAGCGAAATGTTAAATATAATTATTTTCAAGATAGCCCAAAACGAAACGTGCTCCTTTTTTCCCTCCCCAGGAAATACTACGAAGAAAATGATGGTGGAGAGCAAGAGCAAACAGGAAAGAAACTCAAGGAAAAAGAATCTGGAAGGATGATTGATGAGATAGTTGAAAAGTTTCAGTGCATGAACATTGCCAAGCGTGAAACAAATAAAAGAGGTAAACGAGGATGACAATTTTTTCTCCCTGTTTCTGTTTGTTAATTTATTCCTTAGAAAATATAAATTTTATGTCAAAGTTACTTGCCACCATGGTCGGTAAGTTGCCTCGGTGGCCACTTTCCGGTGCTAATCCCGAATGCTCGTCCATATGGGGTATGGCATATGTCTCGACCTTTGGGGTCTGACCAGCCTATCAGCCTCAGATTTCCTTGTAGACAACCAGGATACTACACTAGTTGGACTCTCATTTCAATAATCAACACCATATTATTTGTGATGTCTTAAGACCAAACTGTTGTTCCGATTGAAGTATTCTTTATGTTATTTGGTATGTAGATTATATCCATGAGCACAATGCACTCCTTACTCCCCAGCAGAGAAGTAAAGCCAGGCTCACAAATCATGACATTCCAGGTTATCATTAGTAATCTACTAAGCTATACCTTGTAAATATCCAACGTGCTTTTTACATGGAATGGCTTGGGGCAATGCATTTTCAAAGATTTTAGGTACACTTTGTGTGCATGCTCTCACAGTTGATATGGGTTGAAAGTTCAAAGTTTGGCACCGAATGGCGCATGATTCAAAGTTTGGCAGATTTTTTGTTGAAAAATGGTAATGGGAAAATTATAAATTTAGTCCTTACACTTTAGGATATTTATAAAATTAGTCATTAAGGTTCAACTATAAATACTCTAACCCATTTAGCTTTAAAATCATCCTAAATAATTTCTTTCTCCCAATACTAAAGAGTTTAGAGAGTTTTCTTGTGAGTTGTGAGTTTTTGTAAACAACTGTAAATTTTCTCTCCTTAGTAAAAAGATATGCAGCAGTCTGGAGACGTACGCATAATTGGTCGAACTCCGTTATCAATTTCAGGTATTATTTTTCCGTTTTTTATTTCGTATTCTCACTAATCTGGTTATAGGAAAATTACTCGTTTAATTTCCCAACAACTAGTATCAAGAGCTTTTGGTAGTGAATTTTGTTAGTTTTTCTGCGAGGTTACTATTCACATGAATAGTGAATTTCGTGAATAGTAAAATTTTGTCCGCGATACGAGTTTATCGACGGAGGTGTTCTAATACACGGTGGTTTGCAAGAATTGTCAGAAACGATCCAAAAGAAGTCAGATTCGAGTGGGAGCGATGGCTGCAGACGAAGGGAAGGTGAAAATTGAAAAGTTCGATGGTGCGGATTTTAGCTTTTGGAAGATGCAGATTGAAGATTTTCTGTACCAGAAAAATCTATATCAACCTCTCTCAAGAAAGCATCCAGAGGGCATAAAGAATGAAGACTGAGCTCTTCTCGACAGACAAGCCCTCGGAGTTATCCGACTGACGTTAACCCGCAATGTTGCTTTCAACATAGCAAAGGAAAAGACCACGGCGAGTCTTATGGCGGCTCTCTCCAGTATGTATGAGAAGCCATCAGGCTCAAACAAAGTTCACTTGATGGGGCGATTATTCAATTTGCGGATGGCGGAAGGGGCATCAGTAGCTCAACACATAAATGAACTCAACACAATTGAGTTCTGTGGAAATTGAATTTGATGATGAAGTTCGAGCTTTAATTCTCTTATCATCTCTACCAGACAGTTGGAATGCTACTATTACAGCAGTCAGCAGCTCGTCGGGAAACAATAAATTGAAATTTGACGATGTTCGGGATCTAGTATTGAGTGAAGAAATTCGACGGAGAGAATCGGGTGAAGCATCAAGCTCCTCAGCCTTGCACACGGAGTCTAGAGGGATAACTTCATAAAGAAATCCAAATCGTGGCAGATCGAAATCTAGAACGGGAAAAAAAGATTTTAAATGTTATAATTGCAGCAAGAAGGGTCACTTTAAAAGAGATTGTCAAACACCGAAGAAAGATATCGGCACACAGGAATCTGGCAATGTGATAGAGGAAACATGTGATGACATGATTCTAAGTGTCAACAATCCGATTGAATCATGAATCTTGGATTCAGGGGCATCTTTCCACTCTACCCCATGTCAAGAAATCATGGAGAACTATGTCAGTGGTGATTTTGGGAATGTTCATCTAGCTGATGATGAAACCTTGAAGATCTTCAGAAAATGAGACATCCGATTAAAGTTACCAAACCAGACCACCTAGAAGCTGAAAGGAATGAGACATATTCCTGGCCCCAAAAGAAATTTGATTTCTATTGGATAGCTTGATGGAGAAGGATAATGTACA
Organism: Hibiscus syriacus; assembly: GCF_006381635.1. NCBI lineage: Eukaryota > Viridiplantae > Streptophyta > Magnoliopsida > Malvales > Malvaceae > Hibiscus > Hibiscus syriacus. The sequence goes on along the minus strand of NW_024062677.1, from coordinate 1,318,734 downwards.
ACTTTTTTAGGCTGTGAATGGAAGATTACCAAAGGAGCACTCGTCATTGCTTGTGGTAAGAAGACTGGTACTCTCTATATAACCTCAAATTTAGAGAATATCATTGCAGTAACAGATGCTGATGGAAAATCAAACCTGTGGCACCAAAGGCTTGGCCATATGAGCGAGAAAGGGATAATACCCTTTTGTTAAAAGGGAAGCTACCGGATCTAAAGAATATAGATGTCGGACTATGTGAGGATTGAATCTTTGGCAAACAAAAGAAAGTCAATTTTGCAAAGATTGGCAAGACACCCAAGGATGAAAAGTTAGAGTTGGTTCATACTGATGTATGGGGACCATCTCCAGTTTCATCTCTTGCAGGCTCACTATATTATGTCACCTTTATCGATGATTCTACAATGAATGTATGGTTTTATTTTCTCAAGAAGAAATCAGAAGTCTTTGATACCTTCAGAAAATGGAAGGCCATGGTGGAAAATGAGACTGGTTTGAAAGCCAAGCGGTTGAGGTCTGATAATGGAGGAGAGTACAGAAATAGTAGATTCAGAGAATTTTGCGCAAATAATGGGATCAAGATAGAGACAACAATTCCCATGACACCGCAGCAGAATGGTGTAACAGAGCGTATGAACAGAACTCTGAATGAACGTGCCAGAAGCATGAGGATACATGACGACTTACCCAAATTACTATAGGCTGAAGCTATCAACATTACAGTTTACCTGATCAATCGTGGGCCCTCAGTTCCCTTGGATGGAAGAATACCAGAGGAAGTTTATAGTAGAAAAGAAATAAACATTTCACACTTAAGAGTGTTTGGTTGTATTTTTTATGTACACATAAATTCTGCTGAAAAAAGTAAACTTGATGCTAAGTCCAACAAATGTGACTTTGTTGGTTATGGTGGTGATGAGTTTGGTTACCGGTTTTGGGACTATTAAAATCGAAAGATCATCAGAAGCAGAGATGTCATTTTTAATGAGAATATGATGTACAAAGACAGGTCAACCACAGAATCAAGTAGCTTCAAAACCGAAACTGAAACAAAGGAATTTGTTGAGTTTGAGGAGATTTCTGGAAATGATGTTCAGATTAGTCATGAAGCAGTTCAAGAAGAACCAGGCATACCAGAACTAAGACGCTCCTCCAGAATTCCTAAACCAACCCAGCGTTATTCGCCTTCTTTGCACTACTTATTACTGACTGACAATGGTGAACCAGAGTGCTATGATGAATCAATGCAGGTGGAGGATTCACTCAAGTGGGAGTCTTCCATGAAAGATGAGATGAACTCGCTTATGTCAAATCAGACGTGGGAATTAGCTAAATTACCACCAGGCTAGAAAGCGCTCCATAACAAGTGGGTTTACAGGATTAAAGAAGAGCACGATGGGAGAAAACGCTACAAATCAAGATTGGTTGTCAAAGGTTTTTAGCAAAAAGAAGGTATTGACTACAATGAAATTTTCTCTTCAGTCGTGAAGTTGTCTACAATCAGACTGGTGTTGAAAATTGTAGTTGCAGAGAATCTACATCTTGAGCAGTTAGATGTAAAAACAGCTTTCCTTCATGGTGATTTGGAGGAAAAACTCTATATGAGGCAGCCAGAAGGCTTCATAGAGGCAGACAAGAAAAATATGGTATACAGGTTGAAGAAGAGCTTGTATGGTTTAAAACAAGCTCCTAGACAGTGGTACAAGAAGTTCGATAGCTTCATAGGTAGCATTTGTTTTACCAGAAGCCAAGCAGATCATTGTTGCTACATCAAGAAGTTCGACAACAGCTTCATTATTTTATTGTTGTACGTTGATGACATGCTCGTTGCAGGCTCAGACATGCAAGAGATTATAAACTTGAAGTAAAAATTGTCGAAGCAGTTTGCAATGAAAGATTCGGGCACTGCAAAGCAGATTCTTGGGACGAGAATTAAGAGAGACACAAAGTCGGGGACTTTGATGTTATCACAGGATGAGTACATCAACAAAGTACTCTCCAGGTTCAACATGCAAGATGCTAAACCAGTAACTACAAGTAATATCCCAAAATCCAGCTAGTGACTAAAATGAGAATTTTTGAAATTTGGTGATAAAAGTAGAATAGCTAAATAGTTCAATGACTTATGGGAAATATAGTTGAAGCTTGTTTAGTAATTATTGAATGAATTAAAGGGTAAAATGGTCAATTGACAAGTAAGATTTTTATTTTCCTTTATAAGATAAGGGAACCACGTGGAAAGGGAGAGATTTCTCCAGAGTTCTCTTCTTCTCTTTTTTTTCTTCTTCACGTGGAAGCCAAAAGCTAAGGTGAGTTTCTGGTTAATTGATTTCTTGTTGAATTTTAAGTTTGGTTTTGATTATCAAGTGACTCTTAAGCTTAAGGGAAGTTTAATTTGTCACAAAACAATAAGATGAAAGGTATATAAAGGATTAAAGGAAGGAAGTGAATAAATGAAATCTTGGTAGAAAGACATTTATGGGATTTCCAGACCAAATTTGACTTGTCAATGGTCTAATTAAGAAGTTGGAAACAATAGAATTGAATTTGGAACATGTTGAAAATTTAGTGTAATTCTTGAATTACATATGGAGAATAGGATTTTGATGTTAAAGAGGTGATGAATGAATAGAAATGAGTTTGAATAGGTGTATGTGAGTTAAGAATATAAAAGGGGAGGAAATATGAAGAGTTGAGCTAAAAAGAAAGTGAATTTCGTGCTCTAACTGGAATTTATGGGTTATGTGCATCGATGCACATTCATTGTGTACCGATGCACTCTCAAATGAATGAACATCAAATGCAATTAGTGTATCGATGCATAAGGAGTGCATCGATGCATCCCCTTAAGAATAAAACATCGAAGGTGATTTGTGTACCGATGCACATGTAGTGCATCGATGCACACGTTAAGGAATGCATCGATACACTGTAGAGTGCATCGATGCATACCTTTATTAAAAGATGAAAACAATTTTCCTTTAGCCTAAGAATTAATAGTTTAGAATATATTAATTAGTATACTGATATGTATCAATATATTACTATGTAGATTTAGAGCTTAAATGAGTTCCGGAATCATTGATAAGTAAGATCGATCCAGGGGGAAAATAAGAGATTGGTATTGACTAGTGAGGCCAGGTGAGTGCATACTAGTGACATGTAGTGTTTAATGGAAATAAGACTTGTGATGAGTCTATTTCCTAGAGTAATATGCATGAAATCATGAACATGATTATTTAGTTGTTATAATTATATGTGCTATATGTGATTATATGTATTACATTAATTGTATGTATGCATGACTAAAGATATTGATATGCTTTGTATATGTTGTATGATTTGTGTAAAACATTATTATGTAATAATGGAAGAACATGAAATAAGTTATATGATAAAGACATAAAGAATGAAATGAACATGTAACATAAGCTATAAGTTAATGAACCATTTATATATATATATGAACGTAAGATAACCAAGTATAAGTAATTTTATATGGTATAAGTGATTACACGAGAAAGGTTAAGAGACTCTATGAGAATAGTATAAATTTGAGGGCATAAACATAAGTAAGGATACATAAGTTATATAGGGAAGATTTATATACTTAAAGGAAACTATGGGTTATGAGTTATAAAGTGAAGAATTACAAAACTTTCTGAAAGAGTATTATAGAAGTCATGGAAATTGAATTAAATAAATAGATAAAACTAGTATATAAATGATTTATGTGAGTGAAAGGGGAAGTGAGATAAGATAAGTAGAAACTATGTATAGAATAGAATGAGACTATTTGAACTGGTAGTATAAACTTTATAAAGGAAGACTTACGTAAACTCGGTATATGATACAATTATAGAACATTACTATACAAATTATATTAAAGAGTATATATGGGTATATAAGTAAGTTTATAGGTTAATGATAGGACATATAAGATTATATGAATGAATGATAATATGAAAAGGGAGCTAAGTTTAATGATGTTGAACACTATGAGTTGAAGTTATGTGATTATATGAAAAAGAATACAATTATATGTGATAAGCTTTGTGATATGTGAATCATATGAAAATGTTCTACGCGTAAGTGAACCATGTGTCTATATGTATATGTGATATGTGATTTATATGACAATGAGCTATATGAAAGAACTATGAGACTATGTATATATGTGTATATGTGAATGTATGATAACATAAATATTAATGCCCATTGTGTGACATGAGAGCTAGAGATATAGTTGGTATGCCAAGAGTCGAGGGTCTACGCAGTCCTTCGGGACATATATGTATTCTTTGGAACATGTGTGAGATCTTTTGAGACACATACTTGATCCTTGGTATATATATATGATTCTTAAGGAATTTCTACGTGGTCCTTAGGGACAACCTTATATAGCACTTCGGTGCATTTCTACGCGACACTACGGTACAATTCTATGTGGCACTTCGGTGTATTTATACGAGCTGTGGTGACAACATTAGTGCACAACCTCTATAGACTCACATGTCTATAGTTCTCACATGTGTACATGGGCTAATAAAGAGATAATTGTGAAAACAATGTCTGTAATATATGTCTATGATGTGTGATATGAATTTTATGACATGATATATGTGTGATATGGGTGATTGCATCTGTTACATAATATACCTGAATATATGTGGATGTATATGTGAATGAGCATAAATGACTTATATGATGATATAAGAATTTGTATAAGATATAGAATATGAACGTAAAAGATCATATGAACAAGAAATAAGAGATATGAAGTATAATAGTATAAGAGTATGATCAAAATATAAATGATGACATGTATGTGCACAAGTATGTAATTGTTATATGTAGAAAATATATGAGTTGTATGATTTGATAGAATAAAACAGTCATGCATGATTAGTGGACATGAAATTTATTAGATGTATTTTTTTATGCCTCACTAAGTCGTAGACTTAGCATGTGATTGTTTCACACGTAGGTTACAGAAGTGAGAAGATTAAAGAGCAATGTGGAGCAAGACAGGTCAGTTCTCCTTACTGAAGGTCAGATCAGAAGAAAAGTGAATAATATGTATTTTAATATATAAAGTCCTAGTTGGCATGTTTTCAAAATAATATATTGTATAAGCTCTGAATACTTCTGTAAATGTTTTGAAAAGTCAATGTGACACCTCGGACTCGTATTCGGGTTGAATACGGGTTGGGGTGTTACATTTAATGGTATTAAAGCTAAGGTTTAGCCGATTCTAGGCTTAAACCGAAGTTAAATGAGTTGTAAAATATGTACATGCCAACACCAAGTCAATAATTTCTGATCTGATAAGTGTAAGGAGTGTATTGTCTTGCTAATAGAATAAGATTAGTATGATATAGTAAAAGTTTGATTATAATAGTTTCGAAGTGAAGTGTGAGGCGATATTCCTGATTGTGATAGCAATTCACCTGCCCTGGCCAGGCAGGAGGAAGAGCAGACACCTCAGGAAGTGCCTCATAAGATCAAAGACTGATTTCATAAAGTTGAAATCATATTAGAATAGTGATAGAAGGTTTTCACATGTTTGAATCGGAAAAATGATATGAAGTATTCTTATTATTTCGTGGATAAGACAGAATATGGTGAACAAGTGTCACCATAAGAAAGTTAAAAGATCTAATGATGTGGATAGAATAAGGGTTTGTATTTTAGATGGAAAGAATTAGCGTTGACTAACCAAATTATGTGATGGAAAATGTATAGAAATTTAATATTTTGAGATGTTGTCAGGATAAGACAACCAAAGATGAGGTGGATCGGGATACAATTGTATATTTTGATCATAATAATGTGACATAGTGAAGAAAGTGAGGATTCGTATGTTTGAGTAAAGTTAAGGATTGATAAGAAAAGTTTAAGAATGAGTACATCAGTGATTAGTTTATAAGATAAAGGAGGTTAGAATGTTGAGTTGGAACAACGGAAATTACATGGTGTATGAGAATAAATGTGGATTTGATAAGTTAAGTAAACTATTGCTGAGATAATTCCGATTGGAAGGAATGTATATGAATGGTTCGATGAAGGTTTATGATTTAGATTTGAATAATTGGTGATGACTAACATAATTATGTGATGGTAAGTGTATTAAAGTTAAAGGATTAGAAGATGATGTCAGGGTAAATTAACTAAGTATGGTTTGAATTGAGGCATGATTATGTATTTTGATCATGGAAATGTAAGGTAATGGAAGAGACAAGAGAATAGTAATGTATATGAATAAGAGTGTGGGTTGGATAAGTGAGTAAATTGCATTGGTTGGATTTCAACTGAGAAAATGAATATGATTAGTCCGATTAGGGCTTATGCCCTAAAAATGAAAAAAAAATTGTTACTGATTAATTGTGATAGTATGCATAATAAAGTTATAAGATTTGAAGAAAAGATAAAGTGAAGTTAATCAAGTATGATATGAATATGGATGTGGTTATGTATTTTGATCATACAAATATGATGTAGGCAAGGAGATAAACATTAGTATGTTTTAAAAAGTGGCTTTAAAGAAGAAAATACAAGTACAAGAGAGGATAAAGAATAAAGTTCTGTATAAGTAAATGATGATATCAAAGTTATGAGGATGCAATTAAGATTGGTACACGGAGATGAGTATAAGTGATAGGACAAGAGTATGTGAACATGAAAAGAAAGATATGATTTGTGTATAAGGAATGAATAAAGGAATAAGGGAATAAAGAAATGAAAGGGATTGAGTTAAAGGATCAGATATGATAAAGGTTATATGGAAGTGTAGATGATAATTTTGATATAGAAGTAAGAAAAGTGTGCAAGGTAATGTGAAAGGATTATTTAAAGTGTATGTTTAATCATATTTAGAGGAGATTTAAGGTCGTGTTCTTGGTTAAATGATGATGGAAAAACGAATTTGGTTATTATTATAAGGTAGTTAGGGATGGATTTATGATATTGAGTGATGAAAATGGATGTTACTTTCTATGTGATGAGTGACATTATATGGATTTTAGAAAGGTTAAAGGAAAATGCAGAATCGAATGAGAGAAAAGACATATATGGATTGAGGTTATGGGTTACTGTGTATATGATAAGTGACAGTAGATAAATGTATAAAGGAAAAAGGTAGTTGAAGAAATAAAGGAAAGAAAGATTAAGTAAAGGAGGTAGCATGAGAACATTAGAAGATATGTTCTTATTGATATGTTCAGTGAAAATTCGAGGACGAATTTTCTTTAAAGGAGGGGAGATTTGTAATATCCCAAAATCCGGCTAGTGACTAAAATGAGAATTTTTGAAATTTGGTGATAAAAGTAGAATAGTTAAATAGTTCAATGACTTATGAAAATATAGTTGAAGCTTGTTTAGTAATTATTGAATGAATTAAAGGGTAAAATAGTCAATTGACAAGTAAGATTTTTATTTTCCTTTATAAGATAAGGGAACCACGTGGAAAGGGAGAGATTTCTCCAGAGTTCTCTTCATCTTTTTTTTCTTCTTCTTCACCTGGAAGCCAAAAGCAAAGGTGAGTTTCTGGTTAATTGATTTCTTGTTGAATTTTAAGTTTGGTTTTGATTATCAAGTGACTCTTAAGCTTAAGGGAAGCTTAATTTGTAACAAAACAATAAGAGGAAAGGTATAGAAAGGATTAAAGTAAGGAAGTGAATAAATGAAATCTTGGTAGAAAGACATTTATGGGATTTCCAGACCAAATTTGACTTGTCAAGGGTCTAATTAAGAAGTTAGAAACAATAGAATTGAATTTGGAACATGTTGAAAATTTAGTGTAATTCTTGAATTACTTATGGAGAATAGGATTTTGATGTTAAAGAGGTGATGAATGAATAGAAATGAGCTTGAATAGGCGTATGTGAGTTAAGAATATAAAAGGGGAGGAAATATGAAGAGTTGAGCTAAAAAGAAAGTGAATTTCGTGCTATAACTGGAATTTCTGGGTTATGTGCATCGATGCACATTCATTGTGTACCAATGCACTCTCAAATGAATGAACATCGAATGCAATTAGTGTATCGATGCATAAGGAGTGCATCGATGCATCCCCTTAAGAATAAAACATCGAAGGTGATTTGTGTACCGATGCACAAGTAGTGCATCGATGCACACGTTAAGGAATGCATCGATGCATTGTAGAGTGCATCGATGCATACCTTTATTAAAAGATGAAAACAGTTTTCCTTTAGCCTAAAAATTGATAGTTTAGAATATATTAATTAGTATACTAATATGTATCAATATATTACTATGTAGATTCATAGCATAAATGAGTTCCAGAATCATTGACAAGTAAGATCGATCCAGGGGAAAAATAAGAGATTGGTATTGACTAGTGAGGTCAGGTGAGTGCATACTAGTGACATGTAGTGTTTAATGAAAATAAGACTTGTGATGAGTCTATTTCCTAGAGTAATATGCATGAAATCATGAACATGATTATGTGGTTGTTATAATTATATGTGCTATATGTGATTATATGTATTACTAAAGATATTGATATGCTTTGTATATGCTGTATGATTTGTGTAAAACATTATTATATATATGTTGTATGATTTGTGTAAAACATTATTATGTAATAATGAAAGAACATGAAATAAGTTATATGATAAAGACATAAAGAATGAAACGAACATGTAACATAATCTATAAGTTAATGAATCATTTATATATATATATATATATATATATATATATATATATATATATATATATATATATATATCCATATATATATATATATATATATATATGTGTGTGTGAATGTAAGATAACCAAGTATAAGTAATATTATATGGTATAAGTGATTACACGAGAAATGTTAAGAGACTCTATGAGAATAGTATAAATTTGAGGGCATAAACATAAGTAATGATACATAAGTTATATAGGGAAGATTTATATACTTAAAGGAAACTACGGGTTATGAGTTATAAAGTGAAGAATTACAAAACTTTCTGAAAGAGTATTATAGAAGTCATGGAAATTGAATTAAATAAATAGATAAAACTAGTATATAGATGATTTATATGAGTGAAAGGGGAAGTGAGATAAGATAAGTATAAACTATGTATAGAATAGAATAAGACTATTTGAACTGGTAGTATAAACTTTATAAAGGAAGACTTAGGTAAACTCAGTATATGATACAATTATAGAACATTACTATACAAATTATATTAAAGAGTATATATGGGTATATAAGTAAGTTTATAGGTTAATGATAGGACATATAAGATTATATGAATGAATGATAATATGGAAAGGGGGTTAAGTTTAATGATGTTGAACCCTATGAGTAGAAGTTATGTGATTATATGAAAAAGAATACAATTATATGTGATAAGCTTTGTGATATGTGAATCATATGAAAATGTTCTACGCGTAAGTGAACCATGTGTCTATATGTATATGTGATATGTGATTTATATGACAATGAGCTATGTGAAAGAACTATGAGACTATGTGTATATGTGAATGTATGGTAACATAAATATTAATGCCCATGTTGTGTGACATGAGAGCTAGAGATATAGTTGGCATGCCAAGAGTTGAGGGTCTACGTGGTCCTTCAGGACATATATGTATTCTTTGGAACATGTGTGAGGTCTTTTGAGACACATACTTGATCCTTGGTATATATATATGATTCTTAAGGAATTTCTACGTGGTCCTTAGGGACAACCTTATATAGCACTTCGATGCATTTCTACGCGGCACTACGGTGCAATTCTACATGGAACTTCGGTGTATTTATACGAGCTGTGGTGACAGAATTAGTGCACAACCTCTATAGACTCACATATCTATAGTTCTCACATGTGTACATGGGCTAATAAAGAGATAATTGTGAAAACAATGTCTGTAATATATGTCTATGATGTGTGATATGAATTTTATGACATTATATATGTGTGATATGGGTGATTGCATCTGTTACATAATATACCTGAATATATGTGGATGTATATGTGAATGAGCATAAATGACTTATATGATGATATAAGAATTTGTATAAGATATAGAATATGAACGTAAAAGATCATATGAACAAGAAATAAGAGATATGAAGTATAAAAGTATAAGAGTATGATCAAAATATAAATGATGACATGTATATGCACAAGTATTTAATTGTTATATGTAGAAAAATATATGAGTTGTATGATTTGATAGCATAAAACAGTCATGCATGATTAGTGGACATGAATTTCATTAGATGTGTTTTTTTATGCCTCACTAAGTCGTAGACTTAGCGTGTGATTGTTTCACACGTAGGTTACAGAAGTGAGAAGAGTAAAGAGCAATGTGGAGCAAGACATGTCAGTTCTCCTTACTGAATGTCAGATCAGAAGAAAGGTGAATAATATGTATTTTAATATATAAAGTCCTAGTTGGCATGTATTCAAAATAATATATTGTATAAGCTCTGAATAGTTCTGTAAATGTTTTGAAAAGTCAATGTGACACCTTGGACTCGTATTCGGGTTGAATATGGGTTGGGGTGTTATTGTACACCTTTACGTGTTCATTTTAGACTCTCCAAAGAATAGTTACAAAAGACAGAGGAAGAACATGCACACATGGTAAAGGTGTCGTATACCTCAGCAATTGGAAGTATGATATATGTCATGGTTTGTACTAGACCAAATATTGCTCAAGCAGTGGGAGCTGTTGGCTGGTACATGAATAATCCAAGCAAGGTACACTGGGAAGTAGTCAAATGGATCCTCAGATATCAGCAGGGTACCACAAACAAAGCACTTTGTTTCAAAGGTGGAGATACGATACTAACAGGCTATGTAGATGCTGACTTAGTTAGAAATGTTGACATCATAAGATGCACTACAGGACATGGCTATACTCTAGGAGGTATCGCAATGAGTTGGGTTCCCCAACTACAAAAGATAGTTGCTCTCTCCACAATTGATGCAGAATATGCCGCTGTTACGGAAGACAACAAGGAGATGATTTGGCTCCAAAGTTTCTTGGAAAAGTTAGGCAAGAAACAAGAAAACAATGTCTTGTATTGCGATAGTCAAAATGTTATCCATCTAGCGAAAAATCCATCTTTTCATTCTAGGACGAAGCATATACAATTGTGATATCATTTTATCCGGTCTCTTCTGGAAGATGGGATTTTGAAACTTGAAAAGATTAGTGGAGCTCAAAATCTGGCAGACATGTTAACAAAGACGGTGACTACGGACAAACTGAAGTTGTGTTCAGCTTCAGTTGGCATGCTAGAGTAACAAGACCAGAAATGTTGTTGCATTGATCGAGGTGTGAAGACAGATTAAAATCAGTCTTCAAGTGGGAGATTGTTGAAAGTTCAAAGTTTGGCACCGAATGGTGCATGGTTCAAATTTTGGCACCGAATGGTGCATGATTCAAAGTTTGACAGATTTTTGTTGAAAAATAATAATGAGAAAATTGCAAATTTAGTCCCTATACTTTAGGATATTTATAATATTAATCCTTAAGCTTCAACAATAAATACTCTAACCCATTTAGCTTCAAAATCATCCTAAATCATTTCTTTCTCCCAATACTAAAGAGTTTAGAGAGTTTTCTTGTGAGTTGTGAGTGTTTTGTAAACACCTGTAATTTTTCTCTCTTTAGTAAAAAGATATGCAGCAGTTTGGAGACGTAGGCATAATTGACCGAACTCCATTATCAATTTCGGGTATTATTTTTCTACTTTTATTTCGCATTCTCACTGATCTGGTTATAGGGAAATTACTCGTTTAATTTCCCAACAATATGGTTATTTCATGAAGATCTTCGCGAGGCACAACATTGTCTCTAGAGGCAAGAGTAGAATAGTAGAGCAGCTAAGATAGAGAAGCAGCTCAAAGCACGAAGGGAAATCGAGGCATTGATCATGGAACAATTGAATATGTTCCATGTACATTACAACCAGGCTATGGTCCCGACTCATCTCGAGGATGTGTTTAAGCTCCTTATACCACAATGGGCGGTTCCCCAAGAGCTGGCCATGCTCTTTTGGCTCAGTGACGGAGACCCTCTTCCATTCTAGAACTCTTGCATGCCCTTGCCCCTTTATCCTTTTCATCATACTCAAATGTCATCCAACCGGCCCTATCGCAGTTTATCCACGAGATGCATATCGAGGAGGCGGTAATTGATGAGGAAATGTCTGAGATTCAAGCTACATGTGTTCTCTACCTTCCTTTTTCTCCAGTGAACAGCGGCAAGTCAGGTAGTTTGGCCTCCAGTGGTATTTAATCCATGTTCAAGAAGATTGCTTGGGTCATCACCAAGGCTCAAAAGCTAAGGTTAAAATTTTGATTGTTAAATATACCATGTATAGAGAAATAAGTAGAATTTTCCATAAAGTTTCAGCAATGTGTGTATAGTTGACTGTTATTTGGAAACTTATACAACAAGTTCAAGGCATTAGAGCTGGTGGTGAAGAAGCTGCTGAACCAAACTGAAGCAGCAGAGTTCCTAGTGGCCCTCTCAGGAATTCAAGTTGCTATCCACCAGTTCGCCAAGCACCAGAAATTGCAGAAGGGTCCATTTACTGTGTCCGTCAAGTCTCAAAATACAGTTGAGACTTCAAAACAGCCAAAGACCAACATAGAAGACAGAATCAGTCATTTTTTAAAGACAAGTGATAGCTTAGAACACGGACAAGGAATTCAACACGCCCTTTGCGAGTTCGAAGAGCAGCAGGGGTTGCGAAAGGGGCCTGTTACTCGGTCTGTCAGGTTTCAGCATGCGTTTGAGACTTCAAATCAGCCTAATATACCCTTAGAAAACAGAACCAATTTAGGGGAGAATTTGTGCATGTTCTTTGAACAAGATAGAAATGAAGAAAGAATTATATATGCTATCAGTGAGTTCGAAGACCATCAGGGGTTGCGAATGGAGCCCGTCGGTATGCCTCTTGAGTCTTGGGATGTAGCTGAAACTTCAAAGCAGCCAATGATCCACTTAAAAAATAGGGTTAGCTCGTGGGAAAAGTTCAGCAGGATGGTGGAACAAGAGAGAGGTGGGCAAGGGATTGAAGAACAACTTTAATGCATGTACTCTGAGCATTAACTCAAATTCCATGAGAGAGTTGGTGATGTTGGCTGAACAATTGTTCAAATATGGGGTACTTTTTATCAGCTGAATCAAATGTAGTTTACATTTTAAGGAATCAAAACTCTTTTTTCACGTTAAAATTTGGCCATATCTGGCTGAATTTAAAACTTAAATTGTCCTGAGAGTTCTTCAGAACCAAGAAATTGGTGACCAGACAATTAATTTACTGTTTTTATATTTATGACCTTATGCAATTTAGAAATAACTAAAATGAAAAAATGAAAAGAAAAACTTTTGAAAGTGTCTGCATCTGATACATATTCAGATGTAAATGATATAATTTAATTAATTTAAAAAAATAAGAAACTTATGTAATATTTAAAAATAACACTATTAACATTTAAAAAATAAATAAAATTCAAAGATATCAGAAGTTAAACATGTGTTTCTTTGTTCACATCTGCAACTTGATGAGGGATGCCAGTGAGATTCAGCAGTTAAACATGTGTTTCCAAAGGTTAAATCATGGTCACATCCCTTAACTTTTGACCTTTTTTATTAGAGTCACAAAAAGGGGTCCTAAACGAAATCTTATTTGATACACCTTGCTTCTAAAATACCAAATATATGCATATTCTAATTTTCTTTCAAACCAACAAATCTTTTATTTCAACACTCTTCAACATGCTAGGGGACATAATCATAGACTAAGATCCACCTTAATCCCCAAACATTTTTTTTAAAAAAGTAATATTTTTTTATTTTTAAATATTATAAATTAAAAGGACATTTTATAATTTTCTTAAATTTAAATATTAATATGGTAATGTCTTGTAGTTTATAAATATATATTTGATTATGTATGGTAGTAATGGCCCTTTAAGGGTGTAGTTTGTGATCTCTACAGTTATTCTACTGCTCGTTGTATTCTGGAAGACAAATGACTGACAATCTCGAGCACCAAAGAGTGGTCGAAAATTTATCTTAAAGAAATTGTGTAGTTACAGGCCTCAACTTGTTTCAAATCTGTTAATGTCATAAATCACATTTTTATTTCTAAACTATTCTTTTCTATTATTAACAAAATATTTCTTTTTTTGTTCGTATCGGATTGTTATACTTGGCAGTTATCTTGTATAAAAAATTAAGTTGAAAATGAGAAGTGGCCAGGGAACATATAGAAGTGCTCTCCTCTTTACCTAAAACAATATAAACCATATATTGATTTGGTGGATATGTGCTGCATATATTTGTTGTCGTCCCCATTTGTCATGTGAACAAAATCTCCGTTTCAGATATTACATTCAACAATATTAAATTACATAAGAACGTCGTGAGAGACATTATTAATTCTATCTACATTCGTCAACAACACAATACCATTTTCTTTTTCATTAAGGATTATTTTAATGAAAATCATAAAACTTCCCTTAAATATAATACCTATTTAATAATTAATTAATTTAGTTTTAAAATGGATTAATGAATCATATATTACAATCTTACCCACCGCATATATCCGATAAGTTGTTAACCAAAAAATATCAACAAAGTATCGTTCTTTTTTCAGACAAACTGATAATTACATTGACATTTCAACCAAAAGCCGCATTTTATTCAATCACGTTTTTGATAAATTTCACTTTAGTCTCAAACTTTTAGAAATTTAAGTTTTGGTCTTCAATCGATGAAGAAAATATGCTTCTACAATTTTTGTACCAAAATAATTATTGATAAAAAAATGTTAAAAATAAAAATAAAACCTCTTAAAAATATTAAAACTTCAAATGGAACAATCAATATTTAAAAACTAAGCTGAGACCAAAATAAAAAGATTATAAACAATAGATAGAATCTAATACCAAATCTAATTATTTCCAATATTATATAAAAGTAAAATAACTAAAATATTACAACTCTATAAATTGGATACAAAACTACAAATTGAAGCTTCAAATGGTACTTACCTAATAAATTGTAAGAGAGACAGTGTTTTTAATCATATTAAAGACGGTATATCAAACGATAAGAATGTGATATAAAAAGAGTTAACTGCATCCTATATTCTCAAATTATTAATTTTATTTTAAATTAGTCTCTACATTTTTAATATTCTAATTCCATCACTAAATTATGATTACCATTTTAAATCAGTCCTCAAACTTTTGAATATTTTAGCTTCATCCCTAAACTATTACCTTCATTCTAAATTGATTCCCAAACTTTTTGAACATTTCAATTTCATCCCAAACTATACATATATACTTGTCACATCCCTTGTTAATAAAACTATTAGGCCAAGTTATATTATTATATGTTTTTAAAAAATAAAATTTTTGGTTAAACTATGGTTGAAACTAATTATAAATTTGGTTGAATTTGGGGATGAAATTGTAAGATTCAAAAGTTTGAGAACCAATTTAAAATGAGGGTCATAGTTTGAGAATAAAATTAGAATATTCAAAAGTTTAAGGACCAATATAAAATAAGGCATATGATGTAGTTAACTTATATAAAAAAGATATTTAAACTCAAAATGGAAAGTTACATGAAGTACATATAATATAACATTAATTAACAATGAAACAAAGGCCACATCTTTTTACAGTAGAAATTGCCCTTTTTCATCATACCCTACTGAAGTTATGAATAACAACTTTTTCCCTTTTTGTTCAAGTTGTAACCGTAACATTAGAGTTTTTAAATTCCCATCAATCATTATGGATCCTACTCTCCTTCTCTATGTGTAAAATAGTTTTCTAAAAGATCATATTAGATCTCAAATGTAACCTCCATTAGAGAATAGATTATTGATTGTAATTTTTTTTCATTTTCTCTCATCGGTAAACCGTTCATCTTTTCTTCTTTTTATCTTTGTTGATCGACGGAGGCATCAACTTCAATATTGATTACCAACCGTCGGTATTCTTTATTACCATTTTATTTTATTTTATTTTTATTTACAATAAGTTTACATTTATGACATGTTTTCTTATGTCTTTATGGTACATTTTTTCTGTCTTTTGGCATGTTTTTTTATTGTTGTTTTTATTTATATTTTTCTAAGGGTTGATTAGACATCGCCAAGACTGATTAAGATGACGTTTATCTGTTATATTTCTGATCTTCCCTACTTTGGACCCTCATACTGGATTAGGGTACCCGTTATGCATTCGTGGATAGCTTTTTAAGTCGCTCGAGTTTGATTTGTTATTTGTCGGTGGTCTTTCAGTAGCTTGATCCCCTTTTTTGGTTCGTTTGCTGATACAATCAGATCTGTTTGTATCTATCTTTGTTCGAGTTTTCTTGGTTAGATTTTAATCTTTTCTCGTATGGTCCTTGTGTGATCTTAAGTTGCTACTTGTGTGATCTTAAGTTGTTAGTTTTGTTTCAATGATTATAGGAAATTATTCTAATTATATGCTTAATTTACGGATTGTAAATATTTATTGTAATTTATGATATTTTTTATTTTAAATAAAATTAATTATTTCTTTATAAAAAGTTTATTGATTGTAAATTATAATTATATCATTTTATAAATCATTATTTGATATACTAATAAAGATATTTGAAAGTTACAAACAAGGATAAAAAACTTATAATATATTTTCTTTATTTGTTTTTATGTTTTTGATATTAATTAAATACTTAATCATGTCGTTTTTTACATTCAGTGACGAATGTAGGCTTTATTTAAAGTGGGCAAGTGTCTACCTTGGAATCTGAATTTTTTATACTAATAGTTCATTTTATTAAATGTGTCAACTCTAAAAAATATTTTTGGATCCGCCACTGATCAGATTAAAGTTCTAATTTATGAAAGATGTTGGATCTTTAGATTCTCTAAAAGCATAAGAAAGTGTTCGATAATACTCTTAAGAAGCTTTTGATCGAGATGAGTAACAACGAAGCAGTTCAAATAGCGTTTTGAACTTTGCGACCATGACATAATAAATTTAATCTAAAGTCTGATTAAAAGATACGAATCAATCAGATTACACGTAAATAGAACCACGTAGCTGATGCTTAACGAAATTATGTCGCGACTAAATATTAAGCGAGTCTCTTCGTTACTGTGCCACCGTCGATAGAAGCCATTAATGCACACAAGAAACATTGATAGCTGCTGATAAACATTAATTAATTTAAGAGTAAAGTATATAAATGGTCACTGAACTTTTCAGATGCTTTCATTTAGGTCTCTCAACTTTTAAAACTTACAATACAGTCACCAAACAATTATTTCATTTACAATATGGTCCCTAACGTAACAGCCATTTCACTGTCGTTAGGGTAAATTATATAAATGGTCACTGAACTTTTCAGGCGCTTGCATTTAGGTCCCCCAACTTTTAAAACTTACAATACAATTATCAATTATATTCTAAACCCCAAATTTCAAAATACTTTAATTACATTCTAAACCTCAAATTCCAAAATACTTCAATTACATGCCCGACCTCAAATTCATAATTCATTCCCAAAATATGTCATAACAAACTGAACTAGAAGCAGTAATCCTAAACCCTCAAAACATAACCTTAAATGCTAAATTTCCCCACCAATTAACCCAACATAATCAACAACATTTAGTTCATTTTGGGTCCATAACAATAAGTGATTATGTTGGGTTTAGGATTTAAAAGTTAGATTTAACAAACTATAAGCATAACAATACTCAATTTGATTCGAAAAATTTATATTTTGACTTGAATTGATTCAAAAAATTTGATACAAATTGAATTTGAGTTGTAATTTCATAAACTCAACTTAAAAAAATTTCAAGTTAAAATCAAATTGTAAAATACAACTCGAATATCTCAAAATTTTGAGTAACTAGTGGATTATTTTTTAAGTTTGAGTCTAGTCCCTTGACTCTGTATGATATATGTATATCACATATGGAAAAAATATGAAGAAATATATGTATTATAAATATTTATAATTAAATTTAAACAAAAACTCGAAAATTCAATTCAATTCAATTCGACTTGATTTAAAATTTATAAACTCAAATAAAAAAAATTGAGTCAACTATTTTATAAACTGAACTGAATTAGAATAAAATAATATTATAACATGATAAATATTTATAATTAAATTTAAACAGAAACTCAAAAATTCAATTCAAATCGACTTGATTTAAATTTTATAAACTCAAATAGAAAAAAATTCGAGTCAACTATTTTATAAACTGAATTGAGTATTTAGGTCTAACATAACCCTAAACCCTAAACCCAACATAACCACTTATAGTTGGTTATTTTTTTTGAAAGGTTATGTTTTGAGGGTTTAGGATTGCCGCTTCAAGTTGAGTTTGTTATGACATATTTTGAGAATGAATTATGAATTTGTGGTTGGGCATGTAATTGATGTATTTTGGAATTTGAGGTTTAGAATGTAATTGAAGCATTTTGGATTTTGGGGTTTAGAATGTAATTATGACTATGTTGCAAGTTTTAAAAGTTGGGGGACCTAAATGCAAGCATCTAAAAAATTCAATGACCATTTATATATAATTTACCCTAACGACAATGAAACGGCCGTTACGTCGGGGACCATATTACAAACGAACTAAATGTTTGGCGACTATATTGTAAGTTTTAAAAGTTAGGGCACCTAAATGCAAGAATCTGAAAAGTTCAGTGACCATTTATATACTTTACCCTTAATTTAATTTCATCGTTTCAATTACATTATAACTCAGTATTTTTCGGTTCAAATATAAAGCTCAAACTAAAAAGAACATTAACATCTTATTCGATGGATCAGTTCGATCTGAAGTTTTATTTGATGGTTTGAATTTTTGGTTTATTTATATTACATCTTTAATAAAACTTAGAGAGATATAAGGTGTTTAGAGTGGGGGCCTTGGGCGGGGAAGTATCACTTGCAGTAATCGAATATACGATAAAAGAAATACGCTATAAGAAATTTTATTATTTTTTAATATTTTCGATAAAAAATTACATAAAACATTATTATTTTTACTGAAAATGTTATTATTTGGCGTTTTATCATATTTGATAATATATCTGGTATAAAAAATAATGTTTTGGGGAGTGTTTTATCAGATATATTACCAAACCTAGTAAAACACCCAATAATAATATTTTCGATAAAAATAATAATGTTTTAAGTAATTTTTTATCGAAAATATTAAAAAAAATAATATTCCTAATAACGTATTTTCTTATGTATATTAAGACTGCGTAAGATAAAAACTTCCCGCCTTGGCAAACCCAAAACCAGTAAAAATCAGATGATGTAGAGATGATGATCATGGTTGACAGTACACACGCGTGCACATGAACAGTCCTCTATTTAGTTCCCTTTGCATCTTCCCAATTATCTGGCTTTTCTAAGATATGATGTGTTCGTATTTGCAACACAAAAGTCCTTCCCCTTACTATTTTACAATATCATTTTTATTGTCGTATTTTAAATTATTATATATGTTTATTATATATTTTTAAAATAATAAAAAGTCTTTTGAATGAATAATACATTATATTCAACTATTAATAAAAAAATATTATGAATGAAAAACATTTTTAAGAGTAAATAATATTAGAGATTCTTATGTTTTCAGCATGTTCGATTTTAATTATGAATATTAAAAAATTTAGTTTTGGTCATTTTATTTCCAATCCATCTTATTTTAGTCACCAACAGTTAATTTTGTTACTTTATTGATGTGACATTAGTTAAAATAGTTTTATTTTAACTTGATCTCTAAATTTTAGACAACATTTTGATTTGACCTTAAATTTTACATAAAATATTAATTTAACACATAAAATTTATTTAAAAATATCAATTTGACTCATAAATCCAATCAAAATTCACGTCGTTGACCGATACTCATCATCGTCGTTGGTCACTATCATTTGTTGTCACCTATCATTGTCGCCTACAATCGTTGAACCCTAAAAATTTTCAATTCACCACTTTTTGATATTCTGAATTTGAATCTAGTGTCCATTTCATTGAAAATAAAAGTTAAAAATTAAAATTATTATTTAAAATTTATATAAAAAACAAAAATAAAATTAATCTCTTAAAATTATTTTTTTCACAATAATTAATTATTTAGAAAGGATCAATTGATCTTCATCATTAAATTGACTCTTCTAATTGTACTTAAAAATTAAGCGAGTCTCTCATTTGAATTATAGTTCAAATGAGTAATTATATAAAAATCATAATCAAATAAAACTGTATTTAAAAATATAGATAAAATATGTTTTTATTTGAAAAAAATAATCAAATTTATGTTGATTTTTTTTTATATAATTACGTATCTGATCAACAATTTAAATGAGAAATTCACTTATTTTTAAATACAATTGAAATTTTTGTTTATATAACTAATAAATAATATAAAATAATAAAATATAATAAAAAACATCTCACGGAAATAATATAATAAATAGCGTACCAAATTTATAAAAAAACGAATTACTAATACTACATAGCATAAAAACAACAATAAACAAACATTTTATTTTAAATTCCATAAATGTTAACAAACAATGTTTCTTTTTTAAATAGAAGTCATTAATTTTATTTTTTAAAAAGTATTTTTTAAAATTATAATGAAATACTTACAACTACAAACTTAAACTAATTGCATCTAAAAAATTCATACGAAAAATAATTAAATTATACGAGGATGATAACTTTTTCTATTAATTTAAAGCAACAAATATTCAGTATCAATCAAAAGGTACTTGAAATATAAGAATTTTGAGACTGACATCGGCCTATCCACTAAGAAGAACGCAAATAAAATTAGAAAAGGAGGCTATAAATAATGACACTGAGCAGTTGGATCTTCTTCGGTGGTGCTTTTTGTCAACAAAGATACATAAATTATTATAATTTACCCTTTCTTCCTTCTTTTTAAGTTAAGCCACAGCAGAAGCCAACAAGAACACTGGTTTTTTTTTAATTCCAACACTAGAGCAATTTAAGACGGTAAAAAACAAGCTTATTACAGGGGAAAAAACATGTTTGCAGGAGATCAGAATGGTTTACAAGATGACCCAAGGTTGAAGGCCATTTTTGAAGCATTAGAGTTGTGCCTCACATCCCAAAGCCAGGTTTTTTTTTTCTTCTTCTCCCTTAGCTTATCAGAAAAACTTTTTCTCTTTTTCTTTGTCGGTGTTCTGAAAGCATAAAATAAAAAGTGTAAAAGATGTCTTGTTGTTTGGTAATAAAATGTTAATTTTTTTGTTGGTTTGATGTTTTATGTTCCAAGACATAACGACACTTCTACTTGATCACGTGACCTTCAAAGATACCGTCGACATCTTTGTTGATCGTTATAGAGATATGGGTATTCTATTGTCGCCGGTATCCTAACTCTCTTTTTTTTCACTTCTCATTAGATCTGATAATTCATGTTTAATATGAAATTACTCTTTTTTCCTCTTTTCTTTGTCGGTGTTCTGAAAGCATAAAATAAAAAGTGTAAAAGATGTCTTGTTGTTTGGTAATAAATGTTAAATTTTTTTGGTGTTTGATGTTTTTATGTTCCAAGACATAACGACACTTCTACTTGATCACGTGACCTTCAAAGATACCGTCGATCTTTGTTGATCGTTATAGAGAGATGGGTATTCTATTGTCGCCGGTATCCTCTAACTCTCTTTTTTTTCACTTCTCATTAGATCTGATAATTCATGTTTAATATGAAATTACTCTCGTCTTTTTTTGTAGACAAAATTGCAGCCAAATAATGTCATAACTGTAGTAGGTGCTTGGTTCTATTATGCTTACATGGTGAATTGAGATTGTAGGAGTTGAAGCTAGAGGATTTATGTTTGGTCCCTCGATTGCATTGGGTGTCAAGTTTGTTCCCTCACGTAAACCCAGGAAGTTGCCAGGTATATATGAGTTTGATTGTATGGTGAAACATGCAATTTAAGCCCTTCTCACCATTTGACAACCTGGAGAGGTGATCTCCGAAGCATACATACTGGAAGACGACAAGGACTGTTTAGAGATGCATGTCGGAGCTGTTCAACCTGGGGAACGCGTCTTAGTTATCGACGACTTGGTGGCTACAGGGGGAACTCGTGCTGCTGCAATACTATTAGGTCATAATTATTTGTACTTCATCCATGTACACTTCCTTTAGCATATATACCATTTACTAGTTTCTGAAAATGAAATTTTGTTACCGATGGTGTTTACTATAACGAGTTGGGGCACAATTGGTTGAATGTGCATGTGTTGTTGGACTGCGTGAGGTAAGAGATTAGAATGAAATTGAGCATATCCGTTTCACACAAGTTTCTCTCATAAAATTGACAACATGGACTAAATGAAAAGCCATTGTATATCTTGTGGAGCCGGCAACAGATTAATTGCTCTGAACCTTCGGGTATCAGTTAAATGTTACCATGCAATAAGTTCCTTTTACTTTGCTAATTTGCTTAATTAGTTCATTTGTTTACTTTCCAGGTAGTGGAGTTGGTGCTGAAACATGCAGACAAGACGATCTGGTTCTCGGATGAACTTTGGTTCCCCAGTGAATACTACTTCAAAAATCGATTAGTGTTTTTCTTTCAAACCTTGGGTTGCACTGCGTAATCTCTTTACCATGAAACCAGTTCATCTGTGAGTCTGTTTTAGTTTTACTTTTCCACGTAAGTTTAGTTTTAATAAAGTCTTATCGCATTCAGTACCTGTTGATGTTGTTCAATTTTATCATATATATATATATATATATTCCATTCACGCTTTTTAATGTACCCTATCTTTTTTTTCCCGATTGTACTAATTAATTAATTATAATATTAATTACAATTAAGGGCCTAGCCAAGGTTGGTCCCTGCCCAGTAAATGATGAAAATTTCATCTTAATCACTTTTATATATGAAAATTGAATTTTGCTCTTTTGACCCTTGGATAAATGGAAAAAAGTATTTATGTTCCTTTTGAAAATAAATAATTCTGATTAATAATTTAAGCATTTTATTTATATTATTAAGGAATTTAATTAAATTTAATAGTAAGTGACTAGAATAAACTCAAATTTAATGTTAAATATTTTAAATATAGAATTAATACTAAAAATAAAAAAAAATAATAGATAATTATTAAATAGATAATTACTGATTGATTTTAATTTCCGTTTTATTCTTATTATCACTATAACCGAAAATTTGACCCCACGCGCCAATTTCAGAACCCATAATAAATAAACAACTATTCAAAAAAATACAATAAATTAAAAAACGAACAACACAACAGAATATAATATAATAAGAAGAATTTCCCACAAATTAAAAAACCCTAAGCCCAAAGGCAAAACCTTTCAAAAGATTTCTTCCACCAAACAGAAAAGTCACTTCTAAACCCTATTTCTTCTTCTTTTTCCTCTAGAGAGAGGGGGAGTGAATTAGATTGATACAGACGGAAAGATAGATTTTCTTTGATTTACCGAAGGATGTCTGCGGCAGTGTGCGGGAGCAAGAGATCGTTCTTCGAGGATATCCCGTCGCCGCCGTCAGCTTCTGTATCCAAGAAGCTCCGGCGCTGCTCGCCTCCATCTCCTTCGTCTGTTCACTTCTCTCCGCCTCCGTCTACCCTCGAACAACTCCAAACCCTCTTCCCTAACATCGACCCTCAGGTTTACCATCCTTTTTAATTTAATTTGTATTTATATATATAGGTGTTAATTAGATGAAAAATATAAGGTTTATTTGGTCATTGTAGTATAATCAAATTAGATTTCAAAAGGTTTATGATTGAGGCGTGACTGTTTATTGATTCAGTGCTTTGGCTTTTATGTTTGGATGCGGAGATTAGGAAGTGGGGAAAGGGGTAAAATTTTAAACCTGCATTAATTTATGTATCCTTTACGTCCGTTGGCTTATTGCACAAGCAAACAGAATCTTACTACTAGTTATTTTTTAATGTTGGGTGAAGTGCTTTGTTGCTTCGTTATTGTAAAATCCATTTAAAAGAAAAGAAGGAAATTTCAATAGATTTTTGGTAAAATCCTAACAAGTGCAATGGTGTGGATTGAAGCCATGAAAGAAGTCAGTAATTGGAAAACCTTTGAGATTGAGATGTTTTCAAGTCCTTTCCTTTTGCAAGCTCCCAATTAAGCCGGAGCATATAGATATTCACTTCTATGATCATCTTTATTCAATTCGATGTGGAGTTGTTGGGGCTTCCTTGATGTATTTTCCACAACTGAGGAAATAGTCCTTTCTTTTTGAAAAAAGAGAAACACTGAATAAGTTGCGCGAGGTTACAAAATTAGCTTCTTGTCTTCTTTTATGTTGCTTAGATTTTGAAAGTGTTTGCTTTTACTTATCCATCGGTCCATTAAGAGATTAGGGTTTGGTGTCAAATTAATGATTTCTCTCTCTCTTTTGTCAATATCTAACAACCATTCCTTGCAGCTTTTGGAGAGAGTATTATCAGAATGTAGCAATGATATAGATACTGCTATCAAGAGGCTACAGGAGCTTTGCATAGGTGCTGCAGGGGTGGAGTCCGGCCCTTTTGAGGATCTGGGTACAACTGCAGAGCTGGGTATGCCGCTGTTTCTTGCAATTGTATTTCTTATAATTTATTATCAATCTGTATTATTTCCATCATGATTTTCATGTCCTTTAATATTGTTCATTGATGGTTGATGTTGCAAAATACTTTCTCTGATGCAACTAAAAAACTTCATTGTCGATCGATCAAGTGCATGAAGCTATCGCAATCGGCTCTCAATTTCCGGTATCTGTTTGGTAGTCTGTATATCCAATGGTTAAATTCATATGCACGTTGAGAATGGAATAATGTGGGCTATCTTAAAGTCTTTATACGGTGAGATTACACAATCATTTAAAAGCATCCTTTAACAGCTGATTTGCCTTTTCTTCTTTTCTTTTTGATCCTTATCTAAACCAATTAAATTGATTTTGAATGAAATAGATAAATATGGAATCTGGCTTTTAATTTTTATTGTCTCTGTTTGATGTCTCCTTGGCTTTATACTTCAATAATATGCTGTGGTTACCATCATCAATTTCAGTAGGCCATGCTCTGTATTAAACTAGGATGTCCCCACTTCTTAAATAAGTGGAGCTGACATCTGCATCTGAACTTTCAGGTATATTGACCAATGGTGGAGAAGCTGCTGCTGTGAGTGTTCAGAATCCACCAGCCACTGAAAATCTACCTGTTGATGGTGCAGAATGGGTGGACTTGTTTGTGAGGGAGATGATGAGTGCCACAAGTGTGGATGATGCCAAAGTCCGTGCATCTAAATTGCTGGAGGTTCCGGAGAAGGCCATAAGTAATCGCACTGCTGAAGAGGCAGCAAAAACTTTTCACAAGGTATGCTTTTTTAAGACATTGTTGTATCTGTTGTATTAGACAAAGGTTCAGTTGAACCTATGAAGCAGCTTACTTAGGTGTCCGCTTGAACTTGATTGAGTTTAACCGGAGTCAACATGATCCGTGTCTATTCTTGAAGTTAGGGTCACCCTGCCTTTATATACCTTAATGGTAGAAATTTGTTGTGGTAAGAGTCCTGTGCTACTATTAACCTTGCTTTGTTGAATGTTCTATGTTTTAAGTGGAGCTGAATACAGGTATGATTTAGAGCTGAAAAGAATTACATAAATTAAATGGTTATGTTCTTGTTGATTCTTGAGAAATTAGCTTGTTCCTGACATGTTGCTTTCAAATCAAAGTTTTGTCACTTCTTGTGCGGAGCAGAGCAACCCACTTAAAATAAGAAATGACTGAATATGTAAACCATGAAGGAGCAATCTTTTTTTTCTTTCTTTCTTTCTTGAAGTTGGTTTGGTGCAGAAAAACAGTGGATGTCTTTGTACTTTGTCAGTAGTGTTTATTTTTCTTTAGGAGGGAAAGATGGGTTGTAAGGTTTAGGTTCAGCAGTTGCAATTTAGTAGTCATGCTAAAAAATGAGTATAGTTTGACATATCCATGAAAATCAATATGGGTTTCATGTTGGATAAAAATGCATCTTTTACTTGCATTGCTTTGAAACTGTTTATAGTCACCTTGTTCAGTCAAATGTATTTCAACTGTCAGGAAATGTTATGTTAAAGGAACAGATTGAAGTTTTGATTCAAGAAAATAGAGTCCTCAAACGAGCCGTGGCTATCCAGCATGAACGCCAAAAGGAATATGAAGATAAAAACTATGACTTGCAACAGTTGAGGCAGTTGGTGTCTCAGTATCAGGAGCAGTTGCGAACTCTAGAGGTTAGAATCAAGATCTTCCTCAACTCTTTCTTTTTATTGTTGTCCAATATGAGATCATGCATTTAGGTGATAAGATTTATAAGAAAAATAATACTTTAATGTTTGCTTGTATTGCAGATAAATAACTTTACCTTGAGGATGCATTTGAGACAAACACAATAAAGCAGCTCCATGTGTTCTAAAGATTAAGACGGGGCATAGAGATGGAGTGTTTAGCTTGCAAGTTATGACCATACAATTAGCTCAATCTGTTTGATTGAATCGATGTGTCTCTCATGCAACTTATTGTGTCTAGTTCAAGAGCCCATAGGCTTATCATTGTGTCCAATTGACACGGTGATTCATGTATTCCTGCCTTTTTCTTTAGAATTGTCTTTAAATATTATGAATTCATATAAATTTTGATATGTTACTAATTCATGTTGGAAAAATTGACACATTTGTGTTTTAGTATTATTTGTTTTGGTTCTGTTTCATGTCTTTAATGTTAAGGTTTCTTGTTTTGTTTTCCAAGTACCGTATCGAGTTGTCAAAAAATTCTCTGTTTTTCTAGTAAAAAGTGTTGTATTTAGGCTTCAGATTATCGTGGAAATGTCAAAATTTATGTATTGAAAGATTATTATATGGTTGTCAAAATTCATGTATAAAGAAATTGGGTAATGATATTTTTATATTGTTTATTTCTTATATTTTATTATTTTGTATTGATCTTTATATTTTTATGAATAAATAATGGGTTAAGATCCACTTATATAGTATAAAACTCTTTTAGTTTTATGCAAATTTTAGGACCGTTGGATGAGTGAAAGCAAATAGTTGATATTAATTTTTTATTTTTTCTCAGTGAATATCTTCTCATTTCTTACAGTTAATCTCAACTGTCTATTTTCATTCTTCAAACTGTCTTAAATATGTTTTATATTGTGTAATAGGATCTTATCTCATAAATAATAATTTAAGTAGTATAGACCGAACTAAGATTTTTTTAAGAAAAAAAAACTGTGTATGCTTAAATCTGTTATGATTTATGGACTCGAATCATTAAACCGATCTAAGTAACGAGACTTTTGAACATGTTTATAAGTAAAGTAGAAATGACAAATGAGAGAATTTGCCGATAGTTTATTATAAAAATAAAAAAGCATCGTCTTTCCCCCATTCCTTTATAGTGCCGTTGAGTAATCTTGCCAGATGTAGGGGTTTCTACTTCTAAGCTGATCTCTGCATGCGGCTAACGTACCCTCATTGATTTACTTTATTCTCGCGCTCCCTTAACATTCCTTGTCCTCCCTATCGCTCTCGTTTCTAACAAAACTAAGAGCCTCTCTTATGACGTGGTCCATTCATGCAAAAACCACCGTAGTTTTCCTTATCGGAGAACACTCTTGATGTCTTCTTTGACTCGTAATTTTTTCTTGTTCTCACGGTGTTCAACGATATCTCATGACGTTGTTTTGTTGTTGAAATCAACACATTAAGTAGAGGATTTCTCGATCTTGTGACTGACGTGTTGATTGATTCCTTGGATGCTCTTGTTTCAGCCGTTGGTAGGCTTCAACATTGCTTCCGCGGATTCGAGATAAACAGCTCAATTGTGAAGCTGTGGGTTTGGCATGCAGGCCTTCTAGTATTTAGCCCATTTGCTAATATACAAATAGAAACCTGAATCCGCCATATTCAAAACGTAACCATTTTTGTTGAAATTAGCGGCACTCTTCTTTCACAATAGCTCCATTTGCTCAAAAGCTTCCTCACAGGCTTCTCGAAGAGAAGTTTATTTATCTCTTACAATCATGTAAGACCTTAAGGCATCTCTTCCAAATACAAACACAAATATTCACTCATGGCTTTGACAAGAACCAATACATAACTCCAAGATTTACGACAGCTTGTATCCAACTGAAGCAAATTGACATTGCACAGAAATTGTTTGATAGAAATCCTGAACCAAACACTTCTCTATGGAATTCAATGATTAAAGGGTATGCACAAAACGGATTTCATGAGAAAGTTATATTATCATTTAGTCAGATGAAAAGCATGGATTTTGCAACGCCCAATTGTTATACTTTCCCTCTTGTTCTGAAATCTTGTTTGAAGTGTAATGCTTTGCGAGAAGGCGAGGAGGTGCATTCTGTCGTGATAAAGTGTGGTTTCAAAGGAAACCATTTTGTGGGAACTACGTTAATTGAGATGTATTCTGGTTGGAGACTGATAGGAGCAGCTTATAGAGTGTTTAATGAAATGATTGACAGGAATATTGTTGCTTGGACTGCAATGATTAATGGGTTTATCCTTTGTCACGATTTAGTTATGGCAAGTGTCTTTTCGATTTGGCACCGGAGCGCGATATTGTGTTGTGGAATACTATGGTTTCAGGTTATATCGAAGTGGGGGATATGGTGGAAGCAAGGAAGCTTTTTGACCAGATGCCAAATAAGGATGTTATGTCATGGAATACAATTTTGCAGGGCTACTCAATTAATGGCGATGTTGAGGCTTGTGAGGGGTTGTTTGAAGAGATTCCTGAGAGGAATGTGTTCTCGTGGAATGGTTTGATCGGAGGGTATGCAAGGAATGGATTTTTCTTGGAGGTTTTAGATGCTTTCAAGAGGATGTTCAGTGATGGCGATGTTCTTCCTAATGATGCTACACTTGTAACTGTGTTGTCTTCATGTGCCAGGTTAGGAGCTTTGGATTTGGGGAAATGGGTTCATATATGCAGAGAATAATGGATATAAAGGAAACGTTTATGTTGGGAATGCGTTAATTGATTTGTATGCAAAATGTGGGATGATAAAGAATGCTGTTGATGTGTTCAAGAGCATGGGTAAGACGGATTTGATAAGTTGGAACACAATAATTGGGGGATTAGCAATGCATGGCCGTGGAGCTGATGCTTTAGATCTCTTTTCTCAAATGAAGAATGTTGGAGTCATTCCAGATGGAATTACCTTCATAGGAGTTTTGTGTGCCTGTACACATATGGGTTTAGTCGAAGATGGTCTTGCACATTTCCAATCAATGGTTGATGATTACTCAATTGAGCCTCAGATTGAGCATTATGGTTGTATGGTTGATCTTCTAGCCCGAGCTGGTCTTTTACCACAGGCTCTGGATTTTGTGAGGAAGATGCCTATGGAAGCAGATGCGGTTATTTGGGCAGCCTTACTTGGAGCATGTCGGGTTTACAAAAACGTTGAAGTTGCCGAGTTAGCTCTTGAACAGCTCGGTAAACTCGAGCCAAAAAATCCTGCAAACTTTGTCATGCTGGCCAACATATATGGGGATCTTGGTAGGTGGAAAGATGTAGCAAGATTAAAAGTTGCGATGCGAGATACTGGTTATAAGAAAATACCCGGTTGTAGCTCGATCGAGGTTAATGACAGTGTAGTTGAATTTTACTCCCTAGATGAGAGGCGCCCCGAAACAAAGGAAATTTATGGAGCCTTGAGGGGATTGACTAAACTGTGTAGATCATGTGGATATGTATCTGATCTTGAAGAGGTAGGACATGTTTCAAGTGGTTGAGTTTTACTCCCGTCCCCTTCAACCGGTGACATGTCTCGACTCCAAGATGTGATTGTTAAAGATTCATGAGCCCATTCTGTTACTGTTTATGGTTCAAGGATTGATATTTTTATGTTGAAACTTGATAGAAAATTGAAATCGCAAACCAGTTAATGTTGAATGAAAAACTCATGCAACCAAAAAATAGTGGTAAACTAATTAAATGAGCACTCAAGTTTTAGGGTGTTAATGTCTTGGTTGCTTAAAAAATACTTTCAAATTTAGTCACTCAACTTTTAAAGAGTTAACATTGTAGGCACCCAACCGTTAGAACTCCTAGCGACAGCTAACATTTTAGTCACCCCAATGATAATTTCTGATATTTTTTGGCAGCATAAAAGTCGGGTGAGCATTTAGGTAGTTTATCCAAAAGCTAAATGAAAGAAAAAAGTTGGCAAATACATGAAAGCATTCAAGCACACAACTTCAAGGCTCTAGGGTCTAAAATAATATTTATGAACGATCCTATACAAGATTAAGCTTGCTCAATATCCGGTCTAAAGCTTGAACTGTTTCTTTATATCGAACTTCTGATTTCCGGCCTTCCTCAACAACCTGCATAATGCATTTGTACAGATGATCATACCTATGAACTGGGTTATTAACATCAATACCACTGTGGTCGTGATTCAGAACATAACTCCGATTAATGTCTTTTCTCCATCGTGATAGAATGTACTGAGGTGGGATCTCCTCGATGCCATTTTGGTGAAGGACACTCAGTGCATGCCGACACAAATACCCTTTAAAGTTAAACAAACCACAAACACAAAGCACCTCCATTTGGGTTGCATTGTACAAAACCTCGAAGTCCCTAGTCTCCCTTCTGTTTCCATCTACTTCAGTTTGTTCCCTGACCATGTATGTAATTACTTGTCCCTCGGCGTTTATTTGTCTCGTGCTAAAACACGAGTACATTCCCTCAACCTCTTGTTCAAACTTCCTTAAGATAATGTTTGTGTACAGTTTTGCAAGCGGCAACTCGAAATAACATCTGGATTTTATCATAAAACCCGAATTTCTTGATTCCATATCAGCCAAAACTTCCAGCTGATGATTTGCCTGTAGGGCTTGATCATATTTGTCCAAAAATTCCTTCAAAGAAGTATGTCTATCAAGATAGCCCCTGAAAAATGAATCCACCACCTCATTTGGCCGGGTTGGAAGCATTCCTGCAAGAAATGTCTCCTTCAAGTAAACAGGAACCCATCGTCTGCGATCTTCATATAACATTTGAAGCCACATATGATCCCCGATTCCATAATGGTGGATCATATCTTCCCATGTGGCTTCGAATTCCTCAGGCCTTAGAGAGTAATAAACTGCATTATGTAATGCCATTCTAATTGATTCATATTCATACAGTTCACCCAGTTTCTCTGGAACCTTTTCCATTATCCTTGGCAAACAAAGACAATGTGAAGCTCTGGGAAAAACATCAGCAACAGCAGTTTGCAGGGTTCTACACTGATCAGTGATGATGACCTGTGGAGGACGTCCTAACATGCATGTGAGCCATGCCCTAAACAACCAGGTATATGATTCGATAGTATCACCTGCAAGCAAACCACAACCCAACAGCACAGACTGTCCATGATGATTCACTCCAACAAACGAAACCAGTGAGACTTCGTATTTGTCCGTTAAGCAGGTAGTATCTATTGCAACTACATCACCAAAGTAACCATATGCAACTCTAGACCTTGCACTGGTCCAGAATAAATTCCTCAAACATCCTTTCTCGTTGAGATCCAACACATAAAAGAAGTTTGGATCAATCAGTTGCAAGTGGCTAAAATAATTATGAATAGTTTGTGCATCTCCATTTTTAAGCCTTAATTGATTGGTTTGGTTATGAGCAGTCTGGAGTTCTCCATCACTGACTTCCGCACTTCCATTCCCTTCAACATCGATAATCACTGTTCGAAAAAGCCTAAGCTTTTGGGCTTCTTCAGCACTCTCTATCTGCAGTGCTCTTTTGGTTCCAAGACCTAATGCTTATGGGACTTGTAGAATTTTCCACTCACAGGGCTGATCAAATGGTTATGGTCAAGCTCAACTTCTATGATTCTCCACCTTTTGTTATCCATCAACCTGAATTTTATCATCGCAGGGCATCCAGTCCTTGTTTCAGGTCTTGGCCGGTTTGCTTCACTCTTCTTCTTGAATCCTGCATTACTGCAGCTTAATTTGCCTCTGTATCTTTCTTTGCTCTTCCGATACCACGTGTTGCTTACTCTAACACCAAATCCCTGTTCCTTGGCATAACAATTGTAAAAGTAATATACGTCCTCGTACGAATCAAATTCCATTCCGACGACAGGAGGCAGAGGATTCTCTCCTTGAATCACACCACTTTGCTTAACACATTCTGTCATTCCACAATCTCCTTCAATCTCAAATTCATCGGCATCATCATCAACAACTGGATCAGTATTAAGAGAAACTTCCTCCATCTGTAACAGAAGTATATCAAATATCCACAAATAAAAAAGAAAGGATAATAAACAATAAGTAACATAAAACCAAAATAGATTCCAAATACACTTTCCGGATAAACAGAACCATGGATACCAAGTAAGAAGACGATATCGATATCGTCCAGAGTTTGACGAGAAGGCAATGTATGGTGTCGACAACATGATGTTGTTGACTACATCAATTGCATGAACCATATATTGCACCGTGCAGTTTAACATATAACCGAAGGACAAATTTCCATCATCAAAGCCCCAAGCAGCGGCCTCAATTCTATTGAATAATCAAGGGTTCATATATATAACTCAATGAGAATATATGTATACACCTAGGCATGAAAGCAGCATAATGGGATTAAACCCAGTAGCATTTTTTCTTCTTCTTTTTCCTTTCAAATACTTGGTCATCAATGCATGCTGACGATTAATTTGTGTTTATGAACTCCTCCATTAACAATAAAACTAGAGATTCAATGTATAGAGCAAGAACTGTTAGGAAACAGGTTCGATTAACTTAAAACTCAGTGTGGGTGCCCTTTACAAAGAATAACTCATAATTAATAAGAAAAATAGGTGAAATGTAACCTTAAATTCGTAATTAAGATCAAAGGCGGATTACCCAAAAAGCAAAAGAAAATGAATGGGTTGACCTCATTCAAAGCATAGATGACAATATAATTCAGCTCAAAAAGCTTGAAGGCTTAGAAAATAACTGGGGGGAAAAGGTAGAGGATTTACCAAAAGAATTGATTCAAGAACTGATCTTTCAAAGTCTTGAGAGCAGAGTAAAGCAAAATTAGTTCAATCCTTGTTCCAAAAGAGATCGATGAAGCACAATAGAGACTTCACTAGGGGATAATTTCTTTTTCAAGGACTCTAATATTTTATGAATTTCATAAAGGTCCCGTCTTTATTCTTCTTCTTTACGATAGGTCCTCAAATCTTTAGAGAGTGATGAAAAAGTTGGTAATTGATTAAAGTAGACAATTAGGTTTGGGATCAACTTATTCAAATCTTTATTTGATTTCGCCAACTTCTTTAATAATCCAATAATCAACCATCCTCCAATTACTTAATCAAATCTCTTAGTGATTCTAGTGGCAGGAATTATGGTGCTGGCGATGGTTCTAATGGTCGAAATAAACGAACTTGCGGACTAATTGTAAGAACCCGCCAGAATACCGCCATGACCATAACTCGCCATTACTTTTGGGGATATTCTGGTCTTGGCCTCTGCGCAGACGGGCATTTCTTCTCCTTTTTATTCCATTTCTCATTTTAAGTTAATTTAATGTTCGAAAAGGCAAAACTACATAAATATTATAAACGTGTTGGTGGAAAGTTAGTTAGGGATTTGTTATGTGAATACGATGAATTTTATAAAATATAATTATTTATTAAATTTTTTCATGTGAATATGAAGAGCATTATGGACGAGTTTTATAAACCTTTTTATTAGAATTATTACTTAATTTTTCTTTTTAAGTAATGTTATGAGAGATAATCATGTGATTTTTTAATTGATTTGAATTTAAATAATAATTATTATAATAAAATTTAACTTTGATGTGATATGTGTTTTAAAATATTTTTGTTCATTTTAAATTGATTTGAAAATTAGAGTAAAATGTTTTTTTTAAAAAAGTCCTAGTCATTGAAATGTTGCCATTTTCTAGGTACTTGGGCCTCGTGAGTGGCTTTCTTCTGTTATGTTTTTTGAGTTGGTTTAGGTTTAAGAGAGATTTTGGGCTTGGGCTTTTTTGTTTTCACCATTATAAACTTTAGGTAGGGGTTGTATTAATAATAATGTAAGATTCAAATGTTTGATTAGAAGAACATAATATTATTTTGATGCATATTTTATTAAATTATCAATGTGATGTATATTTTTCAACAAGTTGAACTTTAATATTCAATTATAAATATTTGAATGAAAATCATATAAATATTTTAATTGCTATATTATCTAACTTTTGAGAAAAAATGCATTTAGCGTATAATTAATATAATTAGTATATGAAACTTATATTTTTAAATAATTTCCAAAAGCATCATACTTATTTATATAAAATACAATATAATATGAAAAAATATTATGGTCTCGAATGGACAAAGATATTATTTTTCAATGTATAAGATATATTTTTCAATAATTCAACGTTGGATATTATTTTAAATAATTACATATTTTTCAATAATATTATTTTTCACCTCATTAAATTATAAATGATTAATATATCAAATATTAAAAATATAAAAATCAACTACTCAAATTTATTTATATATTAATAGTTTACTAAATTAAACTTTTTTATATATTATTTTTATTATTATGATGTTTATAATTTTAAGTAAAGCACGAAGAATAAAATTGAGAATGATCCATATGAAAAGAAATAATTATTCTAATGATATTCTTATCCAAACTAACTGAAATTATGTAATATTTATGAATTTGGAGGCAATGACATTCTTGCAGGTTTAATAAAAATATTATTACTATTGACAATAAATTATTATTTGGTAATGATTTTTTTCATGAATTAAATATGAGAATGTAATTATAAAAATATCTTTATTAATGATTTTTTTGCGAATCAATCACACCGTGAAAGTAACTGAAGTAAACAACACTACGCATACCTCAACAAAATACAGGACAAACGATTAAAACCTAAAAACAAGAGCCAACCCACATCACCAGAGAGAGGAAGACACCAACGGACGGTTTAAAATCTACTTAAATTAAAAAGGCTTAAATATACAAAAATGATTCAACGTATGTTCATTTTTTTAGTTTAGTGTCTAACGTTTTTTTAATATTAAAAAATAATTTTTTTCATTTCAATTTGGTGTCTAACGTTTCGTTTTGTAACTCAAAATGGATTACGTTGTGACAGACTGTTAAATTTGACCGTTAACCCATTAAAAATACAACGTAAAATATTTTTAATATTAAAAAATAATTTTTGCAAATAAAAAATAAATTAAGACTTTGCTATATTTGTCATTGTTTTGAGGAGAGTCCGTTGAACTTTGTTCAGATTGGCCCTTTTGATTGCTTGCCGCCGAATAGTTTTCTTTTGAAGAGCTTTGAAGATCGAAAACCATGGAGGAACTATTCGTGGAAGACCCGTTTGACCTGGTTTTCCTATTCCTTTCATCTTTGCTACTATTCTGCTCCGACTCATATCCATTTGCATGATTCTCGTAACCCGTTTGTAACCCACCATTCATCTCCAACGGCTGCACCGCAACCCCAAGAATTTACACAATAATAGGGGAACCCTTTGGCCACCAGCACCAACTGGAGATGAGAGTATTGGTACAAGAAAACTGGGTATGCCGACGGATTATTAAGTTCGGCGTTTAAATTAAGATTTATGTCACCGACTTTGTTATTCTTGCATGCTCTTCCTTCTGTTATACCGTCATTGTCTTTGCTTCGGAATTCACCGTTTTGGTGGCGTCTTGTTCCTCTCTTTTTCTGCTTTCCTTATCGTTTCTTCTTCGCTTCTTGTCTCCTTAAAGCCTGAATCTTTTGTTTCATTTGTGGCCATTGCAGAGGTGAAGATCATAACAGAAAATATTGTCCACATCTTTCAAAATATCGAGTTGGACGCTAAACTACTGTATAAAGTAGTATCGATACCCCCATAAGTATCGGTACATATTTTGCATTCTGGAATTTGATCCGTTTAGAAAATACTGATAGTATCAATATTACCAAGTGAGCATCGATACTTTGCTTACCTTTAGTATCATTACCACATGAACAATATCACTATTGTTTTTTAATTGAAAATGGAGAAGACAAATTTGTAATTAACAATTTAAAATTTTAATTTAAAACTTGATTAAAGTTTACTCAAAAGTAATCATTTTGATAACCATAACTTCCCATTTTAATAATAAATAACATTTTGAATTTTAATGAGACAATAATTAAATAATAAAGACAACGTCATACAAAAACTAAAATCATATTAATCAATATTTGTACATGTCATTTTTTTTATTTTTTTAGATTTCTCTATAATTCGATCTTCCTTCCTCTTTTTCTTCTCAATTTCTATACTTTTTCTTTTAATTTTTTCTTCCCTCTCAACTAGTCGTTTGCTACGTCGTTTCAGTAAATCTTCATACTTCCTCTTCTTCTCCTCTTTCATTTTCATTTTATTCTTTTTATGCTTCTCAACTATGTACTTTATTGCCTCTTTTTCCCACTCTTCATCTGAAGAATAGCTTGAATCCGAATCGTCTATCTCCAAGTCGGTGTTGTGAAACCCATAAACACCGTTAGCCAAATCAATTCCAAATTTTTCCCACGACCACATATTTGATATCCTCAATTTTTCATTACTTCTCATACATCATAATCTTCACCCTAAACCCCTATTTATACTAAATTTTCCAAAGTAGCCGTTGGAAATCATCACACTGGCGTGACGAGTTCCAGTTAATTTAAAAAAATTATCGTTCCACAACGGTCACCCCAACGATCTAATTTTTGAATTTATACCCGTTGAAACTCGTCACACCGGCGTGACGAGTTCCATGTAGTTTTTTTTTCTTTTTCAAATTTTTTCAAAATTTCTAAAAGTTTGATATTATTTTTAACTTCAAAATTTTAAAAATTTACATATAGTTTTTTTAAAATTTCAAATTTTATAAACTACACTAAATATCAATGAAATTTATAAAAAAATTATAAAATTTTTATAATTTTAAAAAATTGCACTTTATTTAATTAAAATTTAAAAAATTCAACAAATTTATTACTTAGCAATGAATTTTTGATACAATTAAATTTTGAGTACAAAAACTTAAATAAACAGATTTATTACTTATATTTGCGCAATTCTTGCCGATGTCGAGGCGTGGTAGAATGGTAATGACATGGTGCTCGTCGATTTTGTCGTGGTCGTCCACCTTCGTCATTTTCATCTTTTTCCGGTTCCGGTGTACTGAGCATTACTCCACCACTTTGATTTACATCTTCCGGTGAAAACGATGGAGTATTCAAGGTATTTGACACCATCATTGACGTCATCGCCTCAAATTGAGATTGTCCGTGATAAAGAAGATGATCTCATGGACGTCTTTCTTCCGATTCTGAGGAAAATTGTTGTGAACGTAACACTTGATCCCACCCACTTCCTTCCCACACAGCTCGAATCTCCATCGATGGTTGATATGCACCATATCCACCATAACTTTCTTGCGATGAATAATAATTGACGGAAGCATAAGATGAAGATGATGATTTTTTTTCTTCATATTTTTTCCTGCATTATTTCCCACTCGGATCGCTCCTCCAGCGTTGTCAAATATGGTTTCCCATTTGCTTCATAATTTTGGAGGTAGGGAGAAATGTTGAAATCAAAATCTTCGGGTTGTACCTCGAAACGATTAGGCAATTGTAAATGTCTATTTTTCCATTGATGTATGAATGTAGCATGCTTCCTCGACCAATCTTCGTTATGCTTCCCACGCGCATCTATTTTATGCAAATAGTCAATGTTAAATATGAACATATCTATTGGTTAGTGAAACCCAAACTGTAGAAAAATTCTATTGGCGGCATGGATCTCAACAATTGTGAAATTGAGCAATGGTGTTATGCACATCATGTCTCTGCTCCTTCAAAGAACATTGGCGGTAGACACCGTTGGATATCCGACTCATAATAAGACATCCAATTAAACTGTCAAAAGTATTATGTTAGTATAATTAAACAATTAATATTACAATTTCAAAGTTAATGCAAAAAATATTAAAATTTACCGTATGTCTACCTTTGTATCAATCCTCATCCGAATATCTACTTTAATTGCACCCGACAACTTTGTATTGGTTAATCGGTGTCGCCATCTAAAAAATTATGTCATTTATTGTCATTTTCAAAAATTTAAATAAATATTATGAAATATCAAAACTTTAAGTATATGAATTTACCTTGCGGCGAGAGAAAACTCCATAGGAGCGGATGAAATAGGCATCATAAACGGGAATATACAAAACAAAACCAAAATTGTAGAACCCCAACTATATTGGTAGCATACAGTGAAATTCTCCATTACCGGAAGATATTGGGTGTGCACCAAATTGCCCGATTTATCCAGTAGCAAGATCCCTCGAATAAACGTTATAAGATATGTTTGAGTTACATATATCACCTCTTGCTTTGTTGATTGTTCATCTACTCTAAATTCTCTTTCCAACCACGTCATCCGTATCCGCAACCCATCAATGACATCGGATGGAGCCTCATTTCCCAATAAATTTGAAATAACAACATTTAGCAAATACGTGTTGCAAAGCACCAATGGCATACCATTAATCGGAACGCCAAGTTGATATGCGACATCTTCCAAAGTTATCGTCACTTCACCACAAGGAAAATAAAAAACGTATGCGTTTCGGGCCTCAAACGCTCAATCAACACCGATATCAGTGTCGACATCACCTTAAATCCACGAAGAAAGGTCGCTCCATATAATTCGAATTGTGAAAGATATATCACCATCTGCTCATGTGGATCTTCATTCGTCATTCCTCGATGACGAATGTCTCATTTTTCTCGCTACAATTTAAAAATCAATTATTTAATACAATTACATAAATTATTATTAATAATATCATTTCGTTAAAACTAAAATGAAATAAAACAAATTAAATTTATCGTTGTCAATTCGATCGAAATATGAACATCATTAAGATGTAACATTTCTTCTCGCCATACCATTTCAGCACAAAATCTTCAAAACAAAAGTTTTTGCTCTCAGTAGAATGTTTGATTACAAGTGAAAAATTAATCCAACTCAAACCTCTATTTATACTACTTTACCAAACGGCTAGCTTTTTCAAATTGAAAATAGTCGTTGGAACTCGTTACACCGGCGTGACTAGTTCCATTGAAATTGTAAAAAAAATGACTGTTGAACAACGATCAATCCAACGGGCAAAAATCAATTTATACCCATGGGAACTCATCACACCAGCGTGACGAGTTCCATGGACATTAAAATATTTTTTTACATTTCTTTTAAAATTTTCAAAAAATATTTTTAATGGGACTCGTCATGCGAGTATGACAAGTCGCATGACGAGTCCCAAAGGATATATTAAAATTATTTGGGTTACGGAACCCATATAACACGACCTATTAAAAAATTATATCCCATAAAACTCGTCACCCCGACATGACGAATTCCCTGGACACTGTTGCATTTTCCATAGATCACAAATGAAAAATCTAGATAGTTTATTGAGCCAAATAATCCACTCGCCTTGATTATTTAGCCAATTCCACCTTGAAAGTCCACCAATCTCCCAGAAAAAATAAAAAAAAAAATCTTTGGAATATTTTTTATTTTTTATTCTCTATAAAGAAGAACCCACAATTCTTTCACAAAAATAGAATTACAGATTTCAGAAGTCAACAATGTTGCTTTCCTCCGCCACAAGATCTGTGAGTCCCCAGTACCTCTCATTTTCTCACCCAATTTCTCTACCACTCCCTCACCGTTTCCTCCCCGGTCCCTCCAAATGCACCCACTTCTCTTCCTTCCAAATCAACTGCATCGACGCCGCTCAACCTTTCGACTACGAATACCACCTCAAAAATCGATACATTCAATCCACGTCCCGTAAGATTGCCATTGTCGACTTCAGTAACTTCGACCAGTTTCTCTCCAAAACCTTCCTCTGCCATCATCACACTCTCCTCGCTCACTCCAAAACAAACTACACCGACCTCGCCAACCAACTCGGCATCTCCTTCTACTCCGACCCCAACGACCTTTTCGAACAACATCCAGACGTCGTCTTTCTCTCCACTTCCATTCTATCAGCCGAAACTCCTTTAAAAATACCCTTTCAAAGACTGTATCGAAACACTCATTTCGTTGATGTCATTTCTGTTAAAGAGTTCCCTATAAACCTTTTCTTGAAGTATTTACCCTCGGATTTCGATATCTTATGTACATATCCCATGTTCGGACTTGAAAGCGTTAAAACGTCATGGACGGGGCTTCATTTTGTTTACGAAAAAGTGAGTATCGGGGAAGAGGAGAATCAAGTGAAGAGACGCGAGAAAGTTTTAGGTATTTTCGAGAAAGAACGGTGTATGATGGTGGATATGAGTTGCATGCAGGGTCGTGGCTAGGTTGTTGGAGGCCCTGTACAAATTCTTATAAAGGGGCCCTTAGATCTCGAACTTATTTTTCTGAAATAATAAAAAATTTACAGATGTATTACACTGAGCAACCCCACTTGCATTGTTTTCCCAAAAAATAATTTTGCTTGTTAACAAGATTCGAACTTAGGATCAACAAAGTCATGGGCCCAATGATCTAACCACTGCTCTATACCTATTTTTATGCTTCTTAATGGCAACAACTGATAGATATACTCGATTTCGGGGCCCCTATTTTCTGGGGCCCTGTGCCGTCGTGCACTTTGCACACCCTCAACCACGCCCCTGGTTACATAGATCATGATAAGTACGATGCGGGGTCTCAGTTCGTGACTCATACTGTAACACCCTAACCCGTATCCGATTAGGATCCGAGTCCGAGGCATCACATTGACTTTTCAAACTTTGACTCTTAAAGAAAATCATGAAAATTTTAAACTTTCATTAAAATAGAATATGTTAATTTACACAATTTGGACCAAAATAAAACAAAATCAATCAGAGCATTAGTAATTCACAATTTTGTCACATGCCAACACACTATATACAGCAAACTACCTACACTCAACTACAATTCTGATCTGATCAGTGGAAATGAGAGTTTAACCTGTCTTGCACCTCTTCGTTCTCTTATCGTTTTCCAGAACCTACGTGTGAAACACTCACGCGCTAAGTCGATGACTTAGTGAGGCATAAACATGTTAATCTGAACTCTCTATAATCAATAATGCATGAACATTTCATAATTCATATAAAAATCTAATACAAACATCATATATCAATTCATATAATCCAATTATGAACATGTACACATATCATCATTATTCTAGTCACATTATTGTCATTATCACTATCATTAATCCATTTAGAACATATAACTTGATCTTAATCTTTGAAGCACTTCATACTATACTTTTCACAAACAAAGCATATAATATCATACAATATTTCTTTATATTATTTCTTTGTTTAGCCCATGTACACTTCTGAGAACTATAAGTAAGTGAGTACATAGAGGTTGTGCACTATGCTGTCACCACAACTCGTATAATTCCCACTAGGGGCACTGGATATTTGTCCCGAAGGACTACCATGTCCCGAAGGACCACTCCTTAAGAACCATATACATAATACAATGGACCAAATAAGTGTACCGAAGTGCCACATATATGTTCCACAGAATTACATATATGTCCCGAAGGACCACGTAGAACCCTCGACTCTTGGCATGCCAACTATACCCCTAGTTCTCATAATACATATCATGGGCATTATCCTTATATGATCATACATTCACATATTCACTTAGTTCACTTGCACATATATCACTTCTATATGATTCACATGTCACATATTCACTTAATCATATCATTTACATTCTCTTGTAATCATGTAATCACTGCACTTACTTTCATATAACTTATTGCCACGTAATTCCCATATTACATTTAGACCCCTATATCACTTTCACTTAGTTTATATCAACTTCCAAGTCCTTTTATATTAATTAATGACATTTATTCTATCATCTACTTTATGCTTTATTCTTTTGTATTCACTTTATAAATATCTTACTTAATAGTATTTTATTTATATACTAATTTAATCTATTTACTTAATTCCATTTCATATATTTCTTATAATCTTTTCATATATCTCTATAGTTCTTTAGCATATAACTTATCTTATAAGTTCATGTCATCACTTTGTATGCAAATTTCCTAATTGTTATACTATTCCTATTTAATTCTATAGTTCAATCCTATTTGGTTTTCCTCAATTCTCATTAACTCATATAATTCTATTATACAAATTCTCATAATTGATCATACCACTATGTACTTGTCCAGCTTATGTTTCTATTATTCATATAACCGTTAAATATGTTTACCTAGTTCCTATCGCTTTTCATGAATTCACTATAATCATATTCTCTTATTATTACCTATTTTATATTATGACCATGTCTTCACATAATTTATATTTCATTATCATATGACGTATATTTTTTCCTATTATGGCTCTTCATAGACATATATTTTCATTTCCATATATTCCATAAATCTTATCACATGACTTAATTTTTATAATTATATAATTTCATATCTATTCTTATATCATCATATAACTTATATAATATGTATATTACTTATACCGGTTCCTATATCTTATCACACTAACATATATTCATACAAATCATGTCACACATACAATAATATATTACTCATACACTCATAACAAACACATGCTCATGTTCATGCATTCATGCATTCATGCATAATACTATAGGAAATAAACTTGTCGCAAGTCTTATTTCCATTAAACATCATATATTATCTAATATGCACTCACATGGACTCACTAGTCAATACCGATCTCTTATTTTGTTCTCGACGACTATCAATTGTAAACTTGTCTAGACGTTGCTCTCGATCGATATCTACACAATTACACGTATAATATACATATCAGTATTCCACTTGACATACTATAATTTTCATTTCTCAAACTAAAAGATAGATTATTTCTATTTTCCCCTTTGAAGTGTATCGGTACACCCTATAGTGTATCGATACATTCCTTAACGTGTGTATCGATACACTACCTTTGTATCGAAACACAAATTACATTCGATGTTTTCCTATTCAAGGGGGGTATCGATACACTCCCTAATGTATCGGTACACTTTAAACATCTTCCCAGATTTTATTCTTGATATATCGGTACCTAATGAATGTGTATCCATACACCCTTGCCCAGAAATCAATTTTAAGCACGAAATTCACCTCAAATCCACTTAAACACTTCATGTTTCATCCCCTTATATATACTAAACTCAAACACACATACTTAAGCCTATTTGTACTCATTTATCTCATCTTAAATCTCAAAATCCTATCTTCCATATGGAATTCAAGAATCATACTAAATTTTCTACTTGTTCTAAATTCAATTCCATTACTTCATGTCTCTTAATTCCATTATTTACAAGTCAAATTCAACATTCAAATTTATTTATACATTCTTATTCAAATTTTCATTTAAAAACTCTATTTACTCAATCTCTCTTAACATATCCATCTTTGAGTTTTTACTTATCTTTATACTTCCTTAAGCTTTTCTATCACTCCAAGAATCAAAATAAACTTTAAAACAAAATAATTAACCAGCTTGAAACCAACTTACCTTATCAATGGAGCCACGAGAGGAGGAGAAGAAGAAGGCTGAACCAAAGTCTCCAGATTTTTCTATTTTCTTTCCTCCCTTTCCACGTATCATCTCCTATATAAAGGAGAAATAAAAATATTTCTTATGAAATTACCATTATACCCTTCAAACTTTCCACAATTATCATTTAATCTAACACTGAAATATTTCTGTTTAAGTCCTTGAACTTTTAACTTGTTTCAAAATTGAGCACAAAGTTTCCAAAATTTACATTTTAGTCACTAGCTCTGATTTTGGGATGTTACAAATCTCTCATCCTTTTAAGAAAATTCTTCCTCGAATTTTCATTGCACACATTGATAAGAACATATCTTCTAATGTTCTCATGTTGCCTCCCTTACTTAATCTTTCATTCCTTTAGTTCTTCAATTACATTTTTCCTTTATACATTCATCTACTGTTGCTTGTCATATAAACAATAACCAAAACCTCAGTCCATTTCTGTCTTTCTCTCATTCGATTCTGCATTTTCCTTTTACCTTTCTAAAATCCATATAATGTCACTAATCACGTAGATAGTAACATTCATTTTCATCACTCAACATCATAAATTAACTTTAATTTCCTTATAATAATAACCAAACTCTTATTCCATCATCATTTGACCAAGAACGCAACCTTAAATCTTCTTCAATTGTGGTTAAACATATACTTTACAGAATCAAACATTCTTTTCACATCACCTTA
The DNA here is from genome assembly GCF_006381635.1 of Hibiscus syriacus. Classification (NCBI taxonomy): domain Eukaryota; kingdom Viridiplantae; phylum Streptophyta; class Magnoliopsida; order Malvales; family Malvaceae; genus Hibiscus; species Hibiscus syriacus. The sequence goes on along the minus strand of NW_024062677.1, from coordinate 1,274,242 downwards.
CATATTTTTCTTACGTCTATATCGAGCTTATCACCTATACTTCCATATAACCTTTATCATATTTAATCCTTTGAACTCTTTCCTTTTTATTTCATTATTCCTTTATTCATTAAAAAATCAAAATCTCCTTATACACAAATCTTATCTTTTCTTTCATGTTCACATACTCTTTTCCTATCACTTATGCTCATCTCTGATCACTGATCTTTATAATCTCTTCATAACTTTGTTAATCAACTTACTCATATAGAACCTCATTCTTTACCCTGTCTTGTGATTGTATTTTCTTCTTTAAAGCCCCTTTTTAAAACATACCAATACTTATTTCCTTGCCTACATCATATCTATATGATCAGAATACATAACCACATCCAGATCCACATCATACTTGATTAACTTAACTTTATCTTTTCTTCAAACATACAAATCTTTATTTTCTTTTCTACCTCACCATTCTATGATTAGAATATACAACCATATCCCAAATTCACTTCATATTCGATTAACTTAACCTGATAGTATCTTTAAATCTTTTAACTCCAATATAATTCCCATCACATAACTTAAACTAACGCCAACTCTTTCCATCTATGATGCAAACCCTTATCATATCCACATTCTCACTTATACCCAGTACTATTCTCTTGTTTCAAACTAATAAACTCGGGTTTCATTTATCTTATAAACTTGTCACTAAGGCACTTGTTTTTGAATTCTTCTACAAATTTTATCCCCATCGCTTACTCTTTTAATGTTCTTGTAGTAACACTTGACCACCATACTCTATCTTATCCTCACCATACTTGGTTGACTTAACTTATCAATTTCACATCCTTTTCCATACACCATGCAATTTCCTTTATTCACACTCAATATTCCAACTTCATCTAAACCATATCTACATCATTTTCCTTCAAAATAGCTGACTACTATTCATTCAACTTATCAAACCACACTCTTATCCATACACGTTACAATTTTCCCTTGTTTCAAATTCATGAACTCTGGCTTCATATATCTGATAAACTTATCATTGAATACTTATTCTCGAACTTTTCTAGACTAATAACCACATCACTGAATCTTCTATCATTCTCGTGATAATATATGTGCACTATAGTTTAACTCATCCACATAGTAACTAAACTACTTCATCTAAATTCTCTACTTTGTAATAGTGAAGATCCTCTAACACTGTTCGATTGTACTTTCAATCTTCTAAACACAATCTTTAATTTTTACAAAGGCATTCCCTATGGTATCTGCCCTTCATCCTGCCTGGCCAGAGCAAGTGAATTGATATCACCATTAGGTCCACCTTTCACTTTTCTTCAAAAATTCTCATAATCGGATTTCTATTATATTATACTAATCTTATTCTATTATCAAGACAACATACTCCTTACATAATCAGATCAGAAATTTTCACTTTAAGTTGGCATGTACACATTTTAAAACTCATTTTACTTTAGTTTAAGCCTAGAATCGGCTAAACCTTAACACCCTTAACCCGTATCCGACCCGGATCTAAGTCCGAGGTGTCACATTGACTTTTCAAACTTTGACTCTTAAAGAAAATCATGAAAATTTTAAACTTTCATTAAAATATAAGATGTTAATTTACACAAGTTAGACCAAAATAAAACAAAATCAATCAGAGCATTAGTAATTCACAATTTTGTCACATGCCAACACACTATATACACCCAACTACCTACACTCAACTACAATTCTGATATGATCTGTGGAAATGAGAGTTTGACTTGTCTTGCACCTCTTCGTTCTCTTCTCGCTTTCCAGAACCTACGTGTGAAACACTCATACGCTAAGTCGATGACTTAGTGAGGCATAAACATGTTAATCTGACCTCTCTATAATCAATAATGCATGAACATTTCACAATTCATATAAAAATATAATACAAACATCATATATCAATTCATATAATCCAATTATGAACATGTACACATATCATCATTATTCTAGTCACATTATTGTCATTATCACTATCATTAATCCATTTAGAACATATAACTTGATCTTAATCTTTCAAACACTTCATACTATACTTTTCACAAACAAAGCATATAATATCATACAATATTTCTTTATATTATTTCTTTGTTTAGACCATGTACACTTCTGAGAACTACAAGTATGTGAGTACATAGAGGTTATTGATAGAGAAACGATGGCGGATTGATGAACGTTGCTCTTGTTGAGGAATCAAACCTAGAAAAGCTCTAGACTCGATGAAGAATAATAAGAGATGAATGGGGAAGGTGGCGGCAATAGCTAGGGTTCTTTGGGGTTTCTTTAAGTGATGGAAACAAGGTAAGAAACAAGATTAGAACAAGATAAACAAAATATAAAGAAATTGAAAATAAAATATGATAACCAAGAAATCAAAAGATCTCCCTTATGAAGGTGAACGGTAAAGATGATGATGGTGAGGATGGATTTGTGGAAAATAGATGGATAAGTGTCCTATCGAGCCCTCCTAGTCGCAATGAAAAGGCAAACACGATAATACGGCTCTAACCAACCCTCCTAGTCGCAATGAAAAGGCAAATTGGAGTGTGAAGATTAATCTCCCTCACAAGAACTTGAAAGAACTCCAGGAGAAGAAGCTTCGAAGGCACAAGACAATCAGCACTTGCAAAAACGAACTCTCGTTGTATTATTAATCAAAGAAATCTGATTTACAAAGTTGAATGAAGCCTCCTTTATATAGGGGCTGAATTCTAAAGGTCCTAAATAACTAAAGAATAAAATATTACTAAACTAAACATGTTTTAACTCTAATTCCTAATAAAATAATAATAACTAAAAATATTATTTTATCCCAACCTTAATTCCTAATAAAATAATAATTCTGATCCTAAAAGATAATTAATCATCCAATATTAAATTATATTACAAATAATCAATATAAATATTGAAAATTCGTAATATTTACAAAATAACGTATTAATCCCGTATAGGATTTCCTGCATGCACCGTCTTCAGTAAAATAGTCATATCTTGAGTTCCCAATATCAGATTGATGTGATTCAAGAACCGTTGGAAAGATAAGAGACAGATGGTTGTATCTCCAGAAGATATGTCGACCGGATAACAACTAGATCCCCTTAAAAAAGTTGTTACAAATCTGCTGCTATTAGACCCTTACGGATGAATGCTTGAACTGCGATTTGAAGCTTGTCTTTAAGAAGTTTTGTCCGGCCTCGTGTGATAGGGCCAAGTGGTATAGTAAATTCATCATCCTTAGCTTTAGGGCGTGTGGTTCATGTATCATCTCCCCCTTCGTTAAAAGAATTCGTCCACGAATCTGAAATATCAAAAGGAGATAAGTCAGAAACATTAAAGGATGCACTCACGTTATACTCACCGGGAAGATCAATGCGGTAGGCGTTGTCAGTGATTCGTTCTAGGACTTGGAATGGGCCATCGCCTCGTGGGTCTAGCTTGGATTTCCTTTGTTTCGGGAACCTTTCTTTTCTCATGTGAACCCATACCCAATCTCCTGGTTCAAAGGTGACATGTCGTCGGCCCTTGTTAACTCGGTTTGTGATTGCCTCGTAGGTTTTCTCCATCTTGAGTTTGGCTTTGGCGTGAATGTATTTGACAAGGGCAGCCTTCTTTTCACCATCTAAACTGACAACCTGATCTAAAGGTAAGGGAATAAGATCCAAAGTAGTTAATGGGTTAAAACCATAAACTATTTCGAATGGAGAATAACCTGTTGTGGAGTGAATGGATCGATTATAAGCAAACTCAACAAAAGGTAAACATTTTTCCCAATTACGGGTATTCTTACCTACCACAGTTCTTAGCAAAGATCCTAGAATCCGATTTATTACTTCGGTTTGTCTATCGGTTTGAGGATGACAAGAAGTGGAATAGAGAAATTTTGTGCCAATCTTACCCCACAATACCTTCCAAAAATGGCTTATGAACTTAGTGTCACGATCGGACACAATGGTGCGAGGAATGCCATGAAGGCGGACTATTTCTCGAAAGAATAAATCAGTAATATGTGTGGCATCGTCCGTTTTATGGCAAGGAATGAAGTGTGCTATCTTTGAGAATCTGTCCACAACCACAAAAATACTATCTCATCCTTTCTTAGTGCGGGGTAAGCCAAGTATAAAATCCATCGATAAATCGATCCAAGGAGAAGAAGAAATTGGTAAAGGCGTGTATAAACCATTAGGATTTACCTTTGACTTTGCTTGTTTGCACGTGATGCATGATGCACAAATCTTTTCCACTGTTTTACGCATCTGCGGCCAAAAGAAGTGTTCCATGACCATATCAAGTGTTTTGTGAATACCGAAGTGTCCCATAAGTCCTCCGGCATGTGACTCGTGAACCAAGAACTCTCGCAAAGAGCCTTGTGGTATACACAACCTGTTCATACGAAAAAGAAAGCCATCTACAAGATAAAACTTGTTAAAAGCACCTTTTACACATTGTTTATAAATCTCAGAAAAATCCGGATCGTTAGGATAAAGTTCTTTGATATGTGCAAAACCCAGAACAGTAGCATGCATTCGAGTGATAAGTGTGTATCGTCGAGATAATGCACCAGCTACGATGTTATCTTTCACTTGTTTGTATTTGATGATGTAAGGAAAAGATTCAATGAACTCAACCCATCGAGCATGTCGTTTGTTTAACTTACCTTGTCCATTTAACCATTTGAGTGATTCATGGTTCGTGTGAATGACAAACTCTTTAGGGAGAAGATAATGTTGCCACACTTCGAGTGCTCGGACGAGTGAAAGAAGTTCCTTGTCGTAGGTAGAGTAGTTCAATTGTGCACCTTTTAACTTTTCACTAAAGTAAGCGATAGGTTGTCTTTCTTGCATGAGGACGGTACCAATGCCTATGCCTGAAGCATCGCATTCTAGCTCAAAGGTGTTAGAAAAATTGGGAAGACGAAGAATAGGGGCAAAACATAACTTATCTTTAAGAAGTTCAAAAGCTTTTTATTGTAGTGGTCCCCATTTGAATTCAACTGACTTTTTGATGATCTCGGTTAATGGTGCAGCAATGGTTGAGAAATCTTTGACAAAGCGACGGTAGAAACTTGCCAAACCATGAAAAGATCTTACCTCGGTGATGGAAGTAGGCGTGGGCCATTCTTGAATTGCCTTGACCTTCTCTTTATCTACATGAATACCCTGTACACTAACTATAAAGCCTAAAAACATAAGCTTATCACTGCAAAACACACACTTATCCATGTTAGCATATAAATGTTCTCGTCGAAGAACTTTGAGAACCATTCGAACGTGAATGACATGAGAATCAAGAGAAGATGAGTATATAAGAATGTCATCAAAGTAAACGACAACAAATTTACCTATAAACTCCTTAAGAACGTGATTCATTAATCTCATGAAGGTGCTTGGAGCGTTTGTAAGTCCAAAGGGCATAACAAGCCATTCATACAAGCCGAATTTTGTCTTGAATGTTGATTTCCATTCGTCACCTTCTTTCATTCGAATTTGATGGTAACCACTCTTCAAGTAAATTTTGGTGAAGATACTTGCACCATGTAGTTCATCCAACATATCATCTAGGCATGGAATAGGATGCCTATACTTGATTGTTATCCGATTGATAGGTCGACAATCTACACACATTCGGAATGTGCCATCTTTCTTTGGAACTAGAATGACGGGAACTGCACAAGGACTAAGACTCTCACGGATGTGTCCTTTTTGTAATAATGAATCTATTTGTCGTTCCAATTCCTTCGTTTCCTCGAGATTACATCGGTAAGCGGGGCGGTTTGGTATAGTTGATCCAGGGATGAAGTCGATTTGATGTTCGATTCCTCTTACAGGTGGTAAACCATCCGGTGGGTTGCTTAAGACATATTGAAACTCATGTAATAGAGAACAAAACACACTAGGAAAATCTGTGATATTAGTGATAGTTGATAAAATGGAGTCATTGAAACGGACTAGAATGTACGACCTATTTTGAAAAAGGGTCTCTCTCATGTCTTTTGCACTCGTATAAATGTTTTGAGACACTCTTTTATTTTCACATTGAGGTTCACTCACCACCCTTGGGTCATTTGTTTGGCTTTTATCGGTTGTGACCTCTTTTGCCTTTTGTTTCAAATTCCCTGTTTCCTTGAGAATTCGTTGTTGATCTATGAGAATCTCTTTGGGGGGGTAGGGGGTTAAGTCGGAACGGTTTACCTTTTATTGAAATTGTGTAAGTGTTCTTTCGACCATAATATGTGACGTTGTTGTCGTATTGCCAAGGCCGTCCTAGGAGAATGTGGGATGCTTGCATCGGAATTACATCACCATACGTCGTCACAATACTTTCTCATCTTGATATTAACGAGGCATTGTTTAACCACCTTCATCTCGGCACTCTTATTAAGCCATTGTAAGCAATAAGGTTTCGGATGTCGTTGGCAAGGAAGTTTGAGTGATTCAACAACGTTGGAGCTAATGACGTTGACACAACTACCATTGTCAATGATGATGGAGAATGGTTGTTCCTTGATTAGGCAGCGTGTGTGGGAGATGTTGGAACGTTGTATGTCAGACTCGTCGGACGCTTGGATGTTCAATGTATGACGGATCACCAAGATTGTGCCATTATACTCATCGCTTCCATAGTCATCACTATCTTCTTTGGCTTCGGCATGTGCTGAAATGTCGGCGATGTCATCATCGGAGTCAGAATTATAAGATCCATCACCTAGTATGGTTAAGGTCCTCGTGTTTGGACAATTGCGTCTGATATGGCCTCTTCCTAAGTATTTAAATCACTTGATGTCTCTTGCTCGGGTGTCGTCTTTAGGGGCTGGAAGTGTCTCATTCTTTTCTGGTCGTTGTTTCTCTTTATCGAGTTTGTCATCTCTCGACTTTTTTTGAGAAGATGGAGTAGAAGATGAGGAAGGATTTGAAGGATTACCTTCGTAAGAGAATGAAGTACCTTGGTAATGTTCTCTGAATCAGAATCTCCTTTGTATTTGTGCTTCGATTGTCATTACTTTCTTTAGTGTATCTTCGAGGTTTTCGTACCCATGGAGGTCAAGAAGATCAGTGATGTTTGAGTTCAAGCCGACGACGAATCTTGACATGGTGTCCTCTTCTTCTTCAGTTATGTTAGCCCTATTGAGTAAGGACTGCATCTCCTTGTAGTAATCTTCAACTGAACTTCTACCTTGTCGAAGTCGGTGTAGTCGTTGTTTAACTTCTCGTGTATAATGTATCGGTAAGAATCGGTTCCTCATGGCATGTTTAAGTTCGGTCGAAGAAGTGATTGGTTGAATTTAGTAGCTGTCGATCTTTTTCCTTGTTTGCATCCACCAAGTGTGAGCATATCCTTCGAATTCCAAGGTGATGAGGGGAACTTGTTCAGCTTGGGGGCAGTCATGGTATGTGAACAAGAGATCAACTTTTCCTTCCCAATCGATGTACTTGTCTGGATCGTAGTCTCCTTTAAAAGACGGGATCGTGAACTTTGGTTTTGCAAAGAGTTCGGGTGTTTGAAAACGTGGTTGTGCTCGCCTGGGGGCCAAAAGTTCAGCATTGTTTGGCCTTGGATTCTGGTTTGGTAGATCCAGTTGTAGTTCTTGTCGTTCTCTCAAGGCATTGTTAAGTTGATCAAATTGAGTTGTGAGTCGTTCAAGTGCGGCTAAGATAGCCGTAAGTGTCTCATTGTTATTGTCGCCCATCCTGCAATTATAACACTCAAAAGAAGATTTTATAGTAGAATAAAAATAAAAGAAAATAAATTCAACAAAGCAAGAAACCTCACAAGTCACTCCAAGAAAGTAACACAACGAGAGGCAAGTAAGCCGATCTTGTACTCTTTAAAACTCACTTTACCAAGTAGTCTTTCACAGTTCGTATCGGAGTTTGATTACTAGCAAATGTGATAAGAAAAACCTAAAAGCTCTAAGAGGCCAAACAAAGGTTAGACTCCAAGAGAACGAGAATGCAAAGAAGGAAGAAGTATGCAAACTCTTTAGTCTTACTAACACAAGGAAGATAATGTGTTAGATAATGCAAAAGAACAATAACAGGGAAAAAACAAAAGAACCTAAAGCACTAAGAGTCAAAGAAAAAAGGACCAAACCAGAAAACCTAGAAAACGCTGGATCAACTTGAGCAACGTTTTTGAGGGGTTACAGGTATCCAAAAATTCTGGAAAATTTTTTAAATGTCTTTCGATGCGTCAAGAAACCACCTGTAAAATTTCAGAACCAAATACATTCAGTAGTATCCAGTAGACTCTGTTGAACGGTGAGTCCTCAAACAATCTGTTTTTCTTGATCTCTTTGTTCGAAGTTGTTCTTGATCTCCAAAAATTCTGATGTTTTGTGTGAATGATCTCCAATATATGGAGTTTCAATCTGGAAATTTTCACTACAAAATTCTTCATGTAGAATTTTCAAGAAATTTGACGATATTCTAGACCGAATTTGCCGATAAAACTTGAATGATGTATTTGAAGGCTCTAATGAACTCTGATTGAAGTGAATTTTGGACTGGAGATTAAACTTAAGATGAATATGATATCTGGAGAAAATCAGCCCTAAATACTTTCATTTTCAATTTTGTTTTGAAATTTTGGCTTTTTTGGCTTTTTTTTTTGTTTTTGTTTTTCTTTTTAAAAAAAATAGCAAACTAACAAGAAGGATTTGAATCTAAATTAAAATTAAATAAAAATAACCTGAAATGATGAATCTTCTCTGAACTAGCTCCGTTGGGGTACCTTGAGGGTGTTGTGTGCAAGAACAAACAAGATTGCTTGCTTCTTTCCAAGAATCGGCCCAAATCTGATACCAATTGATAGGGAAGCGGTGGAGGATTGATGAACGTTGCTCTTGTTGAGGAATCAAACCTAGAAAAACTCTAGACTCGATGAAGAATAATAAGAGATAAATAGGGAAGGTGGCGGCAATAGCTAGGGTTCTTTGGGGTTTCTTTAAGTGCTGGAAACAAGGTAAGAAACAAGATTAGAACAAGATAAACAAAATATAAAGAAATTGAAAATAAAATATGATAACCAAGAAATCAAAAGATCTCCCTTATGAAGGTGAACGGTAAAGATGATGATGGTGAGGATGGATTTGTGGAAAATAGATGGATAAGTGTCCTATCGAGCCCTCCTAGTCGCAATGAAAAGGTAAACACGATAATACGGCTCTAACCAACCCTCCTAGTCGCAATGAAAAGGCAAATTGGAGTGTGAAGATTAATCTCCCTCACAAGAACTTGAAAGAACTCCAGGAGAAGAAGCTTCGAAGGCACAAGACAATCAACACTTGCAAAAACAAACTCTCGTTTTATTATTAATCAAAGAAATCTGATTTAAAAAGTTGAATGAAGCCTCCTTTATATAGGGGCTGAATTCTAAAGGTCCTAAATAACTAAAGAATAAAATATTACTAAACTAAACATGTTTTAACTCTAATTCCTAATAAAATAATAATAACTAAAAATATTATTTTAACCCAACCTTAATTCCTAATAAAATAATAATTCTGATCCTAAAAGATAATTAATCATCCAATATTAAATTATATTACAAATAATCAATATAAATATTGAAAATTCGTAATATTTACAAAATAACGTATTAATCTCGTATAGGATTTCCTGCATGCATCATCTTCAGTAAAATAGTCATATCTTGAGTTCCCAATATCGGATTGATGTGATTCAAAAACCATTGGAAAGATAAGAGACAGAAGGTTGTATCTCCAGAAGACATGTCGACCGGATAACAACTGGATCCCCTTCAAAAAGTTGTTGTAAATCTGCTGCTATTAGACCCTTACGGATGAATGCTTGAACTGCGATTTGAAGCTTGTCTTTAAGAAGTTTTGTCCGGCCTCGTGTGATAGGGCCAAGTGGTATAGTAAATTCATCATCCTTAGCTTTAGGGCGTGTGGTGCATGTATCAGTTATGCACTATGCTGTCACCACAACTCGTATAATTCCCACTAGGGCCACTGGATATTTGTCTCGAATGACCACTGCGTCCCGTAGGACCACTCCTTAAGAACCATATACATAATACAATGGACCAAATAAGTGTACCGAAGTACCACATATATGTTCCACAGAATTACATATATGTCCCGAAGGACCACGTAGAACCCTCGACTCTTGGCATGTCAACTATACCCCTAGCTCTAATAATACATATCATGGGCATTATCCTTATATTATCATACATTCACATATTCACTTAGTTCACTTGCACATATATCACTTCCATATGATTTACATGTCACATATTCATTTAACATTCTCTAGTAATCATGTAATCACTGCACTTATTTTCATATAACTTATTGCCACGTAATTCACATATTACATTTAGACCCATTTATCACTTTCACTTAGTTTATATCAACTTCCAAGTCCTTTTATATTAATTAATGACATATATTCTATCATCTACTTTATGCTTCATTCTTTTGTATTCACTTGAATTACATAATCTATGTTATACATATCTTACTTAATAGTATTTTATTTATATACTAATTTAATCTATTTACTTAATTCCATTTCATATATTTCTTATAACCTTTTCATATATCTCTATAGTTATTTAGCATATAATTTATATTATAAGTTCGTGTCATCACTTTGTATGCAAATTTCCTAATTGCTATACTATTCCTATTTTATTCTATAGTTCAATCCTATTTAGTTTTCCTCAATTCTCATTAACTCATATAATTCTATTATACAAATTCTCATAATTGATCATACCACTATGTACTTGTCCAAATCATGTTTCTATTATTCATATAACCGTTACATATGTTTACCTAGTTCCTATTGCTTTTCATGAATTCACTATCATCATATTCTCTTATTATTACCTATTTTATATTATGACCATGTCTTCACATAATCTTATATTTCATTATCATATGACTTATATTTTGTCCTATTATGGCTCTTCATAGACATATATATTGTCCTATTATGGCTCTTCATAGACATATATTTTCACTTTCATATATTCCATAAATCTTATCACATGACTTAACTTTTATACTCCTATAATTTCATATCTATTCTTATATCATCATATAACTTATATAAATATATATATTACTTATACCGGTTCCTATATCTTATAGTACTAACATATATTCATACAAATCATGTTACACATACAATAACATATTACTCATACACTCATAACAAACACATGATCATGTTCATGCATTCATGCATAATACTATAGGAAATAGACTTGTCACAAGTCTTATTTCCATTAAACATCATATATTATCTAATATGCACTCACCTGGCCTCACTAGTCAATACCGATCTCTTATTTTCTTCTCGATGACTATCAATTGTAAACTTGTCCGGACGTTGCTCTCGATCGATATCTACACAATCACACGTATAATATACATATCAGCATTCCACTTGACATACTCTAATTTTCATTTCTCAAACAAAAAGATAGATTATTTCCATTTTCCCCTTTGAAGTGTATCGGTACACCCTATAGTGTATCGGTACATTCCTTAACGTGTGTATCGATACACTACCTATGTATCGAAACACAAATTACATTCGATGTTTTCCTATTCAAGGGGGGTATCGATACACTCCCTAATGTATCGGTACACTTTAAATAACTTCCCAGATTTTACTCTTGATGTATCGGTACCTAATGAATGTGTATCCATACACCCTTGCCTAGAAATCAATTTTAAGCACAAAATTCACCTCAAATCCACTTAAACACTTCATGTTTCATCCCCTTATATATACTAAACTCAAACACACATATTTAAGCTCATTTGTACTCATTTATCCCATCTTAAATCTCAAAATCCTATCTTTCATATGGAATTCAAGAATCATACTAAATTTTCTACTTGTTCTAAATTCAATTACATCACTTCAAATCTCTTAATTCCACTATTTACAAGTCAAATTCAACTTTTAAATTCATTTAAACCTTCTTATTCAAATTTTCATTTAAAAACTCTATTTACTCAATCTCTCTTAACATATTCATCTTTGAGTTTTTACTTATCTTTAGACTTCCTTAAGCTTTTCTATCACTCCAAGAATCAAAATAAACTTTAAAACGAAAGAATTAACCAGCTTGAAACCAACTTACCTTATCAATGGAGCCACGGGAAGAGGAGAAGAAGAAGGTTGAACCAAAGTCTCTAGACTTTTCTATTTTCTTTCCTCCCTTTCCACGTGTCATCTCCTATATAAAGGAGAAATAAAAATCTTTCTTATGAAATTGCCATTATACCCTTCAAACTTTCCACAATTACCATTTAATCTAACACTGAAATATTTCTATTTAAGTCCTTGAACTTTTAACTTGTTTTAAAATTGAGCACAAAGTTTCCAAAATTTACATTTTAGTCACTAGCTCTGATTTTGGGATGTTACATATACGATGGGGCGAGTGTTGGAGAAGTTTGGGTTGGGGTCATCGCCTATTAACACCAAAGGGTACGAGACATTATTGAATTTGGTGGAGAATACTAAAGGGGACAACTTTGATTTGGATTATGGCTTGTTTATGTATAACCATAATGCTTTGGAGCAGTTGGAGAGGCTGGACATGGCATTCAAGTTGCTTAAGGAGGACTTGTTTGGTAGGCTCCTTCAGGTTTATAGGAAGCAATTGTTTGGGGATAACGGAGAGGTGGATAAAAAGGTGTGGTTGCCTCAGAAGTTTCTTGGCAATGAAAGTTTAATTGATACTCCATTGGATAATGTTAGACAAGAATAAGATGGATCTTGAAATAAAAAATAAATGTGAGAAAAAAAAACAGAGCTGTTCTGTTTCCTATGGTATGATTTATCCATTGCTATTTGTCAAGATGTTAGCTTTGTGTTCTTTTCAATAATTGTAAATCATTATAATTGTAAATCATTGCTGCTTAAACCATGTAAAAATTCACTTGTTTATTCTTTTCGAAACTATTCAAGCCAATGTTTCAGGATTGGTAAGTTGCATAGGTAAATGCATAGTGGATTCAGACTTAAGTGAGATATGTGTCGACTCTTAGGAGGGCCTCAAATTGGTAAGAGTGAACCTCCTTTGAATAATGTAATGCAAGGCCTAGATTGATCTTAAAGAGATCTTCTCATTTCTGTTATATTTGATTTTAGTTATTATTTACTATTTGTCGATACCACAGGCTTTTGTTTATTGTAAAAGGCATTAAAAAGTGCTGGTATTGAGATTTGTGACCTGATTGCAATTGTTGATAATAGTTTGTAACCAGTTAGATGAATGTTGAATACAAATATATGTTTCATTCGAGTATATTGATTTTTTTTTAGTTTTAAAGGTTTGTATATTTGAATATGGTGGGACAACATTAGCAGAGTCGACTGTTGTTCATGTTGTTAACTTTTAGCATATGTAACCGGACTTTGAAAGTTTTTTTTTCATACATGCAAATCATATCATTGTTCTCATGTATGAATATGTAAAAAGATATTAAATATAGATATTTTATGGAAAATGAAGAGTTTAAGCATCCAGTTAAGGAATTATATAGATTTTTCATGATGAAGCATATATGTTGTTGATGGCAATACCAAAGCAGAAATGAAAACTTTAAATGAAGGGTATCGATCTAAAATGTTATGTATAGCTGGCACCATGTTCAGATAGTTTATGAAGCGTATATTTTGTTTTATCTTCAGGGATAGGTTCTTTAACCTCGACTTCATTGCTTCATTGGCTATTCGAAACACGCATTTCAGCAGTACAGGTTAAACAACCAATAGGGTAATGATGTCTGGGTCGGCAACATAGCCAACATGGTACGGGCCATGTAGCAGTGTGTAAAGAGGTCACCAAATTTGACAGATATGTAAGCATACAATGAATGAATTCCAAGTGAATTCGGATGTAGATAGTTCCTCTTCATATTTCCGACCAAAAAAACTTGCTGTTAAACGAAACCGACGCAGTTGCAGTGACGGAAAGTTTTGGGAGAGAGTGACGTTCTACATGAAAGTGCTTAGTAATTCCTTGATAACTTGTCTCCCACTCTTTATCTAAACTCCAACAGCAAAAATCTAATATTTCGTATGCAAACTTAAAAGGAGTTTGTTACAAGTCCGCTTGCAGTGCCCAAACTATCTTAGAAGCCAAGCGAAAAAAGAGCAAACATTCCTTTGAAAATGGTATCAATGTCACTGGGCGTATCTTTCTCAGGTAAGCAACCATCATTTCAGCTACCTCCATTTCCACTAGTTCCATTGCAAAAACCAGTCTCTCTCTCTCTCTCTCTCTCTAACATCTATGTTTTGCCTTTCAGGATGGCTCCATTTTATGCTCGATTATTTCGCGGAAAGCGTTATTTTGGTCCTCTCACAATTGATAGCTTCCGATGTGTTTGAAACCCGGAGTTTCGATCCTCTGAAGCTTCTTCGAGAAGTGTCAACTAGGAATAAGATAGAACTTGCTTCGTCTGAGATGGAATTGGGTTCAGAGTTGAAGAATTTAAGGCAGCAAACAATAGAAGTGAATATGCAAGAACAAGCAACCAATCAAGATTAAAGAATGATGTCTCGGCAGATTCTATCATAGAGCACTTGTTCTCCGGTCTTCGGGATGAAAGCGCCTCTTCAAGTTCAAAACAGGCACCGAGTCAATCTGGGTCGATAATAAGTTATCCAAGAAAAAGGGTTTGCAGCGATTATTGTGAGGGTAAGCTGGTTTTGCAGGCTAGTGAAGCTGAAGACCTAAATGCTAGATTGAATAAACTTGAAGAAGAAAGTGAACTTATGAAGCAAGCATTCTTGGAGACGGTGGTGGAAAGGAAAAAAACTAATTAATGAATGCGCGAGCTGTTTGAGACACTGCACTACACCATCCTCGGTAAGGATAGAGAAGATGGACAATTGATCTTCATACCTTCTAGGTTTTCCAGTATGAGCCCTAGGTTTAAATCTTGCTTCTGCTAATCCTTATGTATTTGGAGACAATATTGTTTTGAGTAAAATTTCATAGCATTGAACCCAAGACATCCTAGCTGGTCCAAGCAATCACTATGAGGTCATGCATCCTGTAGGGCCTAATCTATGATTTAAATTTATTCCGGGGCTAAGGCCTTCGGTCATCTGTATAAAAAAATGTTATTTTCGCAATGGATAATGAAGATATAACTATGGCATTGCAGTATCACTTCACTGTTTTTCTAATGGCGCAGTAGCACATAAACCTGGAAACCATCTAAGTAAACAGCTGAAGGTGATGAACGTGGGGTTAAACAGGGACAAGGTCAAGGAACGTCAAAGACAAGTTTCTATGGGAAAATCCAGGTTCTGTATATCTTAAGGCCAATGTATTATCATTCAAAAAAAATAATAATAATAATAACGCCAATGTATTAGCAATTCTTGATCAGTGATGCACATCCACACAATTAGACATATAGATTTTAGGGCTTAGCAAAACAAATTTCTCCTCTGTAACCACCAGAACCAAAATAATCCCTTCTGGAATTTTCAATAGCCATGCTTTTTTGATGCTCTAACTTGGGGCAATCCCGGATACGATGCCCCAATCCACCACAATAAGCACACCCCTTTGCACCGCTTGCATTGGTGATTGCATCAACATCTTCCATCGGATCACTGAGCTCTGCTAAGACGGGCGGAATCCTCTGTTTTGCTTCTTGCAGTAGGTGTTTCAAATCAAGCAGGGTTGTCTCACTTTGATTCTTGCTTATAAATGTGGTTGCAATTCCTGTTTTACCACATCTTCCTGTTCGTCCTATTCTGTGGACATAGTTCTCAATTTCCGCAGGCATATCATAATTGATCACCTGTTGAATATCAGGAAAATCCAAACCTTTTGATGCAACATCGGTTGCAACTAAGACATCCTTCTTGCCAGCTTTAAAGGATGAAATGGCGTACTCTCTCTCTCTTCTTGGTCCTTGCCTCCATGAATCGCCACAGCTTCAACTCCTTTCAGGCGGAGATATTCATGAATATCATCCACATCAGCCTGATTCTCACAAAATATAAGAACAGATTGAGGGGTCTTTTGTAGGCATTCAAGGAGGTAGACAATGTTGGCCTCTTGCTTCACATACTCGACCTCCTGAATCACATCGAGGTTAGCAGCTCCTGCTCTGCCAACATTAAAAGTAACTGGCTTGACTAAAGCACTTCTGGCAAAGTTCTGAATTTTGGTAGGCATGGTGGCAGAGAACAAAAGGGTTTGCCTTTGTGCCTTAAAAATAGTCAAACACTTCCCTGATGTCATCTTCAAAGCCTAAATCCACTACTCTATCTGCTTCATCCAATGTCAAATACCTACAGCAGGGACACAATTACTCGAGTATCATTACCTATCCAGAAGGAAGAAGTTCAATCCAAAACTGCAGACATGAAATTATTTTGATGGTAAGAAAGCATACTGTAACAGATTCAACGCATTTGTTATCTTTGAACTTACGTACCAAGTATAGAAAACCAATGCACAAGAATCTAAAATTATGAAATAAACAAAGTACATAGAGATATCTAACAAAATTAATAGTAACAAGGAAAAACAAAAGGCAGAACAGTCTTTTCCCAATAAATGCAACTTGAAGAAAATAACAGATTTGTAACAGAAAAGGTACCATCCAACATCTTTGAAAATAAATGCAAGAAAAGAAACTAATGTAAGAAACACCATGTATTTTCATCAGAAACAAACAAACAAATAGCACTATATATTGGCAGAAATACAGAGAGATATTTAAACAAGTGAGAACAAATTAACAGGCACAACAAAGTAGCTTGGCCCCCACCAAGCCTTTATAACATCTGACTCCTGATATAGAATCAGCTTAAGCTACCATAACCAACTAAATTCGAACACATACTATATTGAAGATAAGAAGAATAAATGTAGCACGTTAGCTAATTGAAAATGGTGTTACTAAAAGCATTGAATTAAGAGCCATACCTGCAATTGTCTAAATTCATCTTCTTCTTGGCAAGCATATCCTTCAACCTCCCAGGAGTGGCAACAACAATATGAACCCCTTTCTACACAACATCCAACTGAGACCTCATATCTACACCACCAATACCAAGCAATGGCCTGAGTTCCGGATACCCATTTTCCCTCATAGGTACCAAAAATTGCTCCACCACTTCATACGTCTGCCTAGCAAGCTCCCGGGAAGAACAGACATTCAACCCAAAAGGACCTTCTCCTGGAAGAATTGGCATCATCATCTCTTCCTGTAATGCAATCATAATCAATGGAAGCACAAATACAAGCGTTTTCCCTGACCCTGTAAAGGCGATCCCAATCATATCTCTTCCAGATAAAATAACTGGCAGACCTTGGACTTGAATTGGAGTTGGCTGCACAATCCCCTTTGCCTTTAACTTCTTTAACATTGGATCTGGAAAATTCATGTCCTTAAAATTCTTAATAGGAGGAGGAATCTCCTCCCTATCAACAATAATATGCCATTGCTTTCGAATAAAATCCCTATCTTTTCGAGACATCCTTCAAATATGCAAAGGCGGTTTCCACCCTGTCATCAAGGGTTCCGTATAAGTAATCCCTTTAGACAACTCCCGAAAAGACATAAGTGTTTTCCTATCGGATAAATGTTCAATCATCTCTTTCTCTTGTTGTACAATTTGTTCCATTTGACTGACCTCAGGTTGGTCCTTTTTAAGCTGAGTTGCTTTTATAAGCAAACTAGGTTTCACTTCAGCAACATTAGATCTTTCAACCTCATTCTCAAGTGCAGAAGCCTTACCCTTTCGTTGTAGAATTTTTTGAGCTTCCATAGCTCGGCGTTTCGAAACCGGAATATACTCAACGCTATCACCATCTTCCTCCATTTTTTTAAAATTTTCTGTATTACCCAATAAAAACCCTAATTTGAGATTTAACAACAATACTTTCCGTAAAAAATAAAAATCCCCGAACTAATACAGAATAAAACCTAAAGGAGTAAAGGAAGGCAGTACGCAAGAAAACAGAAATAGAGTTGCGATAATCACCTTGGTACAGCGAGCAAGCGGAAACGGTGTGGTGGCAGAGGGCGGGTGGGTATCGCAGAATATAGGAATGGGCGTGGGTCGGGTTTTGGGTCCATCTGACCCGACTCGAGATCAAAGAATCCTACACCTGAGACCCGACCCGATCCTACTAAAATAAGATTCATCCGACCCGATATATAATTTAAAAATCCGACCTGATCTTATCTGACCCGAAATAATAAAAAATATTATTTTTATTTAATAAAAACAATGATTTAATTGAAAAAAATATATATATAGAGAGAGATGTATTATTGTAATTATTCTTAAATATATAAGGTAAAACTATATTTTTTCGGGTCGGGTCGGATTTGATATTTTCACTTTAAACTCGAAACTGACATGAACATTATGTTTAAAAAAATCGACACGACCCAACCTGAATATGAATTTAAAAAAAAATCAACCCGGTCGGATCGGGTTCGGGTCTCATGCCCATCCCTAGCCCCATCTATTTTATAATATTTTCATTTCAGATATATATAAAATTATAATATTATATATTTAAAAATTTTATAATTACATTATTGTCGAATGATTTTATTGATAAAAAATATTATTTTTAAAAACATACTATTAAGAAAATTAATTAAATTTTAAATTGATATTATCTTATAATTAAATCATACTATTAAGAAAATTACAATTACAAAAGGACGGTTGAAATCATAATTCATGTATTTATATATCTTATATTTATGATCTTAGTCTCAGTCCTAAAGCGTGTGTACAACGACACGCACAATGATTTTTATTTAGAGAAAATCGCTTCAGTAATCAAAAATGTCTTATAATATACGATTTTAACCAA
This sequence comes from Hibiscus syriacus, assembly GCF_006381635.1. NCBI lineage: Eukaryota > Viridiplantae > Streptophyta > Magnoliopsida > Malvales > Malvaceae > Hibiscus > Hibiscus syriacus. The sequence goes on along the minus strand of NW_024062677.1, from coordinate 1,255,348 downwards.
CTTTTTTTGGATTTGCCAAAATGACCAACAAAATCGCAACGCGAAATAAAAATCGCAAATCAGTTTCCAGAATCGTAACGCGGTTATGGAAAATCGCAATGCGATAGTACAAATTCGCATTGCGATTTTCCAGAATCGCAACGCGAATATGAAAGTCGCAACGCGAACACATAAATCGCAACGCGATTCTTACTATCGCAACGAGTATCCGCAAAAATCGCAACGCGTATCCGTAAATCGCAACGCGTATCCGTAAATCGCAACGACAATACGTAAAATCGCAACGCGTATCCGTAAATCACAACGCGATTTTTAAAGCGTCATTAGAATCGCTACGCGTATTTTATTTTCAAATTACAAAAACGAATATTAAGAGAAAATCCCGTAATCGCAACTCATAACCTAAAACCTAAAATCACAACTCAGTCCCATCTCCGTCTCTCACTCTCTACGGCGAAATCCGTCCCCATCTCCGAAGATTTCTGTCCCCATCTCCGGCGAAATCCCTCATAACCATTCACGGTCAGAAATCCCTCACAATCATTCAGAAATGGAAAATCAACCTCCGAGGGTTAGTTTTTTTAATTATTTTTATTTTGAAATTTTTGCATTATTGTAGGTTTTTCATATTGAAACTGATGATAAGTTTACTGGTAATTTCAATAATAGATTAACCATTTCACTTAGATTTCATTTCGCGTTGCGATTTTCATTTCGCGTTGCTATTCTCTCGTTGCGATTTTCAAGTTAGTATTTGTCTTTGTCTTTGTTCTGTCTTTTGGTTGAAGTAATGCAATCCATTCAAGTTTCAATTTGCAGAAGAATCGCAACGAGAGAAATGAAAATCGCAACGCGAAAATGACTATCTGCAACGAGAGAAATGAAAATCGCAACGAGAGAATTGCAACGCGAAATGAAAATCGCAACGAGAGAATCGCAACGCGAAACCAAAATCGCAATCATTTCGCGTTGCAATTCTCTCGTTGCGATTTTCATTTCGCGTTGCGATTTTCATTTCGCGTTGCGATTTTCATTTCGCGTTGCGATTTTCATTTCCGCATTGCGATAGTCATTCTCTCGTTGTGATTTTCATTTCAACCAAAAGACAAAACAGTGTTGCAAATTTTAGTTTCAAGAATAAACTACTACTCTTTATGTTTATTGTTTTTGGTATATCTTCACAGTGTAGTTTTTGGTATATCTAACTTGGTATGTTTATTGTTTTTGTAGAAATTTTTTTCGGCTTCATTGACATTAAGGAATAAAGTTAGCCTAGCCACTACAATTGCTTCGAAGCTTTCACCTGCACAAAGACAATTATTTGAGGAAACCTGCTTCGGGCCATGGCTGAGAGTACATCATCCGGGTGGAGATGCTAATTTGACCCATTTGTGGCTTCAGACCATGACATCAAATCTACCCGACAGTATACAACGTGGTGAGGAAGAGATATGGTTTCATTTTCCACCAGCGTATACTTGTTTTGGGCGGAAGGAGTTCTGCTTAATCACTGGTCTACGATTCGGACACGATGATGTAGGCCAGTACACTCGTCATATCGCCCGCCCATCATGGTTATCTCGGGTTTTTCCGGATTAGTCAATGGAGAAGTCGAACCTACACGTCGACGACCTGAAGAAATTGTTTAATAAGAAAGATGGTTTCACTCGGATGGATGACGTCGATGTTGTCCGAGTATGCCTTCTACTACTTTTGTATGCCGGCTTTTTAGGCAGAGAGGCCAGACAACATATTCCTCGGGAGCTAATATTATTGGTAGAGGACCTGAATGCATGGAATCTGTTTCCGTGGGGTTCGTATATATGGAAAGCTACCTGGACTAAGTTGTCGTCTGCCTTTGATGACCGCAAAAGTTTGCGTGGCGATGGGTCGAAATACACTTTGTCAGGCTTTGTTTGGGCCTTTAAGGTAAGAATTTCTATATAATGTTTCCAAAATTATAATTAATTATTTTAACAATTACTAATGTTTGTTATTATATTGTTTGTAGATTTGGATATTCGAGGCTTTCCCCAGCATGCGGACATATGCAATAAAAACGTCAAATGATATTCCTAGGGCTATTTCCTGGAAGAGGAAAAGTCTGTTGGATTGGGAAGACTTAATACCATATGCGACAATAAATAATGTAAGTTAACACAAATACTTTCATATATAAACAAGTTATTAATAGTAGACGTTTAACTTTGTTTGAGTTTTTATATTGTTAGGAGGCCAACATTCCATTACAAAGACTGACACCCACGGAGGAAGAGCTTGCCACTGATTGGTGGCAAGCTAGTCAGAGTTTTTTTGATGGCACGGATGATGAGCAGCATCCACTTCCTCCACTTCGAGAGCCATCACCTCACCCAGAGCCATCACCTGATCGACCCGACTATACACCTCTAGAACGAGAGCCATCACCTATCCCGTCACATCATCGAGCCTCTTCTCCACCATCACCTCATGATAGGCGACCGGCAAAGATGCCACGACTCCTATCTCCCTGTTCTCCACCTCCACCTCCACGGGATGAGTCAAGGGAGTTACGTGATGAGGTCAATGCCTTGCGTGAGGAGATCGGTACTCTACGCGATAACGATGGTGCATGACGTGTGGAGGTGTCAACTTTACGTGGTGAGGTTGCCGCTCTACGCGAGATGATAGTATCGTTGCAGAATGAGGTTCATACTCTACGCAACGAGGTAAGTTTAAGATTTTCCATATTTAACTTGATGATAAATTTACTCGTAATTTCACTTAGATTAGCCATTTCACTTAGATTGCTTAGTAAATTTATTCGGTTGCTGCCAATACTGCTAAACTGTTTATTCTTTAACACTATGAAGTTAGTATTTGTCTTTTGTTTTGTCTTTTGGTTGAAGTAAATTTATTCGGTTGCTGCCAATTCTGCTAAACTGTGTATTCTTTAACACTGTGAAATAGTATTTGTCTTTGTTTTGTCTTTTGGTTGAAAGTAAATTTGTTCGGTTGCTGCCAATTCTGCTAAACTAATACCCTGAAGTTAGTATTTGTCTTTGTTTTGTCTATTGGTTGAAGTAATGCAATCCATTCAAGTTTCAATTTGCAGAAGAAGAAATAGTTTACTTTCGCAACACGAAACTTAAAATCGCAACGCGAAATGAAAATCGCAACGATAGAATCGCAACGTGAAACCAAAATCGCAACGACAAAATCGCAACGCGAAACCAAAATCGCATTGCGATTTTCATTTCGAATTGCGATTCTCTCGTTGTGATTTTCATTTCGCATTGCGATTATGTCGTTGCGATTTTCATTTCGCGTTGCGATTTTGGTTTCTCGTTGCGATTCTCATTTCGCGTTGCGATTTTAAGTTTCGTGTTGCGAAAGTAAACTATTTCTTCTTCTGCAAATTGAAACTTGAATGGATTGCATTACTTCAACCAATAGACAAAACAAAGACAAATACTAACTTGACAGTGTTGCAAGTTTGAAACATATTTGTCTTTGTTATCTGATGCATTTTGTGAACTATGATAGAATAATGACTTGGGTGAATACAATGCAAGTTTGAAACATATTTGTCTTTGTTTTCACTGTTTAAATATCATGTCTGTTTATTTACTGATTTTTGTATTTAATTATTTAGCGGCCCGATAGAGTGGATGCTTTACGTCGGGTTATGCTTGCACGACGGAGTTCACGCATCAGACAGCGTGCACGTGCTATTAAGTCTCCGTACACCCCAATAGTGCGAAGACACCGCAAGAAAAAGCCCGACTCGCCTGTCATCCCTCAAGAGTCCACTCCTATCGTTGAAGAGGCCCCCCCTATCATTCCTCGAGAGTCCCCTCCCACCGTTCAAGAGGCCACTGTCATCATTGAAGAGGTCCCTCCCACCATTCAAGAGCCCGATTCACATGGCATCATATGTAGGCTTTTTGAGAAACCCTCTGACGTGCCAGACATGATGGATGAGAGTTGGCTCTCGTATAAGTTACCGGCCAGTACCATTCTGGTATCTGAAGTGGAGAGGAGACAACTACTAGACACAATTCTGGATAACACCCTTTGGGCTAAGACCGCAGTTGATTTTTATCTACATGAGCGGAGCCAGGGATGTTTCACTGACATATGCAAGCTCACCGATGATATCTATTTGTTGCTTGATCGGTCTTGGTGGGGCGTATTATTAGGGGTCGAAGACAATGGCTATTTCGATGGGGGTAAGTCTTATATTTTTCTTATATTTCAATTTGATTAATTTTTTTTTTAAATTTATGTAAGTCACTAATATATGTCTTTTTTTTTAAAACAGCATATCGATGCGTGGGTGACACGTCTTATAATAATAAGAAAACTTAAGAAAAATAAAAATATACGATATACAATTATGCCGACGTCTTTTAACGCCGTTCACTTGAAGAATCAACGAGATGAATCATTTGATTTGGGCAATGGACAAGCTAAACTTTATCCTGCATGGTGGGAGGTCGATAAGGTTAGTATTTATTTTAGATTGAGTTTAAAGGTATTCATAAATAAGTGCGCAAATGAATGAATTATTACTTATGATTGCAGGTGTTTATCCCTGTTTTGGAACGTAAACATTGGATTCTCGTCGAGCTTCAGCTCCCATCCCTTAAGACAATAGTATATGACAGCATGATAAATTACATATCATTGGCTGATTTAAGAGATATTATTAAGGGATGGAGCTCTCATTTGGCTAAATTCTTGGATGCGATCAATTATTGGACTCGTTCTGGAAACAAGAAGCCAAAGAAGCTCAATATTACAGTTATCAGAGACGAGACCGCGCCACAACAAATGGAAGGAGCTAGAGGAGATTGTGGTCCTCTCGTATGCTTGGCGTTGGAGCGTTTGACGACGGGAAGCACCAAGTATCTACCTCCCACCGATAGAGATAGAGCTGCAGTAGGCTTGTGGTTTCGGCATTATATGGCTAATCGATATACGAGACGCTGCCTACCTGCATCCGCGTTATAAAAATGTCCATAAACAATTGGTAAGTTTTAGGCTTTGGTTTGAAATGTTTGGTTAAGTACCTAGAATTCAATAATTTACTGTTTGTAGGTTTTAGATGTGTAGAAAGTGTTGTTTGAGCAAATGTTTGGTTTCTGCAGGTTAATCTCAGAAGTGAACTGCGTGAAAATGATGTATGTCTGCAATAGTTGATTCAATAGTAGATGAGGAAATAATTCTTATTGCTTATTTTTTGATTGTTTAATTGATTTGTAAAAGATGATTTGTAAAAGTTGATTCAATAGTAGATGAGGAAATAAGAATTATTGCTTATTTTTTGATTGTTTAATTGATTTGTAAAAGATGATTTGTTTAATTGATGCGAACATAATTCTTATTTGTGCTTGTTTAATTGATTGAAATGTAATGGTTGATTTTGTTGATTTCAATCTGCATTATGTTGAAGGCAAAAATGACTATCGCATTGCGATTTTCATTTCGCATTGCGATTTTCATTTCGCATTGCGATTTTCATTTCGCATTGCGATTTTCATTTCGCATTGCGATTTTCATTTCCGCATTGCGATTTTCATTTCGCATTGCGATTTTCATTTCCATTTGACTTTCGCGTTGATCGCAACATACAACATCAATGTATATACAACATCAAACACATTCCAAGATATAAATACAAGCTAAGGACACTTGAAGAAGCAAGAAAACAAATATCCAAAAAATCAAACACAGAGAAATCCCAACATGATAACAACTGAACAGATCATATCAATGTCCAACTCATTTTTTATGCCATTTGTTGCATTTCTCGTATACCACCCAGATCATACGCCCGAAACGTTTCTGACGCTTTAAAGTTGACCAAAAAATACGATGGTCGAGATTTCCCTCGCGTTTAAAGTTGAAAAAAAACAATGTAAATTAGGAATAATCAATGATAACATGCATATTGGCTTGGGCTAATATTTATAGTGGAGCCGAAATTTATATTGAAATTCAAACTCAAATTGAAATTTAAATTCAAACTCCAATTACATATGAAGTGAATTTGAAATGCAGCGTTAAATTGAACATGGAAATTGCATAATTGATTTATATTGTTCAAGTAACATGCTTATGAACCATCAAGCTAAAAGACAATATTGATTGAGTTCAAAGCTGAGTTGTGAGTTGATGGGGTTGTCACACTTGTCACATGGTTGGAATAAAGTACTCACATGGAAGAGATAGATAGATTGTTTAATTGATTTGTAAAAGATGATTTGTAAAAGTTGATTCAATAGATTTCAATCTGCATTATGTTGAAGGCAAAAATGACTATCGCAATGCGAAATGAAAATCGCAACGAGAGAATCGCAATGCGAACTGAAATTTCGCATTGCGATTCTCTCGTTGCGATTTTCATTTCGCATTGCGATTTTCATTTCCGCATTGCGATTTTCATTTCCGCATTGCGATTTTCATGTTGGGATTTTCATTTCGCATTGCGATTCTCTCGTTGCGATTGTAATTTCCGCGTTGCGATAATCATTAAGATGATTGCGAACGTCATTTCCGTGTTGCGATAGTCAAATGCATGCCTAATAAGTGATAACAACTGAATAACAAGAGTTGGTTAAGTCAAATGGTTGGCCTGAGTCATTAATTCAACTGAAAATGTTAAAAAGTTCACACATAAATCCACATAATACAACGTTTGCATTTAAAAATCACCTAAGTTAACAGTCCCAAAAGGTGAAGCCAGTTGTGATTGGGATTTTAAAGATGATTGCCTTTTGCTTGACACCATATGAGCTTTGGATTTTGATGAGGATCCATATTTTGGTAGAGGAAAAGATGATTGTGATGGCACTGGTGATCCACATGTCAACCTTATATGACCACTTTCCTTGCACCGACTACATGTCGATCTGTTCTTCTCTTCACCCTTAGACGGTATACGATCGTGACTTTTTGGTCGGCCAGGTAGCCTTCTGTCCATGGCTGGTGGCAAAACTGTTTGTAAGTCATCTGGTATGTCCCACTCAGGATGTGGAATAGGGTAGACAATCTCGGCATAAGTCTGTCAATAAACTTCTGTAGTGTAGCAATCCATAGCGTATGCGCTTGAATCATCTTGGTTTAAATGAAGAGCAACTTTTTATAACATGGCCACACGGATAACCAGATGTTTTCCATTCAACTACACGTCTTTGCATTTAGATAGACCAGCCCATTTAAGTTATTATCCAGTACTTGAAACAAAGTGTTTGAACATGGTTCAACTCTCCATGACGTTGACTTCACAACACGTTTCGTTATCTTTTTTTCAGTCCATGGTGTAACACGATGTTCCAATGTTCCTGTAAATTTAAATAAACAATACTTAGTAAAATATATGATAAGTTATGATTTTAAAGAAATAATTACCTGCATGGTTTCTTTTCTTGTAGTACCACTGTTGAATAGAGGCTCGAAAAAACTCCATTAACATAGTAATAGGTACTTTCCGGGAATGACGACTTAGAGCGTTGATTGATTCTGCACTATTAGACGTCATGAAACCATATCTTGCTCCAAGTTGATGTACTCTTGACCATCTTTCAAACCCGACATCTTCTGTTTGAGCACACTGAGGCAAAACACGTCTTAAACAGTTTATATGCTTATTAAAATCCACTTCCCGATAAGCTTTTACAGCCTTCCAGTATGTCCATTTGTGCTTTTTTATACCAACAGACCTTGATTTTAGATTTCTATACAAATGAACACCACAAAGTCCATGAAAAGCATCTGGGAAACACCTTCTAACAGCGTTGTCAATTGAGTTTGCCCTATCGGATATGATTGTCAGATTGCTAATAGGACCTATGCAATCCCTAAGATGCCCCATAAACCATGTTCATGAATCAGAGGTTTCAGATTTGCCAACCCCGTAAGCTATTGGCAATATCCCATTGTTAGCATCCATGGCTACTGCTAATAAGTTTACTCCAAGGTATCGACCTTTCAAATGTGCTCTGTCAACTATAATAACTGGGCGCATGCAAGTAATAAACGAACGAATCTACAAAATAATATACACAAGAAATATAATCATTTAAATGTGAAATGCATGTAACTAACAAAAATGAGTCAACAAAATTATATTGATTTACTAACCGCAACACCAATGGCGATAAACAGCAACTCAAAGCGTCCATCTCTATCTGTTTTGATATGAGTTACCGACCCAGGATTTTTCAGCTTTAAATTGTGACAATAAGCCGGCAGTTGGGCAAACGATGCTTCTGGCGACCCCCTCAACAATTCCAAGGGCATAACATTTGGCTCTCCAAGCCTGAGAATATGATATACTAATCTTGAACCGAGTATTCATGTCAGTCATAATTTCATGTCCCCGATATACTCTGCCATTCAAAAACATTAACTCAGCCAGAAAACCACCCAACACCTTTTTGTTTGCCTGTCTATGGTGAGGAAAAACTTGGGTTCTTGAACATGTATGTTTATCAATAAAAGTCCTAACTTGAAACATTTCGCAATATTTTATTATCTTTGCAATCATACGCCACGTACAGTTTTTGTCAATCATACACCTTGTTTCGAAACGATCTTTGCTTGATTTGTTAACTTTTAGTTGATAGCCATCTTCCACACATTTCGTATACAAAGCTATCTTCAAGTCTTCCTTTGTATCAAAATAATCATCTTTCTTGATACGAATAACTTTTGTGTAACAATCAACTGCTTTCTTTACCAACTCTTCTTCCGGTATCTGAAGTAATTCTGGCATATTCCAGTTATACTCCCGTGGCATTTTCTTTTCTTCGGGGACTTTTTCTTCTTCTTTTTCTTCTTCAGGATTATATGAATTACAGAACGGATGTTCAACATGTTCATTCATAGTCATAACTTCCTCCTCACAATATCTTCCTCGGCAACAGCTGTTTCATCATCAAAATTCGGGTATTGACCAATATCAAAATCATTACACGCAGGGTCTGTTTCTTCTTCTGAAACATCATCAAAATCCGTGTATTGACCAATATCAAAGTCCGGATATTGACCAAGACCAAATTTCGAATACTGACTAGTACTCACAATTTTTTCTGTTGGCTCATCATCGTCTAATTGGTCAATACGAAAACCGGAATTTGGTGCTGAAAGTTGATTGGGATTTGGATTAGAGAAAGGTTGTGTGTTTTGAGAAAAACTTAGTTGATTACTACCCGCTACTGACCCAACAATACTACTTCTAGGTTCAACAACATACAATGTAACATCATCACTTGAAACACTAATGTAAGCAATGAATCGTTCAACATCTTCATTGTCGGTTAACAAATAAACTTTACCATTTCTCTGATAAGATAGCCTTAATCCACTTAGGGGCTCTAAATTCAATTTCTTTGAAACACGTAGCATTAGAGTTTCATAAGTTAACTTTTTTAATGACAATTTTAGTTGAAGATTCATGGGTAAAGGCATATATTGTAAAACACCATGAACATTCTCCCATGACCATCCAAAACACAAATCTATCCAAACATGATCAACATTAGATGATTTCATGGCTGTAAATTAATTTACTAAACAGACGAGCTGCGAAACTAAAACTTGTTGCCGGATTGGGAAGGATGTCGTTGGATATAGGAACGGATGTCGCCGGAGAGAGTGATAGATGGAGATGGAATGAGTTGCGATTTAGGGATTTAGTTTATGATTTGCTGCTGTTGCGTACTTATATACCCAAAATTTCAGTGTTGCGATTTATAGATTCTCGTTGCGATTTACGGATACGCGTTGCGATTTTACGTATTGTCGTTGCGATTTACGGATACGCGTTGCGATTTACGGATACGCGTTGCGATTTTTACGGATACTCGTTGCGATTTATGTGTTCGCGTTGCGATTCTGGAAAATCGCAAAGCGAATTTGTACTATCGCATTGCGATTTTTCATAACCGCGTTGCGATTCTGGAAACTGATTTGCGATTCTGGGGATCGCGTTGCGATTTTGTTGGTCATTTTGGCAAATCCAAAAAAAGTTGGTTAAAATCGTATATTATAAGGCATTTTTGGTCACTGAGGCAATTTTCTCTTTTATTTATAGGTTTCCTCATCAGAAGATTTTAAGTAATTTGGATATCAATAAATTGTTATATAGATATTCAAATTTTGTTATATAAAATTTGATTCATGCTTTAATTTAAGATGTATTTAAGGTAATATATAATATACATACAATGAATTTTTTTTCATAGTTTTGTTTGTAATAACAATTTATTTTTTATTTTCACTTTTTTAAATAGTTTAAAATAAATTGTTCTATTGATAATACCACACCCCTTACAAATATAGTTGTTCTAATCTAAATCTTTTAGGAAGAATAACATTCTCTTATACCAATGAATTCACTTACTGAATTTGTTATTAAATAAATTTAAATTTATAAAAATATAATTAAAATAATTTATTGCTACATTGATAATGAAATGCATATGAGTTGTAACGTGAATCAATGTCGTAAAAATAATATTTTTAATAAACTTTTCCGTTGAAACGAATGCCCAACTTTAAATACTTATTTGCGGATGAAACGATGATTGGATGAATAAGATAATGTTGATGGTAACAGACAGAAAACTGGTTTCTAAAACATGTAAATAAAAGGAACATTGCGAAAGAAAGAAGGAAAGAAAAGGAAAGTAAATGACAAGTGTAGAGGGAAGAAAATCAACGCTTGAAGAACTTTTTACCCCTGAAAAAGGAGAGATGGGTAACAGAACACTTGCATCTATTAAATACTCTATGCCATTTAGCTTGGATTGCATCTAACAATATATGTTAAATCTACATCTTTGCGTGTTGTTCTCAGTTCATAATTTTTTATTTCCAAGCTGCAAATTTTCAAAGCAAAAGAATAGAGAGTAAATACGAAGAATGCAGCAAGAAAACAACTGGAAAATCGAATCGTATATCAAGGCCAAAGGATAAACTGATATGTTCTAAGATAATGGAGCTGTGGGTTTGCAGTTCCGAACTCAAAGAAGTCATAATGAAATCACAGTATAAATTCAACAAGGACGTCTAACTAGGATTATTGGTGTTCTTTTTTAACTAGCACCATTGAATGTTATTGTCGGAACCGTCTTTCGGTTGGGCCCTGAAATTGAGCTTCGACTTGGATTAAACGAATTGGAGTCGCCACCGATCATTTTAAAACGATATTTAGGTAGACCGGACACCATTTTACCTGATCTGCGTTTTACTAGAAATATGTCGGGCTCGGGAGTCGGTTACGGTCAAGGAAGGATTAGCACCCTTGAACCGCCCTTTCGGTACCAATTAATTTGCCGGTTGTCTTTATTTGCGAAAATTTAAAATTAAATTAAAATTTAAAATCCGATTCAAATTACTTACCTTGATCAAAAAATTCCACTGAAAATGCCAAAAATTAGATGATAAAATAAAAATAAATACGAAGAAGAAAAATTCTAAGATAAAATAGGTAACAAAGAAAATTAAAAGTTAGTAAAAAAGAAAATAAACAAAAACAATAAAGAATTAAAATAATAAAAGAAATTCAAATAAATAAAATAAAATAAAAGACAAAAATGGTTAGTTTTAAAAAAATAAAAATAAGAATAAAATAATAAGTAAAATAAATAAAATGTATTCAAACTAAAACTGTGAAAAATAATAATAAATAACAACAGAAATGACTAAATTAAAATAAAGTAAATAGGGTCAAAATTAAAACAAGTGCAACTAGTGACCATAAGTGAAAACTCAGCTAAACTGGGAGGACTTAGGAGTGATTTGACCATAAATTTAATGGCTTAAACTAACACTGGGAAAGAAGGGGATCTAAATAGGATAAACCAAATTAACGACCAAAACACAAAAGCCGTGAAATAAGGAGTTAACTGTGGTTTACCCCAAACCTAAATAAAAACCCAACCTTATCACTCCAGTACACGTGCAAAGCTTAAAAAATGCTTCCCCTCTTCCTTTTCTCTCTAATTTTCTTTCAATCTCTCCTTCTTAACCGGCCGACTCACACCCAACAACAACAGGTAAAGGTAAACTCTAAATCCCTAAGTTTTTATTTTGTTTATTATTATTATTATTTAAAACATCGAATTAGCATACAATGAACAACGAAGAACTAAAACATAAAAGAGATCATATTTCTCATTTGCATTCCAAAGATTTAATCGACTAAACCGAGAAATAAAAACGAGAAAGTACCTCCCTTTTGAAACAATTTTCGGATCTTTTTATTGCTAATTGCTGATAATCCCCCTTCTTGAAAAAATACAAATGTTTCTCGCTATTTTCTCTAGGATTTTCGTGTGATTTCTTATGAGCTTTTTTCGTCTAGCAATCGTCTGATATGGTCCCCCCTTATGTGTTCGATTACATGTAATTTATAGGGTTTACAAAACCCTATTTTTGGGTGTTTAAATCCTAATAAAACACTAAGTTTGTTGTTGGTGATGAACGTTGCCGAGAAATTCGGGAATGAAGTCGAGAGACGTGCGGCTGAAGGGGAGAATGGCGTTGCTGGGTAGTTGATCACTGTTGGGCCACCTGGGCTGCTGGATATTGTTTATTTTGGGTGGTAGCTCTTGTAGCAAATCTGGGCCTGTAACATATAGTACAAAATAAATGAAAATATATATTATGTAATATAATAATGTAACTATATTATATAAAATAATATTGGACAAAATTTAGTGTCTTCAGCTGCCCCTCTTTGTCCTTTTTCGTGGAACGAAAAATAGGACAAAGATAAAAAGACACAAATTTTCGTTTGTTGGAGTTCAATTAAAAATAACTCCCTGTCGAATTGAATTGCATATGGCTCCTCCATCGCGAAGTCGAGTCCATCTTGAAATGGTATGGAATTAAAGCCTCAGTTTGGAACTTGAATCAGAATGTGGCTTCTTATTGCCAAATTGTAGTCCACTTCGGTCTTCTTCTCGATTTAAAGACCTTGGTTAAAAATTCGACTGGAAAGTAGTTTATTGACTCCACCATGTGGTGATAGGCCCTCGAGCTGAATGGAATCGAACTCAAAGAGTCTTTGTTGACATATAGCTTTTCTCGACTTAATCTATGCTGCCAGACAGTAGTGTGAATGATGTGTCATTGAGCTGAATGGAATCAAACTCGACAATTTTATTGACATATAGCCCTTCTTGCCTTGAGCTATGCTGTAAACTTGATCTGCCTCTAAGTTGAATGTAATCGAACTCGAAGGTTTTTAGCAGATAACCCTTCTCGACTTAAGCTATGCTGCAAATGATGGTGCCTTTGAGCTGAGTGTAATCGAACTCGAAGGTCTTTTGGTGACAGATAACTCTTCTAGCCTTGAGTTATGATGTAAATGATGCGCCCTCGAAGTTGAGTGTAATCAAACTCGAGGGTCTTTGGCAGATAGCCCTTCTCGACTTAAGCTATGCTGCAAATGATGTGCCTTAGAGCTGAGCGTAGACGAACTCGAAGGTCTTTTGGAGACATATAACCCTTCTAGCCTTGAGTTATACTGTAAATGATGTGCCCTCGAGTTGAGTGTAATCGAACTCTAGGGTCTTTGGCAGATAGCCCTTCTCGATTTAAGCTATACTGCAAATGATGTGCCTTAGAGCTGAGCGTAGTCGAACTCAAAGGTCTTTGGTTGGCAGATAACCCTTCTCGACTTAAGTTATGCTGTAAATGATATGCCTCGGAGCTGAGTGTAGTCGAACTTGAAGGTCTCTTGTGGACAGATAACCCTTGTAGCCTTGAGTTATGCTGTAAATGATATGCCCTCGAAGCTGAGTGTAATCGAACTCGAGGGTCTTTGGCAGATAGCCCTTCTCAACTTAAGCTATGCTGCAAATGATGTGCCTTGGAGCTGAGCGCAGTCGAACTCGAAGGTCTTTGGTTGGCAGATAACCCTTCTCAACTTAAGTTATGCTGCAAATGATATGCCTTAGAGCTGAGCATAGTCGAACTCGAAGGTCTTTGTATGGCAGATAGCCCTTCTCGATTTAAGCTATGCTGCAAATGTTGTGCCTTTGAGCTGAGCGTAGTCGAACTCGAAGGTCTTTTGTTGGCAGACAACCCTTCTAGCCTTGAGTTATGCTACAAATAGTTCATTTAGAAAATGGCTTCCCTTCACAGATCTAAGTTGGTCATGATTCTTCAGGTGGCTCCTTTAAGCGAGTCTGAACCAAATGAGACGATCTTTGGATGACTCCCCTTTTACAAAAAAGTCCACTGATAAATTCTGACAGTTGGATATATTCCGTTGTGGAATTGAAATCTGGCTTGAAAACATGTTGCTCATTGTTGAGTTGAGCTGAGCTGGATTTGATATGAATTGGTTCTCAAACCTATCTGAAATTGATTGTCAATCTTTCAATTTGTCGAGTTGGTTGAGGTATAGCTTCGCGCTGCTGAGTTAAGCAACCACCATCAATCTTTAAAGGAGCTTTTGAATCGAGTATCCTTTGTCTTGAAGTTGAAACTTGGCTCTAAAAGCTGTAAAAAAAATATGTATGCGAAAAATAATAAATGCTATGCTCTTAAGTATGCCTAAGATGCATGCAACATGAATGAGTTATATTTTATCTCTTGGATTGAGTCTCGTGCTTTTCTGCCAATCTGGTCCTTGGAATCGATCGTACCCCCTTCTCTTTTCGAGCTTTGGCTTTACAGACCTTTCAAATATGAGACTGTTCTGTTTGAAAATGTTTTTTACTCTTTTTTCTTGTTTTAGGAGGGAAAAGATAAAAATGTTGTAAAATATTGCTTCTTAATTCAGGCTCTCAATTGAATCAAATTATAAACATGAGTTCAAAGAATATAAAAGGAATCAATAGCTCTTTTAATGCATTCAGAGTTATTTGACAAATGTTCAAATGGATGAGTTGATTTTAGGTTGACCTAAGGTTTCAGCCATAAAAGGTAATTTTTTGTTATTACAACATGTTTTTCTTTGGCTTGGCATTTTCAATGGATGCGGACAAAATAACGCAACTAGCATGATCACTTACTAGACCTTTTATTTCAGTCCTCTAAAATCTTCCATTTGTTCAAGCTTTGTAGGCTCTTCTAACAAAGGCAATGCAAAAAATATCAGTCTAAGAATGAAATTTTTGAGTGCTCGTGTGTAGTCGACTATAACAGGTGTTCCTTAACTCCCTTAGTCCATTTTACCGAAAATTTCTTGCTTAGATAAATTTGATTTAATTTGTCGTTATCTGGCTAGCTGAATCCATAAAGCCGGGGCGTTTAACCAATTACTTTAGAGGGACAGCTTAATATTATAATCACAGTTATCAAGTTAACTGAAGGGTTCATCTCATCACAGAGTCTTCAGCCTGACAAGAGCAGTGGAGCAAACACCGAATTGCCAAGTGTCCGAGCAATGTCATGGTTTGAGCGTAATCTACTCATAAGGCCAGGGCTTTCAAGTTTCCTCTATAACCAATTGCCTTAGCGGAATAGCTTAGTTTTTACGGATTTAATTTCTTAAGATTGTCAAGAAGAACCTGTTATAGCCTAGGTGTTTTTGAAAGTCAAGGAATCTCATCTTTAGAGTTCAATTTTCAAGCAACTGACCTAAACTGGATTCACCTACTCGACTCTTTCATTTGTAAAGATCATCATCGTCATTGAACGTCTTAAATAAAAAACACAGTAATTGTCATATGCAAATGATGCCCCATGTTGTCCGCACCTTATAAAAGGAAAAGGGTATATTGGTTAATTGCAAGAGCAGGGTACGGTGTTTGAGGGTATATTCTGGATAAGGTCAAAATCCTTGTTTTAAATCATGTTACTTTGTCAAAGATCCGTAACTTTGAACCATTTACAGAGTTTCTTAATTCAAATGATATGCAAAGAATTGCAAATTTGCAAATGTGATTCATTGTTTAACATCTTTTAAAGTAACATAAATTGATTCAAATGTTCTTACAGAAACTTGAGAAAAAGTGAAAAAAAACAAGTTCAAACAGATTGCCTCAAATGATGAAATGATATTCCTCACTTGGATGCCCCCAAGTTGTTGAAGTCGATCCAGTTGTGGTTACGCATCTTCTGTATGACTCTTTTGAATGCGTAACAGTTCTCAATTGTGTGCCCTGGGACACCGCCGTGATATTCACAATGTACATTCTCATCATACCACTTGGGGTATGGGGGCTTCATGGGTTCCACCGGGTATGGTGACACTACATGGGTGTCAAGAAGTTGATGGTAAAGCTCTTTGTAGGTCATAGGAATAGGGTCGAAATGTTCCCTTTCCCTCCTTGGTTCTCTGGAATCTTGTTTAGAAGTACCTGACGGTACAGTTGTAGTTGATTTTGGTTTGGAGATTGTAACACCTTTACTGGCATGGTTGATGTTGTTAATCTCTCCATCCCGCTCTCGCATAGGAGGTTTCCTACTGGCCTCGCCATCCTTAATTTTGCCTTGCTTTATGGCCGACTCAATAATTTCTCCGGCCATAACCAAATCTAAAAAGCTTCCTGATGTGATCGCAACCAGGTGCCCGAAGTATGGAGCCTTCAGGGTCTGCACGAAGAGCTTTCGGGTTTCCTTTTCATCTAACGGTGGATGAACTTGCACAGCCAAATCCCTCCATTTTTGTGCGTACTGCCTGAAACTCTCGTTATGCTTCTTCTCCATGCTTTGTAGCATAACTCGATCTGGCCTTATGTCATTGATATGCTTGTATTGTTCCAGAAATGACTTGGCCAGGTACTTCCAGGTCTTGATATTTGATCGGCTTAGCTGGTTGTACCACCGAATGGCTGAGCCCGACAGACTATCCTGAAAGCAGTGGATCAGGAGTTGGTCGTTTCCTCCATATCCTGTCATCTTTCGGTAGAACATGGTGATGTGAGCGGATGGGCAACTATTCCCGTCAAACTTCTCGAACTCCGGGGACTTAAATTTCGGAGGAAGAACCAAGTCCGGGACTAGACTAAGTTCCGCTGCATCGATTTCATGGTAGTCACAGTCTCCTTTGACTACCTTCATTTGGTCCTCCAATTGTTTGATTTTTTCCTCCATCTTCTTCGCTTTGTCATCTTCGTCCAAATCTGGTATATGGTAATAACCCGGATTGTTCTTAGGGTTAAATACAAAGGACGAGGGCTTTGCTTTTTCAGCAGATGAGTCCCCTCGAGGTTCTGGTAAGATTTCAGGTGAGATAACCACTTGCGGGGTAGGTTGTATAGTTACCCCTTCAGGTGAACCTGCCCCCGGGCGCACTGGTCTGTTGTAGGCCAACTAACTTGGCAACGATCTGTTCAACCAAGGACTCTTAGTTCTTTGTGATTGTTTCCAGAGTATTTCGACTGTTCTGGTTTATCTTGTCTTCTAGCTCTTTCTGTAGTTTCAACATATTCTCCTCGATTTGTGTAATTCTGGCTTCCATCATCTTCTTCTTCAAACGAGTGTTATGCGGATGGGGTGTATCCAACGCTTGAGGAGTGTATCCAGTATTTGCTCCTTTTGATGAGACATGTATATGTTAGTTAATGTGAATGCAAAGAAAAATGACAAAATGCAAAATATGTCTAGATGCATAATGCATGCAATGTTCGAGGCATTGATCCAAAAAATGTGTCTGTTATTAGAAATAATCCTTATTGGGGACAAAAGTGTTTTATCTTTTAAGAGACAAAAATGTTCTGACAGCTTCTGACATGTTGACTAGTCTTCCGCCTTCGTCCGTCACTGGTTGAATAACCTGTCAAACCGCTCTGGCTTCTCTGGATGAACCGTGCAAATGACGAGTTGTTTGCCCCCAAAAAAAGTCTCGAAGGACTGCACCTCTGGCATTTATCTTTTGTTGAGCCTGCTCCCAACGAATACGTCATTGGATCCCTTAATTGATAGGAACTATGTGAAGTTCATTTGTCTGTTTCTTGAATTTGTCAGCAATGGTCTCCAATTTCAGTTATCGTTTTGCCATTGTCGTCTTTGAAGTGATTCCTAAGATAAGTGGCCTTCATCTTGCCCCTGCAACTTCTGCCAGTCAGTTCTTCAAAGATAGACTTTCATTGTGCTTGATGTAGACTCAGTTCATTCTGAGTCCTTTATAATGCAGCAGAGTGATATACTCTTCAATTGTGGGCACCACGTCTTCTGGATTGAATGTGACACATAGTCGCCTTGTAGACTGTCCTCTGCATTTTCATCTCTTGTATTACAACCCATTTGTCCATTAATACAGATTATTTTACGTTTAACAAACACGTTTTTGGTGGATCAACACCTCTTTTTAAATGATGCAAATGATGAAAACAAAATAAAAGAGAACAAAAGTAAAATAGAGTTAGTGAGGTAAATCAAAACAATAAGAAAAACGAAAAATCCTACCCCACATGATATTTTACCCCACATACTTTAATTCCTACCCGGAC
Source organism: Hibiscus syriacus (assembly GCF_006381635.1). Classification (NCBI taxonomy): domain Eukaryota; kingdom Viridiplantae; phylum Streptophyta; class Magnoliopsida; order Malvales; family Malvaceae; genus Hibiscus; species Hibiscus syriacus. The sequence goes on along the minus strand of NW_024062677.1, from coordinate 1,236,947 downwards.
ATGATCTCTATCCCACATGCTAATTTCAAACAAATTCTAAACCGCATATTTGTCTAGTTCGCATGCTTTGAACAGAAGAAAAATCAGGAAATAAAAAACAAGCAGCATAGGGTTTGGAATGAGGTTTTGGGGTGGGTTCTAATTCTTCATAGTCTCCCAGTTTATGTTCTAAAAATGGTACTCGAGTTCTCCTTGCTGGCGCCCCCTTGGGCTTACCAGACCCTTAGTCCTAAACCCATCACAGGCTTGTGTGGACTAAGTTAAACTCGAGAAGACACATTCCCTTATGTCTGTGCGGTGAATAAATTCACACGAAGACATAAGTTATGAATCCCGAATGCTACTTGCTAGGCCTGTGCGGTGAATAAATTCACACGAAAGCGTCGCTTTTACCCCCACTTAAAAGGGTTTGGAGCTCGGGTATAGAGCTAGAGATGACAATTTTGAAAAATCTGAAATCATTGAAAAACGTTAGTACAACTATTTACTTGAAAAATAATCAAAGGTAAATAATTAGAATCGAATAAATAAATTTAAATTTATAACTTTCGCTAAAAAAGACAACCGAAAATTAATTTCGGCCTGACTCACTTACCTGTCCCCAGCGGAGTCGCCAAGCTGTCGGAACCGTCTTTCGGTTGGGCCCTGAAATTGAGCTTCGACTTGGATTAAACGAATTGGAGTCGCCACCGATCATTTTAAAACGATAGTTAGGTAGACCGAACACCATTTTACCTGATCTGCGTTTTACTAGAAATATGTCGGGCTCGGGAGTCGGTTACGGTCAAGGAAGGATTAGCACCCTTGAACCGCCCTTTCGGTACCAATTAATTTGTCGGTTATCTTTATTTGCGAAAATTTAAAATTAAAATTAAAATTTAAAAATCCGATTCAAATTACTTACCTTTGATCGAAAAAATTCCACTGAAAATGCCAAAAATGTTAGATGATAAAATAAAAATAAATACGAAGGAAGAAAAATTCTAAGATAAAATAGGTAACAAAGAAAATTAAAAGTTAGTAAAAAAGAAAATAAAAAAAACAATAAAAAAATTAAAATAATAAAAGAAAGTCAAATAAATAAAATAAAATAAAAGACAAAATGGTTAGTTTTAAAAAAATAAAAATAAGAATAAAATAATAAGTAAAATAAATAAAAATGTATTCAAACTAAAACTGTGAAAAATAATAATAAATAAAACAGAAATAACTAAATTAAAATAAAAGTAAAATATAGGGTCAAAATTAAAACAAGTGCAACTAGTGACCATAAGGTGAAAACTCAGCTAAACTAGGAGGACTTAGGAGTGATTTGACCATAAATTTAATGGCTTAAACTAACACTGGGAAAGAAAGGGGGTCTAAATAGGATTAAACCAAAGTTAACGACCAAAACACAAAAAGCCGTGAAATAAGGAGTTAACATGTGGTTTACCCAAAACCTAAAATAAACAACCCAACCTTATCACTCCAGTACACGTGCAAAGCTTAAAAAATGCTTCCCCTCTTCCTTTTCTCTCTAATTTTCTTTTAATCTCTCCTTCTTAACCGGCCGACTCACACCCAACAACAACAGGTAAAGGTAAACCCTAAATCCCTAAGTTTTTATTTTGTTTATTATTATTATTATTATTTAAAACATCGAATTAGCATACAATGAACAAAGAAGAACTAAAACATAAAAGAGATCATATTTCTCATTTGCATTCTAAAGATTTAATCGATTAAACCGAGAAATAAAAACGAGAAAGTACCTCCCTTTTGAAACAATTTTCGGATCTTTTTATTGCTAATTGCTGATAATCCCCCTTCTTGAAAAAAATACAAATGTTTCTCGCTATTTTCTCTAGGATTTTCGTGTGATTTCTTATGAGCTTTTTTCATCTAGTAATCGTCTGATATGGTCCCCTTATGTGTTCGATTACATGTAATTTATAGGGTTTACAAAACCCTATTTTTGAGTGTTTAAATCCTAATAAAACACTAAGTTTGTTGTTGGTGATGAACGTTGCCGAGAAATTCGGGAATGAAGTCGAGAGACGTGCGGCTGAAGGGGAGAATGGCGTTGCTAGGTAGTTGATCACTGTTGGGCCACCTGGGCTGCTGGATATTGTTTATTTTGGATGGTAGCTCTTATAGCAAATCTGGGCCTGTAACATATAGTACAAAATAAATGAAAATATATATTATGTAATATAATAATGTAACTATATTATATAAAATAATATTGGACAAAATTTAGTGTCTTCAGTTATGATGACCAGAATTCGGTTCTAATTCAAACCAGCGAATAACTTGAGTACTGGATCGACTGGTTAGTTATGTATCTCATTTTTATCAAGAGCGCTCTTAATAAATTAGACACAGGGAAAAGCATACCTAAATTTGGGATGGGAATGCAAGCCAAGCATGTAAAAGAACTTGTGCTCTGCAGCCATTTTATTATCGCTGGGTTTGCTCTGATCCTGGAGCTCCGACTGAAGGTGGTTCCACCATACTGCTAGATGGCCCGTTTTCAGCTGGCGGAGGCACACCCCATTTGTTTTCAGATTCAAGGGGCTCAAAGGCATGAACCCCACCATCCGAGAGTCCCAATGCAAATACATTTGGCTCAGACGGATGTGCAGCAATTACAAGTGGGTGAACACCGGAACTGTGACAGAGGAAAAGACGGTGTTTGAATACAAATGGTTACCATAGAAGCGGATGTGTACCCAAAATTTGTGCTTCAACAAAAGTAATAAGCAACTATTTAGCTAAATGAAATCCGAATACCAGAGTCAAGAAGGGAAAATACCTGACACTGGCAGGAAGATAAGCAGAAGGATTTATACGACAGCGTAGTCTGAGATTTGCAGCAGCAAACACACAAAAAGTTGCATCCATAAAGCTGGCGTATACCAGTTGGCTATCACATGAGAATGTCGCATGAGTTATCACAGCAGAAGATTGTTGTGGAACCCACTAAATCAGAGAAAAATATTATTAGACCATCACAAAATAATGTTGTTAATCCTCAATGAATCAAACAATGATGAAGAGGCACCTGCTTCACACATTCTAGTTTTGTTGTTTCAAACATGGCAAGCTGAGTCTCATGTACAACAAGAAAATGCATCTGGTCTTGATGGAATTGTACACGTGTATCGGACAGTGTCGTTGTCGTCCTCCCGGCTGGAACCTGCAAGAATCTAGCTGTCTGCTTTTCCCATCCATCAGTGTCCCATACACAAATCTGGAGAGAATGGTAACATGATCAATGAACCAAAAGCAAAAGTTTCATTGATGATAATTACTTCAACTTCTAAGAAGATTGATTAATTAGCTAAGCTTCTTATTGGAGAACGCACGTGAGACTTTGTTATTCTTTTAGAATACCTGTGAATCTGCTCCTGATGAGACGAGCACATTCAGTACATGAGAGAAGGCAAGGCCAGTTATTTTTTTGGAGTGGCCTTTAAGTTTACTCTTCACCTGGATGATGCAAAACCGGAAATAAATAATTAATGCTGCGTCCTTGAACAAGAGTTGCATGAGTAATTCTCCACAAGATTGATCATACCTCATCCACACGAACATTATATATTTGAATTGTTGAATCGTCCATGCCTATAGCAATAATATTGTTGTCTTGCGGGTGGAAGGCAAGAAAAGTCGCTGCTGGTGGCGGTGGCATGAAAGTTGCCATTGTCTGCAAGTGACCATTAAAAAAAATCATACGCTAATTCAAATCATTGACAAATGAAGAAAAATAGAAGGAAAAAGAAAGGGTTTTCCAGCATTCATTCATTACCTTAAATGTCATCATATTAAACAATGAAATCTTTCCTCCAGATGCGGACATTACATAAGAATCATTTTTTGATAAAGCAAAACACGGTACAGCCTCTTCGGGGTTTGCATCAGCAACATCATTTGTCATAAGAATGCCACTTGATGGTTGCCACAACTGAGGTGGTACACTGGTAGTTGCCTAAAAAATGAAGCAACAATATATAATTACAGTGCAAGTCACTTCAAAGTATTATTTTATCAATAAAAATGTTGTTGAAATAATGAGTGAAACAAATTTGATAATCGTTGTACCTTTGCATTTGCATTACATTCACTTCGCTGCCACTTCCAAAGCAAGTGAATAGCGTTTGAGGCCAATGCCAAAATAGCATTACCTGAATTTGTGAAGATTAACCTTGATATCTGTAATCATCACAGAGAAAGCCGATAAGATCGCCCAAATAAAGGAGATGAATCGAGATGGACTTCAATCTGATGTCCCAAATCATCATAAGAATCATAAGGCTAGTTTCGCAAGGGGGATTGTGATAGGGATAACTATGGAAAAAATAAACCGGTGAACAACAGTATATGAGTTCCAAACATGGTGCATGTTACCACCAAATAGGACAATGGATGCATGGAAAAGAAAAACAGATGTAGCAGAATCATAAAATATCACCAAACTGGGCAAATACAGAAAAAAGTGCAAAACCAAAAGAATTACCACACAGGAAAACAAATATGATGGTAATCAGCCCACCAGCATGTTAGAGAATCAGTGAAGCGCAAAGATATTTGAAAATCTATATACCTTGGTCACCATCAAGTTTTCAGGAAGCCTCAAGGACCGACACTGAGATGGTTCATTGATTTCAGTGAGCTTCCAAATCTTTGATTCATCGCTCGGTTCTTCTGTTATTCTGGGTTTCACATCCCCCAAGCTCCTGGCATCTCCATTCTAAAAAAGACAAAATAAGAACTACAAAATCATTCATCGGAGCTTGCCTACTCAAAGGAGAAACAATGATGACATAATCATAACAAAAGTTTGCGTTGAAGTGCTGCTGACAAAAAAATTAATGTTGGTGATGTAAAAAAGGGGTAAAAGAAAGAACATTCTGTCCCACTTACCATTCCAGCAATAGCAACCGCAGAGGTACTTCTGTCTGCAAGTCCGGCACTAGTAGCAGTTGCCGCTGAGATTGGATTTATTACAGGCTGAAGAAAACAACAATCAAACAGAGAAGATTTAGTTAACATATTGAACCAGTTTAGCAAATTTTGTTCCACTAATGAAATTAAAGGAGGTAACAATGCAACCTTCGGAGATGTTCTTGAGGCATCATAAGAAAGGTTCTCCAAAGTGCGAAGCAACCGCATACCATCTAAATTCGCCAAAACCTTAATCCCATTATCATTGGCAGAAACAGCCAAGAGAGATCCATACTTGTTAAAGCGAATGCGAGGGCTTGCCTGGGAATTAGGAAAGAAAAATATAAGCAGTCACCATCTTCAAGAAGATACAAAACTTAACTGAAAATAAATGAACTTACCGGAAGGCCTCCATCAGCATCAATACTGGTCAAAGGTTGAACATTGTCCATATCCCAGAACTTGATAGAGAAATCATCACCAGCAGCCAAATACCTATTCTTAGTGGTGTCAAATTGCACAACACCTAAAGAACGTTTGTGGAATCCTTGGTATGTCCTCTTCACAGCCCCTTCACTTTCATTCCATTCTACGATAAATGACTCCCCTTCTTTACTGGTGCCACAGGAAAAGAGCCTACGATATCCAGCCACCAAACAGGAAAGATCAGTAGGAAAATGAAACAAAACTATCTTTATCCTGAGAGCTATTGACAATTAGCAGAAGATCAATATGAGTTATGGTCCAAGCTAACTAGCCTTGTGCCATCGGCACTGTAGGCCATGGTTGTGCACCATTGACCAGGAGCTTCATAGTCAACCCGTGATCCCATATTATCATACAGCCATGCCTTTATTTTTCCATCGACAGCTGTCGAAAAGATAAACTGAGGCAAAAGAAAAGAAAAAAAGGGTCAAAAGAAGGCACATAAGAACAACGGTCATAGCACATGCGAATGGTACAAATGTTAGAAGTGTAAGACATTGAAAGCAAGAATGCAATATCTTTACCTGAATGTTTTCTTTATAGTGAGGGCAGACAGAATAAACAGGAGCCTCATGTCCTTCAAAGGTATATTGCCTTGTACCATTGGTAGCATCCCATACCTGAAATTAAAACATGAGAATAGTGAGGACAAGCAAGTTTTCTCCAAGAATGACAACCAACCACATAAAATATGAACAAACCTTAATTGTCTTGTCATCACCACAAGTTATTACACAAAGTTGCTTATTTGGATGAGAAAATGCAAGATCGTTTACTCCACCAACATGAGCATCAATCTAGAATACAAATTTCAGAATATCAATTTCGATGAGACGATGAAAACTCAGCAAGAAGATTAAAAAGAATCAAAGATAACATGAATATATATATATATACCTCCAGATGCTGCCGAACCTCCTCACCACCATGATAAGAATATATTTGCACAATGTGCCTTGAGTGAGCAACTCCTGTTTCACGAGCAGGCATAACATGTCAATCAATGTTCCCATACTACCTATAATTAACACATAGGAACTAGCATATTAAACATTGACTAATCCTAATGGATTCAATCTCACCAAATAAAGAACCATCAGGGCTCCAAATCACACGATTTACAGAGACAGCAGGATCTTTGACTAGAGCAGCCTGAATTGAAGGGGCAAAAAATTGTGTTTATCATGTCTAATTAGCAAGTGCATTAAACAACACTTGAGGGCACAAACCTGAAGAGACATTGAACAAGCATTAAGATCCCAAACTTTAAAGTTCTTACAAATTAGCCGCTCCCGAGAGCCAATTTCCCACAAAGCTATGTCTCCAACATTGGTACCAACTGATTCATTGTATGCAGAAAACATAGAATTCCATTACCCAAGATAGATTCACCAGCCGGCCAAAAACAGAAACTGAAATGCAACTATAAATAAGAAAAGGTGGAAAATATAGCAGACCAAGAAGTAGAGTCTGTTGAACAGGATGGAAATCCATGCTCATGGGAGATGAACCCTGATTCAGAGTTCTTGCAACAGCCTTTGGCAGATCATCAGGTGCATTGAAAGTCTGACTGTGACCATGACCAGGAAATGTTACAGGCAGCACGTTGATAGGAAGACTTACCTGCACAAAGTAAGGAAATATCAATAAAATAATCTAGGCAAAAAGAAACACACACACAATCATCAGACATCGAAGCCAACAGCTAGAATACCTCATCAGAAATCCCCATGGGCCTTGGCCTTTTGGAAACATGATCAGAATCCCCAGATGGATAGTCTGAAGGATTAGTTGGAGTCCTTGGATGCTTCAGTCCAGCTATAAGTTAAAAATGAAACATGCCTAACGTTAAAAAAAAGGAACTAGAGGAAGGATCAGAATTATGATAAATAGAAGCCGAGGGAAGAAGTAAGAATAGAAGAAATATCTTTTAAACAACAAGGAAGAAATAATTACCTGGTATTGAAGAAGGACCAAGACCAATAGCTCCAGCAGAAACAGCTGGATGAGGTACAGTTGAAGGGTTTGACATCCAACCTGCAAGGGGTGCTGAAACTGGTGCTGGTGTAGGTTGAAAAGGCTGAAGATGTAAATTGAGAACATTAAGAAAATATAGATGATGAAAGAGATCTTTTACACTAATATCTAAGCTGAATACCCACCCCATGAGCACCCAGGGGAGGAAAGCCCCCAGCTTTCGGTAAGCCTCCAAGAAGTGGATTGTTTGCAGGCGATGGTGCTCGTGCACCATTTGGTTGTCCACATGAGTGATCCACAAAGAGAGTTTTTATATCTGGATTTGACCTGGGGTTTTTACAAAGTTGATGCTGCCAATTCAAGCTGTAATCACACATGAATCAGTTGTCCCATAAAGCCACAACTAGAATAACTTGAGTTTATTAAAAACATCAAGGCTGGTAAAGCAGAGGCAATAACAAGCCAACCTTATATGCCATGTTACATGTATGAGTTCATTGCATAAATAAGTCTACATTGAAAAATTACCAACCCCTGATCCCTTCAAAAGCAGCTAACAGATTGATGATAAAGATCTCACAAGAGAAGTACCTTTGATTAATGAGGGTGCGTAACCTTGAATTTCTAAGGTTTGGAAACTGCAATTTGTCACGGAACAAAGGATTTGCTTCAATAAGCTTCTTGAGTTCAACCAACATGATTGCTCTAGCAGACTTTGTATCTCCATATTTCGACAACTGTTCATTCTCCCTGTTTAGAAAATGATGCATTCTTCAGTACATTCGATGTTATTTTATTTACATCAACACTTTAACAATTAAACACAATGTGCAAACCTGAAATTCTCCAACGTCAAAAGCTGAGTGATTTCCTTGAAAAGGTCCTCATTAAATGTAGCAAAAACTTTCAAATCCTTCACTAATATCTCCGCAGCTTTAGACAGATCATGCCTAAATAACATTTAAGCATTCCAATTGTCACTAAATTCTACCAAGGAAGTTTTTGGTGAAGCATCATGAACTTCATTCAAACAAATCAAAATAGAAATACAGGAAAGCTTACTTATCCAATGCCTCAAGATACTTCTGCTTTCTTATCTCGAAGAAGATTTTCATGGAATATCGATTGTCGTCAACCTTGGTGAAACCAGACAAGCACTTCTCGACCTCATCCCAGTTTCCATTATGCACCTCATCCTCAAAATATTTCATATTAAAGAAAAACCCAGATTCCTGTTCAAGCCTATAAAAATCAAAATAATAAAAACCATTAAAATGCAAAAGTTATTTCATTTTAAATTACAAGTCAATAACAAATACTGAATATCATTAATCCTTAAAAGTAATAAAACTAATAAGCTTACTTGTGGACAGTTTCTTTAAACTTTTCCTCATCCAGAAACTGTAAGATCAAGAACACAAGTTCTGTACTGAGAGACGACATCGTAGCCGCCTGTCTTAAGTTCGCAACTATGAGACTGAAATCACCAAATATAAACACTAGATCTGCAAAAAGTATTCCAAAAAATAGTAAAAAGTATCAGCTCAAAACACCTTAGAAATGTCATAAAATAAAAATTAAACCCAAAAGTTAGAAAAATTACATGAAACTAGATCATTTAAACTTCTTCAACCGCTCTCTCCAACAAGAACACACCTTTTGGGGGGGGGGAAGAAAACCCGACTTTCCAAGATGCAATTTTCCCATAAATCAAAGAAAATCGTAGAGATAAAAAGAAAAGAAGAAAAAAACACTGAAGGTTTTAAAGTAACAGATTCTAAAAACACAAAGAAATGAACAAAACTAAATATATTTGGTAAGAACTTACCTAGTTCTTTGAAAAAAATAGGTTCTCAGACAAAAGAGATAGACAGAAGAAGCTTCCTCTTCTTTGAGGTTAAAAAAAATAAAGCTTTAGACGAACCCAAAGCAGCCTGGGATTACCTCTTTCTCTCTTCACATAAAAAAAAGTTATATTCTTTTTTATATAATACCCAACCTAAAGGCTTGAGAGATGGCGATTTTTATAGGAAAGCGGAGACAGATTGAAGAAGATGATAAGTTCCTCTAGTTATCATACTATCTTATCATTTAATGGACAAGTTATTTTGATAAGTCATCTTACTTAGTAATACGTACAGTTTAAAAGTAGGTCCTACTTAGCCGGCTACACTTTGTCGAGTTTATGGCGCGGAATTTCTAGCTAACAGCTATTCTACTACAAATCTATCTACAATAAATAATGAGATGTACTATGGCATGTTTTAATTTTATTTTCAAACCCTCCATTACAAGTGTATTTATGTTCGATGTTAATCGGACGGTCATAAATAGATATTTTTGCCATTCTCAGATCCCCCAAAGAAACGACAGTCTTTTATCGTGAGGGGAATCCAGGAAGATCGACCCTATATTTTGCTGAATATTACGGACCCTGCCATTTTGGGGGGAATATTTGCTGAAGAAAGTACTGACTTTATCATATAGCGTAAAACTTGACAACACGGAATTCCTTTTTTATCATTAATTTATCGTGATATATTACAGCGAGAAGTCGCTTTTGGTTCCTTCAGTTTTTTAGATTTATTTAAAAAATATATGTACTTTAAATATATCATATTTTTATTAAAATATGTATTTAATATATATATATATATATATATCTTTTTATCTAAACATTAAAAATATTTTTTTATCAAAATAAATAATAAAATATATTATTTATTCATTTAGAATACATAAAATTAACATGTGATATTTATTTAAAAATTAAGTATTCAAATAAAAAATATGATATACTTTAAATTTTACTTTGACATAAAAATAAATATTTTAATAAAAATAAATATTTAAACACTTATAATGTATTTTAAATATTTAGATGAAAACAATATAATTTATGTATTTATTTTTCTTTGGTTGTGGGACTAAGCAGTTTAGGTTGGTGTCATAATCAGAGGGGGTAAAAAAGTCGGCATGTTGATTGATTCTAACAATGAAAACAATATAGAGTATGATTTATTTATGATAAAAATGAAATGAGTAAAGTACACAAATAGTCCACTAACTATAAGACATTATTTTGTTGAGTCTCTTAACTATTAAAAGTTAAAAAATTATCCCTCAATATAGGGAGTTGCTTGATTGAGTACATCGGCTATTAAAAGTTACAAAATAGTCATCTGACTACTCATTATGTTCCAAACTCATCCTTTTCTGTTAAAAAATTAACGCTCATCTGAGTTGGACGTTAACATGTTGACTAAGATATAATAGTCATTTGAGATTATGAGATAATATTTTATCATATCTCAGTCAACATATTAACGTTCAACTTAGATGACCGTTATTTTTTTAATGTAAAATGATGAGCTTGGAACATAACGAATAGTTGAGTGATAATTTTGTAACTTTTAATAGTCAAGGGAGTCAACAAAGCAACTCCCTATAGTTGAAGGATCGTTTTGTAACTTTTAATAGTCAAATGACTCAATAAAATATTATCATATAGTTGGGGGACTATTTGTGTACTTTACTCAAATAGAATTTAATTATTCGACGAAAAAAAAGAATTCAAATCCAACGTTCTGTTTGTTGTTGGTGGAATTTCAAACTTTTTTATATTTTGTTTCTCCTGAATTTTCAAACGGTAATTGGCTTTTTATTGGATCAACATCTATTAAGCGGGAAATATAAATATAAAAATAATTAAAATAGTAAAACATATATTATTAATTTAAAAAGACTAATATATATATATATATATATATATATATATTTGTTTAATAACAACAAAAAGAAATAAATTAAAATATATTATTAATTGATGTTTGCTAATAGAATAAACTGGGTTGAGAGTGTCGTTTTGCCTCTATGATACCCAATTTGAATTAATCGATTAATAAATCAAAAATCGATTGTTATACTAAAAAAATTATTGTTATTACTATTATTCTTTTAATTAGATTAAATATACAATACATTTTTTAACAAAGGGGGTCAAGGTCCCTCGTGCCCCTCGTCCACCCTTAAATGTTATAATATTTTTAGATTTTTGAATTGAAAGATAATATAAAATTAAATATATTTATAGTGATATATTTTTTAAAATATTATAGTAGTAATAACTTTATCAATTAAATTAAAATTCAATTGGTTCAAATATTATATTGGAAAAAAGTTTACAAGAGTAAATATTATCATAAACTATAATCAATGTGGTGAATTATAAAGGGAGCTAATCTAATGGAAGGCTGGAAATATGATAGAAAATTGAAGATTAAATTATTTAAGGAATTAAAAATTATTTCAATTGAAATAATTAATCTATTATATAATAGTTATATTATACAATATTTAAATTACTATGAATCTAAAATTAACTAAACCAAAAAGTAGGGCAACGGCCCTCCCGAGTTTTATTATTGTCACCGCTTACGGGGTTTTATAATACAATATTTAAATACTAACAAACATATAAATGAAGATATTTTGAATAAATTCATTAATTAATTGCAAATACCATTTTTACAAAAATAATTAGAATACATTGAAAACATTCATTATTTTAATAATATTTATAAAATTATTATTTTTTACAAATAATATATCAAGTAACAATCTAATACATATATACAAAAATAATTGGACAAATACAATAGGAATATTTTATCCTTTAGAAAAGGTATAAAACGTAAAAGAAAGCACTGTTATTAAAGTTTTCTGTAAAGAAAATACTTCTGATTTGAATGGGTAAATGTCATGTCAGAGTCTCCAACCAAAAATAATAAATACTATTCGTTCTGTCACATAAAAATTACTTATTTTTATTAAAAATTAATAAATAATATTTTTATTTTTATCTCTATATATCTCATTGTTATACATATATCAAAATAAATTTATCAGTTTTATCCATATTTTTAAGAGATAATTCTATCATTTTTCTCATTTTATACTACTTAATATGTGATCAAATATATATTTTAAAATTTTATATTTAATTAATATGAGATAATGGCACAGATAAAATAATAAAATAAAACGTAAAGGACATGCAAAGTTGATAAAGTCAATGGCACTCAAATTAGAGGGATATTAGGATTTTTCTAATTTTTTTTTACCTTATTTGCAATGATTCATTTGATTGCTGAACTTACCTGATATAATAACCCAATTGTCCACGTATCCAAAGAGTACCTGTGCCTGTCCATTCAACTCTAACATTTAAGCTTAATAATATTAATTAAAAGAATTAATATAAAAATAAGTATTTTTTTTTTTTGATAAACCTAAATATTTAACGTTACAAATATTATTATTTTCGGTTCCTCAACCGTTGAAAAAGTTTGTTAAATGACATGTGTCACATTTATATAATTTTTTTATTTTAAAAATAGGAAAATTACAAAAAAAATATATTAAAATTAGTTAGAATTATAAAAAAAATCTAAAATCTTAGAATTCTTAATTTCAAACTCATTTTTTATCAATGTTTTTAAAACCGGACCGGACATTGAACCGGTAAAGGTATTGGTTCACTGGTTCAACCGGGTTCAACCGCGGTTGAACCGGATTTTATATAAAATAATATTTTTTAAATTTTACATAATATTCAAAGCAATATTAATATATATGTAACACTTTTTTTAAGTTTACAATATTAAAATGTATAAAAATATCACAAGTCATAACATATATAAATTAAAAACCATAAAATCAAGTGAAACAAAATGATTCAAATCAACTACAACATAATATTTAAGGTAAAACATATTAAAAATATAAATTATATAACTATAATCAAAAAAATAAAATTGGGGCTTAAAAAAATCATAACAAATGATGTCATTTGGTTTAATTTAAAAAAAAACAATCTCACATGGCTAAGAAACATAGAAGAGCATCCCAAAAGTTTAAACTTTAAAGAGTAAAAATATGAGAATAAAACAATCTCACATGGCTAATAAACATAGAAGATCATCACAACTTACTTCTATAAACAATAGAGGTAATTTGACATTCAAAATCATGGAGTCTTTTGGTGAGCACAGAGCGAACTATTCTTTCGCTTCAATTGAGCTCAAATTTTAGGCTTCAATCGAACTTCTAAATTTTTTTTAGTTCGAGCCTTTTTGAGTTCAAGTTTTAATATTATATTTCGAGTTCGAGTTGAACTTGATAATTTTTAGCTCATGAGTTTTTGAGTCGAGTTGAGCTTACTTTTAAAGTTTTCGAGTTCGAGTCGAGCTCAACAATACTCGAATTTGACTAGGCTCGTTGAACAAACGACGTCGTTTGGTTTAATTTTTTAAAAAAAGAAAAAAAAAGTGAACTGGCGGTTCAAACCGGTTTTATCGGTTTCAGCCGGTTCACCCTGGTTTTACCGGTTTTCAGCCGGTTCTACCGGTTTTCAGCTGATTCATTGCCAGTCCAATTTTGTGAGGTAACCGGACAGGCCACCGGTTCAACCGGTTGAACCGACCGATCCGGTCCAATTTTGATAACCATGTTTTTTACCGTACCTAGCCATCTCCTGTCACTGCCTCTGTCACTGCCCATCCACTGACCTATCCTCACTTTGTTGTAATTACAAACCCTAAAATACATAAATTTGTAAATTCCTAACCCTAAATCAATTTGTTGTAATTCCAAACCCTAAAATACATAAATTTGTAAATTCCTAACCCTAAATTTAATGGATGTGAGATTTGGATTTATTCATACAGGACAAGGAGGGGTTGTCTCAGGAAAGGCGACTAATATACGACTAATATACGGTATTATCGGATATATTAAAAGATATTTAATAAATTCGGTTTAGCACTACCTATTATGTTAACAGACTAATAATGTTTTAGGTAGGAAACATGAAAAACTATTAAAAAATTTGGTAACCGGTTAACTTTGGTTATCGGTAAGTATCGATACATATATATAAGTGTCCATACTTATTTAACTGTGGAAAAAATTAATTTAAGGTTATTTTTTAGTGAGTTTTAAGATATTAATTTAGAAATTATACACGTCTAATGGTTTATTTTTATGTTACGATATATATTATTATTGAATTAAAAATAATAAACATAGATATTACATATTTATTATTATCTTTGGTTAAAATTGTTAAATTTAAATTCTAAATAATATTTTATAAAATATCAAAACAATCAAATAATTTTTTGTGTAAATGAAATTATTAAATTAATATTGTAGGTGGAAAACATGAAACACTATTAAAAAATTTTGAAACATAAATTACATAACTTTCAACAAAGTATCGATACATTTTTATAAAAAGTATCTATACTTTCAACATATCAGGTAAAATTTACCGGTTTTATCATAATGAAACTGGTTTTGTCATATTTTTACATGTTATATTGTAAAGTATTGATCTTTTTTATAAAAAGGATCGATATTTTACAATATAACAGGTAAAACTATGATGTAATAGGTAGCGTTTATATAATGTAATAGGTAGCGCTTATATAATAAAATAGGTTAATTACTGGAAACATTATCAAGCACAATAACATATTAGGTAGCGCTTATATAATGTAATAGGTAGCGCTTATATAATAAAATAGGTTAATTACTGGAAAAATTATCAAGCACTTCAACATATCATAATGAAACTGGTTTTGTCATATTTTTACTTGTTATATTGTAAAGTATCGATATATTTTTATAAAGTATCGATACTTTATAGGCGCTATTACTGCTTTTCTTTTAAATTCCAAAAGTGTCGATACTTATTTAAATGGAATCGACACTTTCAACATATCCGGTAGGTAGTTTAATGTAATAGGTAGCGCCTATTTTTTTACCGTTTACATTATTATACTTGATAATGTTTCCAGTAAATAACCGATTATGTTATCCTTGGTAATTCCAAAAGTGTCGATACTTATTTAAATGGAATCGACACTTTCAACATATCCGGTAGGTAGTTTAATGTAATAAGTAGCGCCTATTTTTTTTTACCGTTTACATTATTATACTTGATAATGTTTCCAGTAAATAACCGATTATGTTATATTTTTTAGTGAGTTTTAAGATATTAATTTAGTAATTATACACGTCTAATGGTTTATTTTTATGTTACGATATATATTATTATTAAATTAAAAATAATAAACATAGATATTACATATTTATTATTATCTTTGGTTAAAATTATTAAATTTAAATTCTAAATAATATTTTATAAAATATCAAAACAATCAAATATTTTTTTGTGTAAATGAAATTATTAAATTAATATTGTAGGTGGAAAACATGAAACACTATTAAAAATAATCGGTTATGTTATTTTTTTAGTGAGTTTTAAGATATTAATTTAGTAATCATACACGTCTAATGATTTATTTTTATGTTATGATATATATTATTATTAAATTAAAAATAATAAACATAGATATTACATATTTATTATTATCTTTGGTTAAAATTGTTAAATTTAAATTCTAAATAATATTTTATAAAATATCAAAACAATCAAATAATTTTGTGTGTAAATGAAATTATTAAATTAATATTGTAGGTGGAAAACATGAAATACTATTAAAAAATTTTAAAACATAAATTACATAACTTTCAACAAAATATCGATACTTTTTTATAAAAAGTATTTATACTTTCAACATATTAGGTACCGCTTATATAATGTAATAGGTAGCGTTTATATAATGTAATAGGTAACGGTTATATAATGTAATAGATAGTGCTTATATAATAAAATAGGTTAATTACTGGAAACATTATCAAGCACTTCAACCTATGACATTATATAAGTTTTACCTAATATGTTATTGTGTTTGATAATGTTTCCAGTAATTAACCTATTTTATTATATAAGCGCTACATATTATATTATGTAAGCGGTATCTAATATGTTATTGTGCTTGATAATGTTTCCGGTTAAATGATATAACATAATCGATTTAAATTTTAACCGATCACTTATTTAACCAACCACGTCGATTTTATCCGTTTTTTAAACGCCGCACCGCATAACTTCCCCCAAGGAGGGAGAAGGACGAGAACGTGAGAGAGGGGGGTGGGGGTGTTGCTTATTTTATAACAATTAACGAAAGAGTTATAACCTCTCCGAGTCAGAAAAAAAAAAAAAAAAAGTTGTTTTCACTTGGCCAATATTCATTTCTCCCATATATAAAACGAACATCTATTGCCTTTCTTCTCTTTATAAAATCGGAGCGGATGCCCCTAAACAATCAAATACATCTCATTATTTTAGAAAATAATTAAATTAAATTTAATGTGTTAATAAAAATAATAAAAAAATATATACTCATTGTTTTTAAAGAAAGAATATTAAAATTTAGGGTAAACTACACGGGAGACCATTAAACTATGGTAAAAAATTAATGTAACAACAAAACTTTCAATTGAATCAATCAGACTACCCAACTATTTAATTGATTTAATCAAACCACCAATCGTTAATTTTTAACAGAGGTGGTAACATGTCCATTAAGCTTAATTGGCATAATTATATATTTGGTCCTTAATATTTACATATTCTATCAATTTAGTCACTATTTTAATTCAATTAAATAAATTTAACTATCCAATTAAAACGTGATACATGTCAATATATGATTGGAAGTAAAAATTAAAGGGACAAAATTGCGCTCCAAGGATTCAAACCAGAGTCATGCAATGGGGAGGAATAGAGCATACACTCAAACCATTGGGGACCACCATTGGTCCAAAGGTTCCAATAGTTTAAAGTTACAATAATTTGTATTTGTCTTTTAAAGATGTGTTAAGGATAAAAAATAAAATAAATTATTTATTTAAATAAATTATTAAAAAATTAAATAAATTATTCACGACTAATAATTTTTAAATAAATTTTGGTTTGATTAATGGTTAAAGAAAAAATTCGGTTAATTAACTTCGGTTAATCAAACCAAAATTTATTTGAAAATTATTAACCGAACCGAATTAATTTGAAAATTATTAACCCAACCGAATTAATTTGAAAATTATTAACCGAATTAACCGAAGCAAAAATTCGGTTAATTCGATTCGGTTAATTTGAAAATTATTAACCGGACCGAATTAATTTGAAAATTATTAACCTAACTGAATTAACCGATTTTTTAAAATTATTAATCAGATTATTCTAAGAAAAATTCGTTTAATTCAGTTCGGTTAATCGAACCAAAATTTATTTAAAAATTATTAACCGAACCAAATTAATTTGAAAATTATTAACCGAACTGAATTAACCGAATTTTTTTCTTTAACAATTAATCGAACCGAAATTTATTTGAAAATTTCAGTTAATTCAATTTTTGAATTAACGATTTTTTTAAAAAAAATTCTAATTTATATAAAAATTGAAAAATTTTAATTCAAAAAAATAATTTACAATTAATTTAAATAATATTTTTTTAATATTTTTTTATCCTTGACAAACCTTTAAAAGGATAAATACAAATTGTTGTGACTTTAAACCATTGGATACTTTTGGTCCAATGGTTTGGTGCCTGCTCTATCCCTCCCCCACCCCGTAACCTTGGTTCAAATCCCTTGGAGCATAACTTGTCCCTTTAATTTTCACTTCTATTGGGTAGTGACACGTGTCACCACTTGATTAGATAGAAAATTATTTAATTAAATAATTTAAAATTCATAAAATAAAAAACTTTCAATCATATATTGACACGTGTCACGTTCTAATTGGATAGTTAAATTTATTTAACTGAATTAAAAATAGTGTCTAAATTGATAGAATATGTAAATATTAAGGACCAAATATATAATTATGCCAATTAAGCTTAACGGACACGTCACCACCTCTGTTAAAAATTAACGGCCGGTGATTTGATTGAATCAATTAAATAATTGGGTGATCTGATTGATTTAATTGAAAGTTCGATGGTCACATTGATTTTTGACCATAGTTTAGTGGTCTCCCTTATAGTTTACCAATTTTTAAATTTTTGGATTCACTGAAGTCTCCTTTTCCTCCCCTTTGTTTTTGCTTTGGAGTTTCCTTTTCTCTACCCGTTCATGGGTTTCTTTGCTTGATTCCAATCGACTAAACTAGCTCAGGTTTGATTTTGGGACTTGAGGGCTTGAGATAAGTGAAAACATACCAGGTTAATGAAGCTAGCATGAAGGTCAGAACTTCGCTGTAAACGGAGGAGTGGAGATGCCCATCGGTTACAGGTTCCATTCCATTCTACAGATGAAGAGCTTGTGGTTAGCTTGCCCATTTCTATAGAAGAGCCTGTGGTTAGCTTGCCCATTTGGTTTAATAATTAGCTTAATGTAAAGATAATATTTAAACTATACCAAAATTAACTTTAAGTGTTTAATGTTTCTGACATTACACTTTTAAGTGTCTGCCGTTAAGTGACATGTATTAGACTTATAAAAATTAAAATACTTAATTTATTTTTTTAATTTTATATGACTAACATGTGTCACTTAATAGTTAAATTTAATAGTATTAACGGTTCATGCACCTAAAAGTCTAATATTAAAAATATTAAATACCTATTTTTAATGAAAAATTATTTATACAACTATTTTTTATAAAAAAAATTCTTTATACACTTAAAATTAATTTCATATACTTATTTTTACATAAAGCCTCAATAATTCTCCAATTTAGGAGGGGGTGAGTGAATTTGTATTCACAGCCTGGGGGACCACGAGGTGAGGGGATTTTTTTTAATATAATATTTTCATTTTTTAAATTTTTAAAATTATATAAATGTGACATGATATTTAACGAATTGTTTTAATGATTGTTACGATTGAGATAATTAAAATAATAATTACAATGTTAGACATTGACCGAAGAAAATTTAAACTAAATAAAAACAATATAATTTTGGTATTTTTTATTAAGCCTAATTAAAATGATAATACGAAGATGTAAATAAAATAAAGCCAGATAAATGTAAAGTGCAAGTTACCAAACGAAGATGATAATCATAAAAGGTGAAGAATCTAGTGCGAACGCGCTACGATGGAGCGTGTAAAAACTAGCCACTTAGACTTTAGTGGTGGTGGTGACTTGGGCTATTTGATATAACTGACACCAATTTTCTTTAATATTTTTTTTCTGACATCGTTTGACTAATATTTCTCGAAGTAGCACCCTTTCAGCTGAGTTGGCAAAGACGCGTCCTCGGGGATGCGCTTTACCCGTGTTTTCGCTGAGTTGGATGCCACGTGTGGAAGGCGCATCCCCGGGGACGCGCCTTTCGCCAGCTCATTTATTTTTATTATTATTATAAATTAATAATATATTATGTAAAATATTTCGATTATAATGTAAGAATTATCAAATGTATTTTGTTAATGTGTGTTAAAGGTGGAGTGAATTATCTACATTAATATGATATAACAATATATGAAAACCAGTTTTGACTTTATTGTAGTTATAGGAAAAATGTATGAAATTATAATATTACACATATGGTTATATTATTATTTTTTATTTTGATTATCGATCTATTAATTTTATCAGTTAATTATTTAAATGTTATCAATCTAGTCATCTCATATCAATATTTAACGAAAATATTGATGCATAAGTTAATAAATTAGTATAATTACATATTTAATCTTCAAGACTTACATATTTTATGAAATTAGTCTTATTGAAAATTTAATTTAATAAATTTAATCCTCCAATCAGAACATGAAATGTGTCATCGTATACATAAATTTTTTAATAACTTTTAATTTGTTTAATTTAATATTTTTCTCTACTTAGAAGGTGAAATTATTATTATATTTTAAAAAAATTATAATTAATAATATTAATTATTATATTAAATAAATATATTAAAAATATTTATGTATTTAAAAGTTAAAAAAAATTATTTAGGTGTACATACATTGACAAATTATATAAATGCAATAACATTAAATTATTAGAAACAAAAACATTCATTTAAATACAATATTAATTACATAAGAGTTAACGGTTATATGATGATAACAGAGCTGGACATTTTTTTCTATTGTGCCCGATGTTTCTACAATGCCCACATCGTTTTTGTTCTGTTGACTTCTCCCGAATATCCATATCACAATGTATTCTAGTAGATTTTGGACGACCTGAGTCCCTCAATAGCAATGGATCTGGTACAATTGTAAGCCAAGTTTGAATCTCATTTGGGTCTCTTTCGTTTCCTATGGGTGGAAACTCAAATTCATATACCTTGAATACTTGTGAAAGTTGGTATACGGGATCAACATAATTTTTGTAGTCCAAATGCGAATGTGAGCAAGCAGCAATGACATGAGAGCATGGATATTTGAGTGCTTGAAAGAAACCACAATCGCACCACCTCTCTTGCAGATTAACTCTGAAAGAGTTAGCTTCAATCCCTTGCAGCGGACGTGGCATTTCGGTTACACGAAACAATTCACGGGTGCGAGAAAAATTTGTAACTAACATCCCATTTGATGCAGCCACTTTTTTCTGTAAATCAACTACTAGTCTTGGGTGGTAAATATGTTCGTTTTGCATCCAAGTAAGAGCTTGTCCACCGAGCTTTGCAAAGAGTTGACCCAAACGAAAATAAGTCGTTTTAACCAACGCCGTGACTGGTAAATGACGCACCCCCTTTAAGGTTGAATTTATTGCTTCAGCCAAGTTTGTTGTCATATGACCATAGCGATACCCCCCGTCATATGCATTTGTCCACATTTCTTTGCTGATGTCCATAATGTACTCGCACCCCTTCTTATTTTTGCCAAACAGCTCTTGTAGCATCGACTCAAACCT
Organism: Hibiscus syriacus; assembly: GCF_006381635.1. Lineage (NCBI taxonomy): Eukaryota > Viridiplantae > Streptophyta > Magnoliopsida > Malvales > Malvaceae > Hibiscus > Hibiscus syriacus. The sequence continues at coordinate 1,215,769 of NW_024062677.1, read as the reverse complement.
TTGAGGTAAGAGTTCGTAACCTAAGCCATTAGGAATATGTAATAGTTAATATGAAGTATAAATAAGTAATAAGAAATTGATAGAAAAATTGGGAAAAAGTAACATACCCATCCGCACGACTAACTGACGTTCATCGTTCTTCTTGTATTTTCCGTAATAGTTTGCAGCAATATGACGGACACAATAACGATGTTGAACATGTGGAGGTCTATACATTGTACCCAAAGAGTCCATTGCTGCTTTTATCCCGGCTCCTCGGTCTGAAATAATGCATACTCGTTCCCTGATGACAACATGTAAACGTAAATTTTTAAGGAAAAAAGCCCAAGACTCAGTGTCTTCTCCTTGAACGAGGGCAAACGCAACATGAAGAATATTGCTGTTTCCATCTTGGACCACAGCCAATAATAAAACTTGCTTGTATTTCCCATACAAGAAAGTACCATCAATTTGGACAACTGGTTTACAGTACTTGACTGCATTAATACACTGAGGGTAAGTCCAAAAGACACGGTAAAATTGGCAGCGATCGCAAACCATTCGATCATTCACGTAATGATGTTGAGTTTCGAACTCAACAATTATCCCGGGATTAAGTCTTTGCACAACATGAAACCAACTGGGCAGCTCGTTGTAAGAGGAATCCATTCGCCATGAAGTTTGCAAATGGCATTCTGTTTTGCCAACCACGCTTTTTTATATGAGACAGTGTACCCATATTGTGACTGTATAGCAGAAATCAACACTGCAACAGCTATATGAGAGCTTTGCTTCACAATGGGCATGATTGCTTGGCAAATAATGTTGGAGTCCAAGTTGGGATGATCCTGGTTTATACCTGTTGCACAACATGTATGAGGACTATTGTATCTGGTTAGTTCTCATAAGTTGTTCTTCCTCTTCCTCTTTGATACACGGACCATCCATTGACATCCGTTGTCACGTTGGACACAGTAGCAGACATATTTCTCCGTGTTAGATCGATCAACTCGGGACTGAACTGAGTTACGAATATTGTAACTCTTTATTGCCATCATTGCTTCCTCCTTCGATGCGAACTCCATTCCAATATGTAAATTACCGTCATTGACTGATGATTGAAGTCCATAGTTGCCAACATCAGGAAGATCTGGAAATTCAGGCCCATACATTGCATCATAATCAGCCTCATACATATGTGCAGGAAGTTCGGCTGGTGTTGTATTTATCGGAACGTCATCCTCGTCATCATCAGAATGTACGTTAAACTGTGGTGAGTCAGGTTCAACGAATAATCCCGTTTCAGCACCATCTGCACCTGGCTCCCGAAGAGGTTCTTCTGGTGGAGATGAGGGTTCCTCCGATAATCCAATGTTGAGGTCAAATAAGTTCCCGCTTGCGTGTCCTCCCCTTGAACTTGAGGCCATTGTATCATGTGGGATGTGAATAGACTGTCGTCTCGTTGGCATTTCCATATGTAAGTCGAAAACATTGGCAGATGAATGTCTGCCCCTTGAAGTAGAAGAGATGTTGCCATATGGATTATTGGTGAAGCCACGTGGGTTGAGATCATAAGCAGTTGCAGATGAATGCCTTCATATTGAACTTGATGGCATAGTATCTGGTGTTGGATCCGACATTAATGATGTGAAATCATTACATATCAGTTGTGTCGGGCTATCAACTTGATCAGTTTGATATGCAATGCCAAAGTAAGAGGAATATGAGAAACCACGAGTTACACGAACCTCAATAAAAGTGGCATACATTTCAATAAGAGATTGTGAACTCCCCATATGAGCATCAACCATCATAGAAACATCATCATCGTTTGAAAGCTGAAATGATGTATACGTGAGCGGAAAAAGTTCAGTAGGAAATCTGTACTGAAGTGAAGATAGTCTTCTCTGGCCTGCTACACGAATCTTTAACGAAATTTTTGTGATTAACTCCTCAATTGTGATGTTTCTCTTCAAGGTTAAGGGGATATAATGATCTGACTCAAAAATAACCCCCTCTTCAGCTTCCTTAATTAGTCCATCATACAAAACAATAGCAGAAAGATGACTCATTTTCAGAGAATTTGAGAATTTAGAGTTTGGGAATTTGAGAATTTGAAAGCTTGTGAACTGAAGTTTGTTTTGAAAGTTTATAATATGTTGCATATAATAGTGTCTATAATTGGAGTACTATTCACATGAAGGCGCGTTCCCGAGGGCGCGCCTTCTATTATTTCAGAGAAAATGTTATCATTGCCCTATTATGTCACTCATGTCCCTCGGGGACACTAGATATATCAGTACCTATTATTTCACTATTCACATGAAGGCGCGTTCCCGGGGGCGCGCCTTCCATTATTTTGTCAGAGAATATGTTATCATTGCCCTATTATGTCACTCATGTCCCTCGGGGACACTAGATATATCAGTACCTATTATTTCACTATTCACATGAAGGCGCGTTCCCGGAGGCGCGCCTTCCATTATTTTGTCAGAGAATATGTTATCATTGCCCTATTATGTCACTCATGTCCCTCGGGGACATTAGATATATCAGTACCTATTATTTCACTATTCACATGAAAGCGCGTTCCCGGGGGCGCGCCTTCCATTATTTTGTCAGAGAATATGTTATCATTGCCCTATTATGTCACTCATGTCCCTCGGGGACACTAGATATATCAGTAAATCAGGTAAATTATAACCAAAATTTAACTTCTTTTGAAAGTTCAGCAAGTTAAGAATAACTTAAATTAAAATGTTATGTGCAGTTTGAATAAATTAGATAAAATGTTATGGATAAATTGAATAAATGTGAAGTGATAAGTTGATTGTGACATTGAAATTGTATGGAATGAGCATTGAAATGTGACATTGAATAAATTGCCAATTCACCCCCCTCTTGGCCGATTCCGTCGATCGATTAACTCAACATAAGTTGATTTTAATGTATACGTTTTAATATATATGTTAATGATAAAATCATATGTATGGATAAATTTAATTTCAATTTAAGTATTGTGAACTATAATTGGAATATAACTTTTAATTTCGAATACAATTGGAATATTAAGTTGAAATTTAATGTTAAATTTCGAATACTATAATTTATATTTTAAATTTAAATTTCGAATAATATTATTTTTATTTTTATTTTAAATTTCGAATAATATAATTTGTATTTTAAAAACATTTATCAAACATTTAATGTTAAATGTGAATAAAAAATAACATTAAAAAATATGTATGTAACAACCATGAAACATTTAAATAACATAACCAAATTACATAAAATTCTGAAATATAATTATTTAAATAACATTAAATACAACTGGAACACCGATCTCGTCTTCTCGAATGAGTTCCACATGGCGGTGGTTGTCTATTTCGTGGAGGATTTCTTCGTGGAACTTGTTCTTCAGTCTCTTCATCTTCACTATCATCATCAGCAGCATTTTCTTCATTTGGTGTAGATGACGCTGAAGGGGCTGAAGGGCCTGTATAAAATAACGACCCTGGAGGAGTGCTAGTAACAATCCCACCGCTCCCCAGGAACTGTGAAAACTGTGGAAACATTGGCATCGATGTCTGTGATCCAGATGGAGATTGAGGTGTTTGCGGAGAAGCACCACCAGCCAAATAAGATGCATATGAACCATATGCTGGATCATTAAACATAGTCGTATATGCACCTCCATATGGTATAAAACCCTGTGGGCTAGGCATGTAACCTGGCGGGCTAGGAATGTAACCCTGCGGGCTCAGAATGTAACCCTGCGGGCTCGGAATGTAACACTGCGGAGATGGCATATAAACTGGTGGGCTTGGCATATGAAGTGGAGGGCTGGGCATGTACCCCTGCGGTATCGACGAATAAGGATGTTGTGGTGGGACTGATGCAGAACCGGTAGCGCATTCTCTCCGTCCACGCGTCGGGGGACGATGATATTGAGACGGTTGACGTCTTTCTCGGCGCCTAGGAATGTTAACCCCTCGTGCTTCCGCCGAAAGTAGAAACGGCTTCCCATTTTCATTAAACCAGTCCATATAGTTATCCGTAACCATATGACCAATTTCAGCGTAATATTGTCGAGGGGCCAACAGTGTATATCGGTTCTCCCAAAGCGCAATCCAATCTCTGTGTCTCACCACCCAGTTAACATCTTTCTTTCCTCGTCTATCTATGTTATGCACGTCGTCTAAATTCCTAGGTGTTCCAGGAATATATTGCGTACAACCATATTGACGGAGCACGTGATCAACTGGATGCCACTCAATAATAGCATAACATATAAGAGGTATAACCGATATCCATACCTCTAATGACCACTAAGGTGGGGTGGGATGCAAGCTTTCACTTCATCGCTCGCATAAGGTATCCACTGAAACTGAAATATAAATATACAATTCAAATAAATAAAATATTCTAATTATATCTAACATTTTAAATTAAAATATTAAGAATTAAACAAATTTAAAAACATACCTCAGACCCAGCTTTCGTATCAATAAGTAAACGAATTTCCTCTAACACAGTAGGTATACTTTTATGGTCCTTTCTTTTCATCGACCACCTATGAAATATAATGTAAACTAAATATCACCCTATTTAATTGAAAATATTTAAATCAAAATTTAGTTCGAAAATTACCTCAACAATAAGGGGAATACGTATGGTTCATTCACGATCGGGCATAAGAAAGGCGTGCGGAACCACGCCCATGATTGTAGAAGCAGAAGACATCCATCGATAGCAGTTTTCTTATAATTCGTCGCCCGACACATTTCTCTAAAGAGAAATGCCAAAACTGCAGCGCCTCGACTATATCTTCCAGCTTCATCAAAATTGATCAGATGCCGCAACCACATACAATGCACCTGGTTGCGAGATTTGTCGGGCATCAATATTCCTCCAATTATTCGTAGAATATATGCCCGAGCACATGCTTTTGCTTGATCCTCTGAAGCATTTTCATTTAAAACCTCAAAATTAGCTTTCAACCAAGATAAAGCTATTCTACCTCCATTAAACTCTGGCGGAGCAGCTCCAAGATAATCAATGCACATTGATTGCCAATCACCATCCGCCATACCACACATCATATTTCCGTCGACGGGAAGCCCCAGATGTATAGAGACATCCTCCAATGTAATTGTCGCCTCTCCACATGGAAGGTGAAAAGTGTGTGTCTCGGGCCTCCACCTCTCAATCAGTGCAGAAATTAGGACAGGTTCGAGTTTGCAACCGCCTATAATTGTTGCAATATACCCGAACCCGACAGAAGCCAAATATGGCAAAATACGTTCCGGTGTCGGTATACGTAGATTTTTAATAAAAGTCTCTAAAATACGATCAGTATCCTAAATAATATACATTATAAAAAATAAAATTAATATAAATTCATAATAACTTTAAAATAAAAATAAATTTAAATATTAACATTAATTATAAAAAATATCACCATATCGCTAAAATGTCTGGAGATATGATCAATATCCAATCGCAACAGCATTTCGTTTTCCATTATAACTGTAGACAAAACAATATAATTAGCAAAAAAATTTAATAATTCAAAATAAATAATAATTATATAAATATTATTTTAATAAAAAAAAATAATATTTACATAAATATATTAATATAAAAAATAATAACTATTTAAAAAAATACTAAAATAAAAAAAAATTTCTTACTACTAATAACAAATTTAAAACTCAAATAGTTGGAGAATTTGAGTTATATAAGAGATGAGAATATGATTTTGGTGTGAAGAATGAGGGAGGGTTGAGGGAGTTTATATAGGGGAGGAGGAGGGGTAGTTAGGAAAAACGGATGGGGGCATTTATGACATTTAATGGAAGGCGCGTCCCCGGGATGCGCTTTCCACACGTGGCAGTCGAGCTGGCGAAAGGCGCGTCCCCGGGGATGCGCCTTCCACACGTGGCATCCAACTCAGCGAAAACACGGGTAAAACGCGTCCCCGGGACGCGCCTTTGTCAACTCAGCAGAAAGGATACTACTTCGAGAAATATTGATCAAACGATGTCAGAAAAAGAATATTAAAAAAATTTGTGTCAGTTATATCAAATAGCCGGGGATTTGTGTCAAGTTGGTCCCACAATTCATCGGTCAGGAGGAGTGGACAGATATAATCTGATGTTTACGACGCAGCTGTCCCGTGCTTGGACACCGCCTCACTGACTCAGCGCGTGAAATCATGTTCTCTCGTTTTTATTATTAGTTTTCTATTATAGGAGAGGGGTATATTTTGTTTGGACTCAACTTAGATTTTAATATATTTTCTTTATAATAAAGTCATCCTGTAAAAAAAGGACATAGGGCCAAGAAAATACAAAGATTTTATGATAGCAAATTAAAATATTTTAAAATTTAAAGTTTTGATTTTTTTTAAAGATCCAATCAAATCTTAAAAAAATCAGATGTTTAATGATATTCAAATATATATATATATAAAGCACATTAAAATATTTTAAGACTTAAATTTCTAAAAACTTAGAAAGAATCAAATTAAATTTCCCTAAATTTTGAAGTTAAAAATTATAAATTATTTAACATGTGAGTTACTTGTCGAGCTTTGAATTACACAATTTTAACAAATATTTAAATTTTTATTAATGTAAAATAGAGGAGTTATTGTCCAAACTATCCACTAATATTTTCAATCTATAGAACCAAACAAACCAAGGAACCGGCAAAAGTGTAGGAGGATTGTGACAGAGGAAAGCTCCAATATTCCACATTCCTGAACCCAATAATTACTTGTATTTTTATTTTTAAATGTAACACTAAAGATGTGCTATTTTAATTAATGAACATTAATTAGTCGAGGTCTCCACGCGCCACCTGTTGTGATTATTTCAGTATCTCCATTAATCCCGGTTTGGTACGACCCTTTCTTCGTAGATAATGTTTTATTATATTGATAGTATTAATTAATTTACCCCGAAGGTTTGCTTCTAGCTCGGCCACCACATCTCGAGATGTTGAAGAAGCTTATTTACTGAATATATCGTGATACGTATCCAAACTTCATTTCTTTTTCTTTAATTTTATCGTCAATTTCTTTTTCCTTATTAGCATAATTTTGTCGGTCCTTTTACTTTTGGCTTCAGTGGATGGACGGTATAAATAATAATAATAATATATTTTTAAAATTCAAACGCTATTAGTTTCTAATATAAAAATACATATACACTGATTACTAAACTTAGTGCCTAACAACTCAAAGGAGTATGGTCAAAACTCCGTCAGAATTTTTTTTATCAAACCTAATGCCGTATTACTGTTGAAGAAACTTTAGTTTACTGGTGAAATGTGATTTAATATAATTATTTTATTAATCTGCGGGATTTAATATAATTAAATTTAGAATGATTGAGCAAGCGACATAACACTAAATAAAAAATGTATTTCGATCTAACTAGTAGCTAGTGTTTGTCTTTCACATATGGCACCATCTATATGCTGATCTTTAATTTTGCATACGTGTTAAAATACACAGCTTTTCATTATTTTTAAGAGTAAAGTATATAAATAACCCCCAATTATAAAATGCTATTTAATTAAGTTATATGAATATTAAAAGTTATAAATAATCTCTCAATTATAGAATATTGTTGTGTTGAGTATTTCGACTATAAAAAGTTACAAAACAGTCATATGACTATTCACATATTCCAAATTCATCGTTTTTTTATTAAAAATTGACGATCATCTAAATTGTATATTATCATGCTGATTGAGATATGATAAAATGATATTTTAATGATGTCTATTAGTATCGTCTTTACTTTCAAGTACTGAGTTTACAATATGATGTAAACAAAGAGTTGATCCACAAAATATAACTCAAACGATTATGAGATCATATTTTATCATGTGTCAATCAACAAGTTAAAGTCAAGCGTAGACAGTTGTCAATTTTTTGAAATGATTTGTATGAAACATATAGTCAAGAGATCATTTGTGTAATTTACCCTATTTTAATTAGTTTTATATATTTATTATCGTTGTATTTTTTAAATAATATGAGGTGATTATAATGTACTACATGTTCAGAATTTTTCTTAGACATTGTTAACACATTTTATAGACGTAATTATTTGAATTAAAGTTCTTTAAAAAAATATATTATTTTTACTATTAAAACTACTTAATAAATTTTAATATCACTATATTAAATTATAGTAGAAAAATAGAATAATTATAAATTATTAATATAAGAAAGATCAATGCTATAAGCTAATGTTGGCAAAATAAGTTAACATTTTTATATTGATATTTAAGTGAGCTTCAACACGTTAACATTTTTTGATAAAAAAAAGTTTAGCATTTATATAATGACAATTGTCTCTCTTATTTCTCAGAAAGGGGAAAACATACAATATAAGGACAAAAATTAAAAAGGGGTTAATTGGGAAAATGTACCATTATTGACATGCAAGAGCTTAGTGCTTGACTGTGGCCCTCTAAGCTGAGAGCTGAGCCGATGTCCGTTTAGTTTTTGACAGTGACGTATCGCATCCAATTTTGATAATTTCAACCTCTATCCCATGTTAATATAACTTTATATTATCGCTAAATGGAGTATAATGACAATACAAATTATATATAATTATTATTCAGAAAAAATACACAGAGAGAGCGAATGCTTGATAGGTCAATAATCATTTTTTTTCTGAAGGAATTATTTAAATTTTCTTTTAAAGTATTGTTTAAGGAGATAGTTTAAGTATAATCACCTCTTTTGTTTTTATTTTATTTGTACTTATTTTTTATTTAGATCTAAATAACTATCTTTATCGTTTTGATTTTTTTCTTCTTTTTGTATATTCTTGAAGCATTGTTTTTTTAGCACAAATTTGTCTATCGTTTAACCGTTATGATAGTTTGACATTTTATGTTGTATTTATGATCATGACACAACTCTTGATCAGGAAAGATTGACGGTCTCGTACAGTTAGATCATCTTTTATGATGATTTATTGGTGTATTTAAACTTGTTTACAAAGCAATCTTTTAAATTAGTTCTCTTATCTCTATGCCTAAATCAATATTACGTCTAGGTTCAAATAAAGACATGAAGATTATTGATAGTCGTTAGATTTTGTGAAAGATAAAACATGTATTCAAATGAATATTTTGATTTTATTTTTCTTCACATCCTTTAGATTTCCATGTTAAGTTTATATTGCCTTTGTTATACCTAACCTTTTTAAATAAAAACCTAGTTCTATTTCAAATAAGTTATATTTTTAAAAAATACTATTAATATAATAGTTTTTAATTCTAACATAATCATAAAATATAAAATAAATATAAACGAAACTAATTTTATGTAATAATTATATTTAAAATATTATACTTAATATACTATTAATTTATAATACTTTTATTTATATTGCTGACATATTTTTCATAGTATACTCTATATTAAATTATTTTAATAACTATCTTTTATATATATAATATTATAAGGTTTGGCCACCCATATGGGTGTATGGCTTCCTCGCCCATATAGGGTTGTGAGAAAAATAATTTTCTCATATAAAACATCCACCATATTATTTTTTGTAGGGCTTCTTATTGGTCTGAAGACGTCGTACACTTAAAGGGTCTTTTCCATTTGTCTAAAGACGCCATGCAGTTGTAGGGTCTTCTTCATTTGCCTAAAGACGTCATGCAGTCGTGTAGTCTTCATATTTGGCTTGAAGACACGTGGAGTACCTGACATCTTTAAGTTGGTACTGTGCAATTCACCTATATGGGAAAATAATCCTCATATTAGATTAGATTATATTGAGAATTAAAAAATCTCACTTACTTTATCTTAGGCATTTTGCCATGCTGTTTATATTAAATTTATAACCCCATACAAGGGGTAAAATGAGTGAGATAATGTAAGTGAAAATTTTTAATTCCCAATATAATCTCACTTGGGGATTATTTCCCAATCTAGAGTGAATTACACAATATCAACCTAAAGAAGTCAGGTGCTCCACACATCTTCAAGCAAAATATGAAGACTTTACGATTTCATGACGTCTTCAGACAAATGAAAAAGACCCCACGACTGCATGACATCTTCAAGCAAATGGAGAAAACTCCAGGAGTACACGACGTCTTTAGACCAATAATAATTAGTACTTCAGAAAATAATATACTAAATGCATTATATGATAAAACTCCAGGAGTACACGACGTCTTTAGACCAATAATAATTAGTACTTCAGAAAATAATATACTAAATGTATTATATGATAAAGTTATTTTTTTCACAACTCTATAGGACGAGAAAGCCCATAAAAATTAAAAGGTCCCATTCCCAACCTCCTCTGATTGCTTTCGCTTCACTCTTTCGCTCTTTTTCTTTCCATTTCTCTCCTACTTTCTTCTCTTTTTCACTTCTCGTTCTTTCATATTCTCTCTTAATTCTCTTCTCCTACTAATTCTCATTCAATTAACCAAAGCTCCCTCTTTTTTCTTAACGTTTTTTATATAATAAATTAGTACATGATTCATTTTCTGATTAATGTGAAATCAAGTACTACAAAAAAAAATAAAATATAACATTTAAATTATGAACAAACAAAAATCAAGATTACTTAACAATTCAAATAATTAACTATTGGAAGAATTATCTCACTTATAATGGTGGAATGATATGAAAAGAAGATGATATGGTTTTGATGATTATGATGTGAAGTTTCTTTAATTTCCTTTTGTAAATGTTTTTGTCCACTTGCTATCAATATCTACTTACAGCTACTATTTGTTGGATTTATTTTGTTTGGTACCCAATGAATGATAACTTTACAAAACTGAAAACATTTTTAGGGAAAGCACAATGATCAGTCGTTTAAGGTTAAAAAAATCCCATTCAATTTTGGTTGGCTGGACAAAATTATGCAATCAAACAGATTTCTATAAATACACGAAAAATGAGGATATCATTAAGGACAAGGTTTAGAGAAATATCTTACACTTCCCTTCTCTCTCTTTTAACGATCCTAATACTGATTTTGTGTTATTTAATTTCTAGTAAGTTTAGCGTTAAATTCATTTAATTTATATTCTTATTTTCTAAAAGTATTATCTATAATGAAAAATGTGAAAACTGTTCAAGAAATAAAATTAGAGATAAATGCATGTTTATTTGATAATATAAACATTTGTTTTTAGCAGTATCTATTAAAAAATAATTCAATATTTTCGAGATATTTTTTTATTAATCTGGGGTATGTATAAAGTAGTATGTGTTTAAGTATAACTCTAAACCATTTGGTATTAAACGTTCAGACTCTTGGCATTTTTTATGCCCAAATTCGATACCTCAAAAAATAATGATAATTCTTTTACCACCGAAATCGTTTAGTGCATGTAACAAAATATCGTCGATAACTGTAAAAGAAATATTAATTTTTAAAATTTATTTGACGTGCCTTTTGTTTATGGTTACTATGTCAATATTTTTATGAAAAGCTTACGTTAACTCACACTATACAGTATTTTGTTAAGTATTAATATTACATATTAAATTTTATTACTTTTTAGATGTCTTAATTTTTTTTATTTTAATTTTCTGATTTCATCCATGTATTCAAAATATCTATCTATATCCCCTTTAAATTCACAATAGATAATATTTTTAATATATATATATATATATCCTTAATATCTATATAATACCTTAATTTTGTCCGAAAATTAAAACCGGATTGAAGACAATTGAGAATTATTTTGAAGATGATCGTGCATCAATTGTTTTAAGTGGCACTAGTGACATGAAAGAAAAAGAATTCGTGAAATTCTACATCTGAGGCATCGAGAGACTTTGATCGAAAATGATGAATTTTTAGCGAATATTTAAGTTGCTTTATTGGCCATATATTTATTCGAGGAATTTAAAAATTTCAAATTGTAAATTTGGTGATGACTAAGGACCAAACTCTCAATTGTACCATTTGTAATTTTGAGAGGGGTATAAAAACCAAACAAAAAGAAAAAAAAGTAACATTTTTTGCTCTCCATTTTTCTTTCTCCATATTTTCTTTCTTTCTTTTGAGGCCCAATTTTTTCTTAGGGGTGGCCATCGTTGAGCGGTGGTCAGCGTGCGAGAGAGACTGACTTACGGTCAAGCAATATCGGTGTTTGGTGGCTGATAATGATCGCCAGAATCATCGGGGGTTAGCTCGAAATAAGAAAAAAAATATATAATTTAGGGTCCGTTCGGGTTCTGGTTAGGTGGTGGATGAAGAGAGCTGTAGGCCACCAATTTACGACGGTCTGTATCGATATTGGGGTTGGCCTTATGCCTCTCAATGCCGACGTTAGGGTTGGATTTAAGCATTTTGGCTGCATGGGGGAGAGAAAGAGCAAGAGGGGAAGATAACTAGGGGAAAAGTTTTCTGCCGTTTAAGCCTACGGTCGGGCTTCCTTTGGTTGGGTCGGGGTCACCAGTTGGAGTATGGCGGTCACATGCCCAGTGGCCGGCATGTGAGGGCTGGCGACCGACGACGGCCGAGGGAGTTTTGGAAGCTTTGGGAGCTTCTCGGTCGGACTGCGTGAAATGAGGGGATATTTTGTGTTTTAAGAAAAAGGGTAAATCACGCTAAGGCCCTTGTACTTTTAGCGTGATTTTATGTTTTGGTCACCTATTTCGCGGGTTAACTACACTCCAATCCTCCAACTTCTATCGTATTTTCACATATTGGTTACATGTTCCTATTTTTTATTTTATTTCGAATTTGACATATCTTTATGTTCATTTCTATTTTAGTCACCACATATGTTTTTCTATTTATTTTAAGTTAGTTTGCTGATTTTATTTTATTTTGGTCACTAATTCTTTAATAATTAGTGCTTATTAATATTCGAATGTTTATACGACCTTGTGGTGACCCGATCCGGGGTACGATCCACATTATTATGGTCCAAACTCAATTAACTCCTAATAGTTTTTATTTTTATTTTTATTAATTTGTTTGAATTATTCGATTTGACCTTGTGGTGACCCGATCTGGGGTACGATCCATATTATTGTGGTCCAAACTCTGCTAACCACTAACTTTTTTAACATCTAACATTTCTAACTACTAAGTGCTAACTTTTCTAACAATTAACCTTTCTAACTGCTAAACACTAACCGCTAACCTTTTATTTATTTATTTGTTTTATGTTATGTTTGAACCATGTACGACATTGTGACGACCCACCCCGGGGTACAACTCACATTATTTATGGTCCGGGATAAATAATAAAAATTCGACACTAATATTTTATTTTTTTTACATTTTATTTTAGTTATTTAATTTTATGCACTTTTAAATTTATGCCTTTTATTCTCTTTATTTAATTTCATTGCTTTAATTTTCTGTCTTTTTACTTTTGCTCTTTATTTTTCGATACTTTAATTTAAGACCTTTAATTATTGTGCTTTACTTTCTATTTATTCCATTTTAGTTGCTAATGGGTTCTGCTTTGTTATTTTACTTATAAATTTGATGTTGTAGTTTTAATCTATACATCTTGGCCATAATTGTTTCTTGCTTTTAATTATTTTTATTTTTAACTTTTCATTTTGTTTCATTCTAAAATGGTCACTTATTTTTTTTAAATATAGTAGTCCTTTTATATATTAATATAACCCATGTTTTAACCATCATTTGTTAAAGTTGCAACTACTATTATATTCGATATTAATACTTGGTAAGATTTCATTATACTCCGAAAATTTTCGAGAACACTTGATGTAGAATGAGCGTAGAATGCACTGCTTGGTCGAAGTAGTGCGATCCGATACGACATTCGAACGAAATGTGAACTCGAAATAATTTGAGTTTTTTTTTCAAAAGTGCTAATTAATTCGTTTTTATTTTAATTCAAATGATGCAATGCATGTTTTTTAAATAATAATTTATTTTATGCAAATGGTGATATTCAATTTATATTTGATTTGCTTTTTTTGATAAATCAATGAGGGAATATTCTTTTTAGACAAGAAATAGAAGAAATAGCATTCCCGTCGGAGGATGAGCAAATATTGATATTTCTTTTTGAATTAAAGGATTTTCCCTAATAAATAATTCGAAGCAAATTAATTAAAATTTAATAAATAGATCATATTCTAACTTTATATTCGATTTATAATTTTCACCACCACGATAATATATAAGCGACTAAGCACCATTTTTTTGGCGCTATGGGTGCTAATATTTCCCCATGTGTAATCGACTCTAGGATCCAAAAAATGAATCTTTGATAACGCAGACCGATTTTTGTCTTAAAACGACTTTTCTTAAAATTGTTTTAAAAGCCGTTTTTAGGTATTCGACCTACCTAACCCAAAGGTCGATGGCGACTCCTATGTAAATTAATTCAAAATCTCAATTTTTATCAAATAAAGTCATAGTTGTTTTTTAAATATAAATTGTTTTAAAAAATGGTTATGACAGCTTGGCGACTCCGCTGGGGACTTTAGAGAGTCAGGCTGTTAGTCGCTTACACATTGTCGTTATGGTGAAAATTATGAGTTTGAGTCTATAGTTAACTTATGATCCATTTATTGAAAATTTTCTAAATTCTTTAGTTTTATCATACTAACGTTTTAATATATGTTTTCAGCTTTGTCAAGGTTTTTATCAAGAGTTTTTTTTGGGGTCAAAGGTTTGTATGTTCCTCCTCAACACATCACGTGCATTTGCATGACATAAGCTCTATACCCGAGCTTTGTCCCAAGTAAGTAGGGTGAACACTTTACTCTCGAAAAAATTTATTCTTCGTATGAGTTTTAGCAAATAAACTCTGGGGTACACAAACTTATATCTTCGTAGGGATTTATTCCTCTTATGGGTATAAGAAAATGAACCCTCTCGAATTGAACTCGATCTATTTATACCTGTAACTGGTTAGGATTAAGGGTTTGGTAGCCCAAGGGGGCACCAACAATAAGAACAATTTGAGTACATTTTCCCGTTAGAGCCAAAATGACGCCGGACAAGATAACGATTATCCTATAAGCTGGTTCCAACAGATGATTCACAAGAGAAAATTCACCAAAAACCAGAGAAAACAAGTCTCCAGGGTTTAACGAAATATTATAAAATCAAACAATGCCAAAATCAGTCCACAAGTCGGACTGTTATAACAAAAAATCATGTTTATCCGAATTTTACCAAAAATAGCAAAATCCCGAAAATCACTCTAAATTGAAATTCGAAATAAAATAAACAATCTGCAAAAAATTCGGTCCAAATCGGATTTAAATTGACTTCATAACTGACAAGTGAAATATTACCATAAATACTAAAAAATAAATAAAACTAGTGATTCGAAGGGGAAAACGGCAGAATTTGAGGTCGTAAAAAAGGCCATTTCTGAATTGGGGTCTTATGCGCGATTTCGACACCCGTAGCCAAAGTTATGGCCAAAAGATTGAAACGCACTCAAAACGGCCCCAATGAGGAACATATCATAATCAACTCCCGCCTTTGCGCTGATCTGCCAACTCATGGTATCTCAGCGCCATCAAGGTGCAATCTGACAGCTCATCATCATCTATCTCGGATCCCCCTGCATCACAAAACCATGCATGTAGTGTACCGTAGAACGACCACCCTAGGTAAAACCATATAGAACCTATGTCTGTTAGTAGGTATCGAAATAAACGTACTCGAAGGAGGACTGTCTCTAAACCTTTACATTTTGCTTTAAATTCATAGAATATATTTCTTTTCTAATAAAAGCTGTGAACTAGATACCATGCATATAT